>NC_086325.1:114310982-114620982 GCF_036172605.1 Pelobates fuscus
CTCGCTGAACACAAATATTAGTGTTTCTAAACAGTAAAATGTATTACAACGATGATATCGCCAGTAAAAATGAAGTTTTTTTTGCATTTTTCACGCACAAACAGCACTTACACGGACGATATTATTGCTGCGATACTATTTACTGTTTTGAAACTCAAATATTTGTGTTCAGCGAAGTCTCACGAGTACAACAGTACCCCTCATGTACAGGTTTTATGGTGTTTTCAAAAGTTACAGCGTCAATTATAAGGCTTGTGTTTCATTTCTTTCACATTAAAATTCGCCAGATTGGTTACGTTGCCTTTGAGACCCTATGGTAGCCCAAGAATGAAAATTACCCCTATGATGGCATACCATTTGCAATAGTAGACAACCCAAGGTATTGCAAACGGGGTATGTCCAGTATTTTTTAGTAGCCACTTAGTCACAAACACTGGCCAAAATTGGCGTTTTTTGCATTTTTCACACACAAACAAATACTAACGCTAACTTTGGCCAGTGTTTGTGACCAAATGGGTACTAAAAAAGACTGGACATTCCCCATTTGCAATACCTTGGGTTGTCTACTATTGCAAATGGTATGCCATTATGGGTGTAAATTTTATTCCTGAGCTACTATACAGTCCCAAAGGCAACGTAACCAATCTGGCGAATTTAAATTTCAAATGTAACATGCTATATTTACCCTTTAACTTCCCAAAACACAATAAAACCATTAACATAGTGTCATGATTCAGGGAACCCAACACGCTAACACACACACACACACACACACACACAGAAAAGGTGCAGTACTGGACCTTAGAGAGGCCGGGCTAAGCACACAGAGAATAGTCAGGAGACAAGCCGAGTAAGGGGAACCAGAAGACAGAATAACGAGAAACAAGCCGAGGTCAAAGGGTAGGAGAAAGTCACAAAGTCAGATTAACAAGCCAGAGAGTATGTAACCAGAAACACAAGTACAGTAGCAATACTAGCAAGCAAAGACCACAACAGGGCAGGGAGGAACAGGAAAGGTAAGTATTTAAACCATAAGGTTAATTCTGATTGGATAATTTCCAATCAGAATTAACAATCACAAGTGGGAGATATATAAACCTCCCACTGTGATTGAGGCACTGTGCCTTTAACGCCGGGTCAGGTGACTGACCCCGGCGTGTCATATATTGGGCGGTCTCCCAGCGTGCAGCATCATGCTGTCAGGATCGGGACAGGGATCCAACACGCAGAGTACAAACAGGTGGTAGGTACGTATACCGGACCTTAGAATGGCCGGACTTAACGTAAGGAGTAAGTAGAGAATGGTCTAGAAACAAGCCGAGGTCGAGGGAACGAGAGGACAGGTAAGCGAGAGACAAGCCGAGTCAAAGGGTAACAGAGATAAACAGGGTAGTACAAACAAGCCGGGTCAGAACCAAAGAGACAACTAGAATACAAGAGCACTGAGTGACTAGACAGGCTAGAACCACGACAGGGCAATGAGCAGATGCCGAAAGCCTTACTTTATACCTTGATTCTAGAGGGTAATCACGCCCCCGACGAGTCCTGATTAGTGCTCGGGACTTGACTGACAGGTCGACCCGGGTTGGCGTCATGACGTCGACTACTGAGCGTCGCGTCATTTAAGGAAGTGGATCCCTCGCGGTCGGCTTGTAAACGGCCGAGAGAACCGCGAGGAACGGAAGAAACAACCCCTCTGGGAGGATAAACGTCTAAGTCTCTCACCTCCTCTGAGGTAGAGACTACAGGTACCCTGACAGTACCCCCCCTCTCAGAAACGCCCACCGGGCGGAAGGAACCGGGACGAGATGGAAAACGGGAGTGAAAAGCCCTGCGGAGGCGAGGAGCATGTACATCCTCCTGAGGTACCCAAGTCCTCTCCTCAGGACCATATCCCTTCCAGTCAATAAGATATTGTAACTTCCCCCAGGAGATTCGAGAATCGATGATGGAGTTGATTTCATACTCCTCCTGACCCTCAACCTGAACAGAGCGAGGAGAGGATATAGTGGAGGAAAATCTGTTACAGACTAGCGGTTTCAGTAAAGAAACATGAAAGGAGTTAGGAATGCGTAAGGCAGCTGGAAGAGCTAGGCGATACGCAACTGGGTTAATTCGAGTCAGAACCCTGTAAGGGCCAATGTAACGAGGAGCGAATTTCATAGAAGGAACCTTCAAACGAATGTTTCTAGTACTCAACCATACCCTATCACCTGGAACAAAAACCGGAGCCGCCCTTCTGTGCTTATCAGCGTGTTTCTTGAACAACATGGAATTATGTAGGAGAATTTGTTGAGTCTGATCCCACAACTTCCTCAAATTGGCAACATGAAAATCAACCGACGGTACCCCTTGGGAAGGAGAAACCGAGGGAAGAATGGAAGGATGAAAGCCATAATTCATGAAGAAGGGACTGGAACGAGTAGAATCACAAACGAGATTATTGTGTGCAAACTCCGCCCAAGGAATCAAACCGACCCAATCGTCCTGGTGTTCAGAAACAAAACAACGCAAATATTGTTCAATCTTTTGATTGGTATGTTCAGTAGCTCCGTTAGACTGAGGGTAATAGGCAGAAGAAAAATTCAATTTGATGCCTAGTTGAGAACAGAAGGATCTCCAAAAACGTGAAACAAATTGGGAACCTCTATCGGAAACAATTTCGGAAGGTATCCCATGTAAGCGAAAAATCTCTCTCGCGAATATCTCCGCCAATTCAGGAGAAGTCGGGAGTTTAGTTAAGGGCACGAAATGAGCCATCTTAGTAAACCTATCAACCACCGTGAGGATCACAGTCTGTTTTTTAGAAGAAGGCAAATCTACAATGAAGTCCACAGCCAAACAGGACCATGGTCTCTCTGGAATGTTCAAGGGATGTAACAACCCACATGGAAGCGTATGAGGTTGCTTAGTCTTCATACAGACCTCACATGCTCCGATGAAATCCCTAATATCCTTCCGTAAAGAAGGCCACCAGAAATCTTTAGAGATCAAGGAACATGTCTTGCGAATACCCGGATGCCCAGCTGCCTTACTGTTGTGAAAACACTGTAAGAGTTCCAGTTGGAGTTCAGGAGGAACGAAATGCCTTGCCCCAGGAGTCTGTCTAGTCGCCAGATGCTGCAACTTCATGATCTGACCAAGCAACGGAGAGTGAATCTTAAGACTCGTGTTGGCGATAATATTGCACCTGGGTACTATAGAAGACAAAACCGGCTCAGATATCGCAGAAGGTTCATATTGTCGAGACAAAGCATCGGCTTTAGAATTCTTAGAACCAGGTCTATAAGTGAGCACGTAATTGAAATGCGTGAGGAATAAAGACCAACGAGCTTGCCTGGAGGACAAGCGCTTGGCCTCCCCAATATAGGACAGGTTCTTGTGGTCTGTCAAAATAGTAACAGGATGTAAGGTGCCCTCCAATAAATGTCTCCACTCCTTTAAAGCCATGATAACTGCTAGTAGTTCCCTGTCACCAATGTCATATCTGCTCTCAGGGCCTGATAGTTTCTTGGAAAAAAAACACATGGATGTAAGGGCTTATCCACACCTAACCTTTGGGACAGGATAGCACCTATACCTGTCTCTGAGGCGTCTACCTCGAGTAGGAAAGGCAGAGTCGTATCAGGGTGAACTAAAATTGGTGCAGAAGCAAACAGTTCCTTGAGTGTTTTGAAGGCAAGAAGGGCTTCAGTAGACCAGTTCTTAGTGTCAGCCCCCTGTCTGGTCATATTGGTAATAGGAGCTATAATTGAAGAGTAACCCTTAATGAAGCGCCTATAATAGTTGGAGAATCCAATAAACCTCTGAATGGCCTTGAGGCCCCTGGGTAAAGGCCAATCCAAAATGGACTGGAGCTTATCCGGGTCCATCTTAAACCCCTCCCCAGAAATCACATAACCAAGAAAGTTTATCTGGGATTGGTCAAAGCTGCATTTCTCCAATTTGCAGTACAGGCCATGTTGAAGAAGCTTGCGCAATACCCTTCTGACTTGTCTGTGGTGAGTCTCAATCTCTCTAGAGTGTATAAGTATATCATCCAGATATACAATAACGCAGTCATGTTGAAATTCCCTAAGAACTTCATTGATCAGGTCCTGAAATACTGCCGGTGCATTACAGAGGCCAAAAGGCATTACTGTGTATTCATAGTGCCCATAACGGGTATTGAACGCCATCATCCACTCGTGTCCCTGCTGAATTCTCACCAAGTTATACGCCCCTCTGAGATCTAACTTGGTGAAAATCTTGGAGCCTTTTAGACGGTCAAAGAGCTCGGTAATCAAAGGAATTGGGTAGGCATTTCTAATGGTTATTTTGTTCAAACCTCGATAATCAATGCAAGGTCTTAGTGTACCATCCTTCTTTTTAACAAAAAAAAACCCAGCCCCGGCAGGAGAGGAGGATCTCCTAATGAATCCTTTTTCAAGGTTCTCACGAATATACTCCTCTAAGACTAAGTTCTCTTTAGTGGACAAAGGATATACATTACCCCTGGGGGGCATAGTACCAGGTAGTAGATTAATCTTACAATCAAAAGACCTGTGTGGAGGTAAAGTATCAGCATTCTTTTTGTCAAATACTGCCTTTAAATCCAGGTACAGGGGCGGTATTTGTACCTCTGTAGAGTAGGTAGAATTAATCAGTGTGTTAACTGCGCAAAGCGGTGACACTGTCCGTAAGCACCTGTCCTGACAACCCTGACCCCATGAGATTATCTCCCCTAATTCCCAATCAATAATAGGGTTATGTTTTTTAAACCAAGGGTACCCCAGGACTATGGGAACAGAAGGAGAAGAAATAAGCAATAAAGATATGTCTTCCTCGTGTAAGATACCAACAGTTAATTTAACGGGTATGGTTTCACGGAAAATAACAGGCTCAACTAAAGGTCTACCATCTATGGCCTCAACGGCCAAGGGTGTCTCCCTTAACTGGGATGGGATAGCGTGTTTGGTAACAAAAACTTGGTCGATAAAGCTCTCAGCAGCTCCGGAATCTATCAATGCCATAGTTTCTAGTACTCCCTTCTCCCAAGTTAAAGAAACGGGTAGCAGAAGCCTGTGATCTTTATAATTAAGATTAGAGGACAAAATAGAAACACCCAAGGCCTGTCCTCTAGAGAAACTTAGGTGCGAGCGTTTCCCGAGCGATTAGGACAATTTAGGCGTAAATGACCTCTGACTCCACAGTACATACACAACCCCTCCCTTCTCCTGTACTGTCTCTCCTCTTCTGAGAGGCGAGTATTGCCTATCTGCATAGGTTCTGGAAAAAGTGAGGTTGTGGATTCAGAACTTTGAAATGAAGGAGCTAGTTTAAAGGAAGGTCTACGGTTTCTCTCTCGAGTGTTCTGCCTCTCTCTTAAACGTTCGTCAATGCGAGAAATAAAAGAAATTAAATCCTCCAAATTTTCAGGAAGCTCTCTAGTAGCAACCTCGTCAAGGATTATGTCTGATAACCCGTTTAAAAATACATCTATATAAGCCTGTTCATTCCACTTAACCTCTGCCGCCAAGGACCTGAACTCTAGTGCATAATCCACAAGTGTTCGGTTTTCTTGTCTAAGGCGCAACAGTAATCTAGCTGCATTTACCTTTCTACCTGGAGGGTCAAAAGTTCTTCTGAAAGCAGCTACAAAGGCATTATAATTATATACTAACGGATTATCATTTTCCCACAATGGATTGGCCCATCTCAAAGCTTTCTCAACAAGTAATGTGATAATAAATCCAACCTTCGCCCTATCTGTAGGATAGGAGCGGGGTTGTAATTCGAAATGGATACCTATTTGGTTTAAGAAACCACGACACTTCTCTGGAGAACCACCATAACGGACAGGTGGAGTGATATGGGAAGAAGCACCTACAGTGGCTACCTCTAGACCTGAACTCACAGGAGAGATAGAAGTATTACGCATCTCCTCTGGTTGATTACCAGAACGAGATAGTAACGCCTGTAGTGCTAGAGCCATCTGGTCCATTCTGTGATCCATGGCGTCGAACCTAGAGTCAGAAGGACCAACCTGAGTGTTTGTACCTGCAGGATCCATTGGCCCTGTCGTAATGTCAGGATCGGGACAGGGATCCAACACGCAGAGTACAAACAGGTGGTAGGTACGTATACCGGACCTTAGAATGGCCGGACTTAACGTAAGGAGTAAGTAGAGAATGGTCTAGGAACAAGCCGAGGTCGAGGGAACGAGAGGACAGGTAAGCGAGAGACAAGCCGAGTCAAAGGGTAACAGAGATAAACAGGGTAGTACAAACAAGCCGGGTCAGAACCAAAGAGACAACTAGAATACAAGAGCACTGAGTGACTAGACAGGCTAGAACCACGACAGGGCAATGAGCAGATGCCGAAAGCCTTACTTTATACCTTGATTCTAGAGGGTAATCACGCCCCCGACGAGTCCTGATTAGTGCTCGGGACTTGACTGACAGGTCGACCCGGGTTGGCGTCATGACGTCGACTACTTAGCGTCGCGTCATATAAGGAAGTGGATCCCTCGCGGTCGGCTTGTAAATGGCCGAGAGAACCGCGAGGAACGGAAGAAACAACCCCTCTGGGAGGATAAACGTCTAAGTCTCTCACCTCCTCTGAGGTAGAGACTACAGGTACCCTGACACATGCATGCTGCCGCTGGGGGACGTGGAGGAAGACGCGGGCGGCATCCGAGGCTGGAGGGATGCCGCTCGCCGAGCCCATGTGGAGAAGGGGACCGCGGACGGCTGGAGGGTGAGTACTGCGAGCGGAGTGCAGCCTCCCCTCGCTGCTGCCCGCGGGATCCCGACACATAGGGGGTACTGTTTTACACGTGAGACTTTGCTGAATACAAATATGTGTATTTTATTGCAGTAAAAGCAAACAGTATTATGTCATTGACAGTTAAAATGTCATGTAGAACTAAAAAAATAACAAAATGTCTTATTTTAGTTTCATAGCTAAATATTTGATATTAAATGAAAGCCCTGTTCCCTTGAATAAAATTATATATAATAAGGGGGGTGCATTTAATATGAAAGAGGTGAATTACGGTTGGACAGATATATAGCGCAAATGTCAGGTTTTGTTTATGTTTTGTATTGATCACAATGTGTACATTTGGCTCAGTCTTTAAGGGGTTAATCCACTACTCAATCTGTTAGAAAACATAAATGATAAACATTCTTATTTTGTTATTTGTCATGTTTAACCCCTTAAGGACGGAGCCAAATGTACACGTTGTGAACGAAACAAAATGTAAACAAAACCTGGCATCTGCGCTGTATGTCTGTCCAACCGTAACTCACCTCTTTCAAGTTAAATGCACCCCCCCCTTATTATATATCATTTTATTCAGGGGAAACAGGGCTTTCATTTAATATCAAATATTTAGCTATGAAACATAATTTAATATGAAAAATAATTTTATTTTATTAATAATGTTATTTTTTTAGTTCTACATGACATTTTAACTGTCAACGTCATAATACTGTTTGCTTTTACTGCAGTAAAATACACATATTTGTATTCAGCAAAGTCTCACGTGTAAAACAGTACCCCCTATGTACAGGTTTTAGGAAGTTTTGGGAAGTTACGGGGTCAAATATAGCACGTTACATTTGAAATTGGAAATTCGCCAGATTGGTTACGTTGCCTTTGGGACTTTATAGTAGCCCAGGAATGAAATTTACACCCATAAGGGCATACCATTTGCAATAGTAGACAACCCAAGGTATTGCAAATGGGGTATGTCCAGTCTTTTTTAGTAGCCATTTGGTCACAAACACTGGCCAAAGTTAGCGTTAGTATTTGTTTGTGTGTGAAAAATGCAAAACACGCCAATTTTGGCTAGTGTTTGTGACTAAGTGGCTACTATAAAGACTGGACATACCCCGTTTGCAATACCTTGGGTTGTCTACTATTGCAAATGGTATGCCATCATAGGGGTAATTTTCATTCTTGGGCTACCATAGGGTCTCAAAGGCAAGGTACCCAATCTGGCAAATTTGAATGTGAAAAAAATGAAACACAAGCCTTATATTTGACGCTGTAACTTTTGAAAACACCATAAAACCTGTACATGAGGGGTACTGTTGTACTCGGGAGACTTCGTTGAACACAAATATTTGTGTTTCAAAACAGTAAAAAGTATTGCAGCAATAATATCGTCCATGTAAGTGCTGTTTGTGCGTGAAAAATGCAAAAAACATCACTTTTACTGGCGATATCATCGTTGTAATACATTTTACTGTTTTGAAACACTAATATTTGTGTTCAGCTCAGTCCCCCGAGTAGAACAGTACCCCCCATGTACATGTTTTATGATGTCTTGGAAAGTTATAGGGTTAAATATTGTGCTAGCAAATTCAATTCCCTTTACTTTCGGCATGGGTTGTCAGGCAGGTCCCGCTAATTGTAATTAATTAAGATACCCAATTATGTAAAAATATAAATATTAATTTATTAAAAAATAAGAATTTTTAATTCTTTTATTTATTATTTTTTTTTACGTATTTACATATTTAATTTTTTTTATATTATACATAAATATATATAACAATAATTATATATATATTTAATCAGTATTAGTCTACGTGTAATTTGATATTTATATATATATATATATATATATATAATTATATATATATATATTAATAGTAAAATACACCTATACAGTGTATGTGTGTATATGTATATGTGTATATATATACTTAGATCATATATATATATATATATATATATATATATATATATATATATGATCTAAGTATATATTATTATTTTTTTACACTTTTAACATTTATTTTATATTATTTTCAGCCAGCAGGGGGACCACCTGTCATTACAGGCAGTCCCCCTGCTGGCAATACAGAAGCCAGCTATCCCGGCCATGTGATTGTGAGGTCCTCGCAAGGACCTCACTCTCACATGGCCGGGGGGGGGGGGGATCGGAGGAGGAAGATCTGCCGCAGGGGGCTCCCTGGGAATACACATATACAGTATCTCACAAAAGTGAGTACATTCCTCACATTTTTGTAAATATTTTATTATATCTTTTCATATGATGACACTCTGCTACAATGTAAAGTAGTAAGTGTACAGCCTGTATAACAGGGTAAATTTGCTGTCCCCTCAAAATAACTCAACACCCTGCCATTAATGTCTAAACCGTTGACAACAAAAGTGAGTACACCCTTTTTGGAAATGTCCAAATTGGGCCCAATTAGCCATTTTCCCTCCCTGGTGTCATGTGACTTGTTAGTGTTACAAGGTCTCAGGTGTGAATGGGGAGCAGGTGTGTTAAATTTGGTGTTATCACTCTCACATCCTCTCATACTGATCACTGGAAGTTCAACATGGCACCTCATGGCAACGATCTGAAAGAAGGATTTGTTGCTCTACATGTAGATGACCTAGGCAATAGGAAGATTGTCAATACTCTGAAAGTGAACTCAGCATGGTAGGCAAGACCATACAGGACAGGTTCCACTTCTACAGTCAAGCATGGTGGTGGGAGTGTCTGGGCCTGCATGAGTGCTGCCTGCACTGGGGAGTTACAGTTCATTGAGAGAACTATGAATGCCAACATGTACTGTGACATACTGAAGCAGAGCATCATCCCCCTCTTCGGAGACTGGGCTGCAGGCAGGGCCGGCGCTTCCTATAAGGCAAACTAGGCAGCCACCTAGGGTGCCATATAGGAGGGGGCGCCCTGCGCCCCTATCATCGGCCCTTTAAATGCTGCAGCCACCTGAGCGCTCACCTCCCTTTCCATGTAGAATGGCCGAGCTCCTCTCCGGTCCGCGGTCCCAGCCGGACTGATAGGAAGTGCACACTCAGTGTGCACTTCCTGTCGGTCCGGCCGGGTACAGGAAACAGAAACTCCTGTACCACGGACAGGAGAGGAGAGAGGCCACGCTACAGGGAAGGGGAGGTGAGAAGAGGGGAGGGGGATAGTAAGAAGACGAGGGGGGAGGGGGAGTAAGAAGAAAACAGGGAGGGTGTAGGGGAGTAAGAAGAGCACAGGGTGGGGAGGTGAGGAGAACACAGAGAGGGGGAGGTGAGAAGAACACAGGGGGAGTAAGAAGAACTGGGGGAGTAAGAAGAAGAGGGGAGGGGGCAGTAAGAAGAAGAGGGGAGTAAGAAGAAGAGGGGAGGGAGGGAGTAAGAAGAAGAGGGGAGGGAGGAAGTAAGAAGAGGGGGAGAGGGAGTAAGAAGAAGAGGGCAGGGGGGTAAAAAGAAGAGAGGGAGGGGGAGTAAGAAGAAAGAGAGAGTAAAAAGAAGAGGGGAGGTGGAAGTAAAAAGAAGAGGGGAGGGTGAGTAAGAAGAAGATGGGAGGAAGGAGTAAGAAGAACTGGCAGAGTAAGAAGAAGAGGGGAGGGAGGAGAAAGAAGAAGAGGGGAGAAGCTAGTAAGAAGAGGGGGAGGGGGAGTAAGAAGAAGAGGGGTGGGGGAGTAAGAAGAAGGGGTAGGGGGAGTAAGAAGAAGAGTGGAGGGGGGAGTAAGAAGAAAACAGGGGGAGGGGGAGTAAGAAGAACACAGGGAGGGGGGTTGAGGAGAAGGGGAGATGAGGAGAACACAGGGAGGGGGGGAGTGAGAATAACACAGGGTGGTAGTGAGAATAACACAGGGGGGAGTGAGAATAGCACGGGGGAGTGAGAATAACACGGGGGGAGTGAGAATAACACAGGGGAGTGAGAATAACACGGGGGAGTGAGGAGAAGGAGAGGTGAGGAAGACACAGGGATGGGGGAGGGGAGGAAGACACAGGGAGGGGGAGGGGAGAAGAACACGGGGGTGAGAAGAACACAGGAGAGGGGGTGAGGCGAAGGGGAGGTGAGGAGAACAAAGGGAGGGGGAGGTGAGGAGCACACAGGGAGGGTGGGAAGAGTCCACTAGGGGAGGGCTAGGGGAGAGGAGACACCACTAAGGGGTAGGGGAGAGCTCTATAGGACAGGGGTAGGACAGGGAGCTCTTTAAGACTACGTGCACACACTCACAATGCATCCGTGCACACACAGAAACACAACATGCTTCCCTTACACACAGAGAAACACAAAATGAATCCATTACACACACAATGCAACCCTTACACACAAAGACAATGCTTCCTTTGCACACCTACACAGAAACACACAATGCATCCCTTACACACACATGCAAACACACACACTGCATCTCTTACATACACACAGAAACACAATGCATTTCTTACACACACTTAATGCACACACACCTTGCATCCATTATGCATACAAACACAGATTCACACAATGCATCCCTTACACACAACCAGAAACACACAATACATCCCTTATACACAAATACACACTGCTTCCACTACACACAAACAAACGGCATCACCTACACAAACTGGTATCCCTATACACTACATTTCATAAGTACACACATTAGCTCCTCTACAATAACAAAACACATCCCCTACACACTCCACTCTCTGAGAGCGAACATACAGGTGGACTTATGAGTGGGCCCTATGGGCATACTCACCGTCAGGCCCTGGGGACCAGACCTTGAGCTGTGTAAAATGGAACTGCTTCCCGTTCTCCCAGAATTTTGTGACCACAGTTACAAACAGCCTCCAGAGATCCGGTTCTACACCAGACCTGTGGAGCCAAACTGCAGCCAGAGTCCATCACCATCCTTATCTGGTTGTGAGTAGGCAATCTAGTATATTATCAGTGACACTAATCTCTAACTTACCTCACATTAAAGGGACACTATAGTCCCCAGGACCACTGCAGCTTAATGAAGTGGTTCCAGTGTCTATAGCCTGTCCCTGCAGGCTTTTTAATGTAAACACACACTGAGTGCAGCACTGGCGTTAGTTCATATGGCAGATCATATGGGTGGGGCATTGTGATGTCACATGGGGGGGCGGCAAATTTTTATTTTGCCTAGGGTGGAAAAAATCCTTGCACCGGCCCTGGCTGCAGGGCAGTATTCCAATGTGATAACGACCCCAAAAACCCCTCCAAGACCTTACTAAAGAAGCTGAAGGTAAAGGTGATGGACTGGCCAAGCATGTCTCCAGACCTAAACCCTATTGAGCATCTGTGGGGCATCCTCATACGGAAAATGTGGGAGCGGATGGTCTCTAACATCCACCAGCTTCGTGATGTTGTCATGGAGGAGTGGAAGAGGACTCCTGTGAAGCTCTGGTGAACTCCATGCCCATGAGGATTAAGGCATTGCTGGAAAATAATGGTGGCCACACAAAATATTGACACTTTGGGCCCAATTTGGACATTTCCACTTAGGGGTGTACTCGCTTTTATTGCCAACGGTTTAGACATTAATGGCTGTGTGTGGAGTTATTTTGTGTGTTGAGTTATTTTGAGGGGACAGCAAATTTACACTGTTACACAGGCTGTACACTTACTACTTTACATTGCAGCAGAGTGTCATTTCTTCAGTGTTGTCGCATGAAAAGATATAATAAAATATTTACAAAAATGTGAGGAGTGTACTCACTTTTGTGAGATACTGTAATTTGGTTATCACTATAAATCTGATCCGCATGATACAGGCATGAGAAGTAAGCAATGCCAAGTCAGAAGAAATTGACTGTTTTAGGCTGATGTTGCTGACTCATGCGGATGCTAATTCTAATGAGGCTGAAAAATTATTTGCAAAAACATTGCTAAAGATTTTTACTTTCTATCCATAGTCACATAGTGTACAAATTAAAATGAAATAAAGTTATCCTGCTCAATAAACATCACCTGATAATAATCACTCAAAAAAAAAAAAAAATCACACTGTCATACAGATATACACACACATATAAACATATAATAAATATAAACAAATAAAAGTTGTGAAACTGTGTTACACTGAAATAAGAAGGGAATATATTGTGGGTATGCATACATTCAAAAGTATTAAGAGGCCTTTAAATTTATCTTAATGTCTTAGACCACACTCAAGGTTAATCCAAAGTAAGCAGGTTCCTTGGAGAAGATAAAAGCAATGTTTCGGCCTACAACAGGGCCTTTGTCAAGCTTGACAAAGGGCCTGTTGCAGGCTGAAACTTTGCTTTCAGTTGCTCCAATAAACCTGCTCATTTTGGATTTACCTTAAGTACCTTGACCATCATTTAATTTCTGCAAATTACATTGTGAGGGTTGCCCAACTTTGATTGCACCCTGGGATCAAGGAGAGTGCGGTATCCTTTACAGTAATTACAATAATACACAGCATAGCACAGAAAAGCAAATATCCGATGATGGTACACAGTACCGGTTCGCTGGCGAATAGTTCCTGGCGAACATAGCTTGTTCACATTCGCCACGGACGGCGAACATATGCGATGTTCGGTCCGCCCCCTATTCGTAATCATTGAGTAAACTTTGACCCTGTACCTCACAGTCAGCAGACACATTCCAGCCAATCAGCAGCAGACCCTCCCTCCTCCTAGACAGCATACCATTTAGATTAATTATGAAGCTGTATTCTTTTTTTTTTCTATTTATGTATTATTATTTTTTTTGTGTTTGTGTTTATTATACATTATCCTCCATAGCCAGTAACCTGTGTTAATTATACATTATCCCCCATAGCCAGTAACCTGTGTTTATTATACATTATCCCCTATAGCCAGTATCCTGTATGTATTATACATTATCCCCTATAGCCAGTAACCTGTGTTTATTATACATTATCCCCCCATAGCCAGTAACCTGTGTTCATTATACATTATCCTCCCATAGCCAGTAACCTGTGTTTATTATACATTATCCTCCCATAGCCAGTAACCTGTGTTTATTATACATTATCCCTCCCATAGCCAGTAACCTTTGTTTATTATACATTATCCTCCCATAGCCAGTAACCTGTGCTTATTATACATTATCCCCCCCATAGCCAGTAACCTGTGTTTATTATACATTATCCTCCCATAGCCAGTAACCTGTGTTTATTTTACATTATCCTCCCATAGCCAGTAACCTGTGTTTATTATACATTATCCCCCAATAGCCAATAACCTGTGCTTATTATACATTATCCTCCCATAGCCATTAACCTGTGTTTATTATACATTATCCCTCCCATAGCCGGTAACCCGTGTTTATTATACATTATCCCCCCCCATATCCAGTAACCTGTGTTTATTATACATTATCCCCCATAGTCATTTATCGTTGGACCTAGGCAGCATGATGTCTTAGGCCGGCCCAGAGAGTGAGTGAGTGAATAATATAATATATATGTTCAGAAACATATTAGTAATATATGTAAATTGGGTTCATGCAAAGAGGGTGAAAAGGTATTAAAGAAAAACACACTTATTGCATCAAATTTACAAAGCCAAACTTTTAAAAGCTTTTAAAAAGCTTTCCTCATTTCTTTCTAGGGATGTGGAATATATCGGTTGTAGACTGAGGATTTCCATCTGCCCAATCTTTTAATAATATGCACTGGAGTGTCAGTGTTGAACAGGCCCGGACTGGCCATCGGGCACACCGGGCAAATGCCCGGTGGGCCGCGATGGCCGTGGGGCCGAGGCCGGCAGGGGAGATCACAGGATCTCCCCTGCCAGCCCCTGCAGGGCCAGCGCGCTAACCGATCGCTGGCCCTGCATAGTGCCTCCATGGGCCGGTGGGGAGATCAAAGATCTCCCTCACCGGCCCACAGGCACTGACATGCGGCCGCTGGCTGGGGAGGGAGGGAGGCAGGAGAGAGGACCGGCGGAGCTCTATCCAGCAGCTCCGCCGGGTCCTCTCGCGAGGTCTGAGCGTTGCCGCGGTTACCGCGGCAACGCTCAGATCTCGCGAGAGTGAACTCTAGCCTGCAGGCTAGAGCAATAATTACACTTGCAGGGTTAAGGGTAGTGGGAGTTGGCACCCAGACCACTCCAATGAGCAGAAGTGGTCTGGGTGCCTGGAGTGTCCCTTTAACAAAGAAAATTAGAAACCTAGAATGTGACGGCAGATAAAAACACCCTCACACACAGCACCCCTCTTACATACACACACACTGTGCGCCTCACACATACAATACGTTCAAATATATATATATATATATATATATATATATATATACACATACACACATACACTACAGCAACCCTCACACTGCACCACTACACACATTACGCTCCAGATACACACTAGATCCCTTACCCTATATGCACTCTTAATCCTCTATATACACACACACACACACACACACACACAATCTCCTATACACACTCTGGGTCCTTTACACACTAGAACTCCTACACACACACACTGCATTCCTTGTCAGCAAACACAGCCCGTATACACACACTCGCTACATCACCTATAACACTATGCCCTCTATACACACACTCTCTACAGCCCCTAGCCACACATATTACACCACAAACACAAATTAAATTGACCTATTTACACAATACCACACCACACTGTACACACACGCAATCCCTCAAGCAGGCTCCAAACACATGCACTATACACTTTCCTGGCCCTTTTGTCCTCTGGTATCCCACTTGTGGAGACACCAGAGACAATTTAAAAGCAAACACAGCGCAAGCATGTTATTAAATTTGCTTGCGCTGCGCAGAACAAATTCAGGGCCTTTTTCTAATGCCAGAGCTCTTCAGCGCGGCTCTGCGCATTGAACCAACATGCTCACTTTGAGAGGGGGCGTGCTTGTAATTAGTGATGACAAAACACACCCTCTCTGGCCCCGCCCCCTTAGGGGGCCGCTCTGATTGAAAAATGCCCAGGCCTAATTTTTTTCCCAGTTCGGCCCTGGTGTTGAAGGAGACCAAAGCTGCCCCTATTCTAAATGAAAGACCCGAGACATGGATACAACCCAATCTTAGCCGTAGTGTTCTGATGTAGAAGATGAATTTAGCCGTAGTCAGAGGGATTCAGTGAGAGTAGTGGTGAAATGTGTGTGGCATGACTGAGTGTGGGTAAGTAAGAGTCAAGTATTTTAACTGGGCACTAGTTCTAGGTGGGATAAAGTGGTATAGCGGATGGTTGAGTAGTTTGGTTCGTTTTAGAGGTTTGTAGAGAAAGTATATAGTGATCATGATTTTTAGCGATATCCAATATTTTTAAGGTGGTCTCAAACAAACATAAAATGCTATATAAAATTTGTGGGAATATCGAATAGTCGTGTACAGTAAATCAGAGAGGGCTCAGAATATCGAACCATCGATCGGTATCCAACCTTGTGCAAATGGGGAGTTTGCAGTTGTGCAAATGGACTGTTTGCCGTTGTTTGCGGTGCTTTAAACGGGGAGTTTGGTCTGTCACTGTGAAGCGGGCCTAAGCCTTACACTACCTGATCGATACAACATCATAGGTGAATGTTAGGTGATTTCTGCCCTTTATGGATTAAAACCAGACTCTGCATCAACTCTGTAATTTTCCATGGGAGTTTTGCCATGGATCCCCCTCCGGCATGCCACAGTCCAGGTGTTAGTCCCCTTGAAACAACTTTTCCATCACTATTGTGGCCAGAAAGAGTCCCTGTGGGTTTTAAAATTTGCCTGCCTATTGAAGTCTATGGCGGTTCGCCCGTTCGCGAACATTTGCGGAAGTTCGCGTTCGCCGTTCGCAAATGGAAAATTTTATGTTCGCGACATCACTATACTTCAACATTGCTGTATTATCTTACTGACCACACCACATACAGCATTAACTGCTACTCCTCTAAGTAAACACCATTGTGACGAAGTTAATAGTTTACTATTAAATGGTTCTTCATTGCCCAGCTTACATAAGTAATGTAAATGGGAAATATGGAAAGTTCTACAGAGCAGTTAGCTCTATTATCTGTTACATGGCTGTGTAATACAGAAGCAAATACAAACACATAAAACAAAGCCCTGCACTTAAACTTCCACTACTCTAGAGCAGCGGCAATGGCTGTAGTAGTCATCAGCTCAAATATATAGAACAGAAACCAGAAGACCTACTTGTACTCTATCCCAAATCCCTATGTACATTGAAATAGCAGGAGGTTTATAGTATCACTCCAATAGCGATTTAAGTGTAAGCTCACCTGCCACGTCAAGGCAAACCTCATAGGTGAGTCCAGCACCATCTATTAACATTGATGCTTTCATTTAAAAGGCAAAATAACACTTACTGTAACCATTACTTTTATTAATAGTTATTAATAGGGTAAATATGATGTGGGCAACAAGAGGCAGCTCTAGGCTTTATGAGGCCCTAGGCAAAACTCAAACATGAGACCCCACTAACACCCAAAGTGAAAAAATAATAGGATTGCATTTTAAATGTGTAAGGTAAGGAGAAGTCGCTATATTGAAAGGCAGGCTTGCACTGTTGGATACAAAGAGTTAGTCCCTGCATTCATTGTTCAGAAGCTTGCAGTTTTGCAGCTTCTTGTGAGCTCTCTGACTGTAGTTGTTGCATAATTTGCAAACAAAAATAATGTGCAATAAATAAATGTAATTTGCAAATGTACCAATTGTTTATACACAATTGTAGGGTATGGTTGCATAGCCTGGCAGTCGTGTATATATAAGCACTGGTGTTAAGGGGTTATTGAAAACAAAAATGAAAATTTTGTTTGAGCAAACAACCTGATGTATGTCTTCAGCTGGTGACTGTGACAGGGTGAATACAGAGGTATCAGTGGCAGGGAGAGTGTGTAAGGACGAAGAAAGTAAATTGGACAGGGTGAGGGGGGTTGTGAGAGAAAGTTAGGGAGGGCGAGTATGACATGGTTTGAGGAGGCAGTGTGACAGGGTAAGTGTGGCATATTTGGAGAGGCGAGTATCACAGGGTTATGGTGAAGGGTGAATGTGGCATGGTTGGAGGATGGAGTATGACAGGATTAAGGGGGATTAATGTGACAGGGTAAGTGTGGCAGAGTGTGACAGTATTAGAAGCACTAATGTGACAGGATAAGTGTGGCAGGGTTGGGGGAAAGTGTGACAAAGTGAGAGAAGGTGAGTGTGACAGAATTAGGGAGGTTAATTTGACAGTGTGAGTGTGGCAGAGTGAAATCAGGTGAGTTTGGAGGGGGTGAGATTAACAGGACTAGGAGTGGTTAATGTGAGTGTGGAGGTGTAAATGGGCTGAAAGTGTGTGGGAAGACAGTGTGAGGGGAGGCTGACTGTGTGAGAGTATGATGACACTACATTGTGGGGGTGACTGTGCGTATGAGGGAAGGTGACAGTGTGTTTGAGGGGGGGTGACACTGTGTGTGTGTGTGGGGGGTGATACTGTGAGGTTAGGGGGTGATACTGTGTGGGACAGTGGGGTGATACTGTGAGGGAGAAGGGTGATAGTGTGAGGGAGAGGGGTGATAGTGTGTGAAATGGAGTGATACTGTGAGAGGGGTGATTCTGTGAGAGAAATGGAGTGATGGTGTGAGAGAGGTGGTGGTAGTGTGAATGGGGGATACTGGAAGGGAGAGGGTTGGTTAATGCTGTGGGGGGATACTGGTAGGGAGAGGGTAATACTGTGAGGGGGGATGCTGGGAGGGTGAGGGGTGAGGGGTAATACTGTGAGGGGGATATATGCCTGGGGCAAAAGAAGGGCAGTCAACTATTGGTTAGGATATGTTATTGTGGCGAAACCGACCTCGCCACGTGTCCTTGGAGGGGGCTGATTGCCCGCCTCTTGCCTTTGGACTATGGACCAGACTTTATGGGAATGTGATACCCCAGATAGCCATACCATGGAGCCTATTCATATAATGAAAGACTATGGGAAAGACTTTAGCTCCATGGCAATTGTACTGTGTGAGTAGGATCTGCGCGCTATTCGGTAGTTTTGTGCGTGCAGATCCCAGCTATCTAGGGATAGGTGAAATGTCTGTGTGTTATGTGTAAATGTGACTTTATGTATTTTAAAGTGTTTTATGTCGTTTTGCAACCATGTGGTTAATGGAGTCTGCCTTTAGTCCTGGGTAATTGGATTACTTCTCCAATTAACTCCAGGGCAGAAGGGAGGAAACCAGGGTGCATTGTGGGGATGTTTTTCTGCCAGCCAGAAAGGAACAAAAGATACTTTTAGTAACTTTTGAACCCCTGGTCGGATTCATGCCATTTTTTAATATGTTGTTCCCCTGAATGGATTGATTGTGGATATGTATTTTTATGTGAATGTGATGTATGGTTTTAAAGTTATGAAAGTTGTGTAAAAGTATATTTTACACTGTATGCATAATGGGATTATGTGTCACACTAAGGGGAGGGGATGTGTGGGAGGTAACATCTATGTCATTGGTTCTTTTATGCCTCCCCCTGGGTGTGGCCTGTATGTGTGAGTTGGAAATAAAAGCCAGGCTGGATGAGCCAGTCCGGAGTTCCTGTTTTACCCTCAAAGTGATGTGTTGTCTCATTATTGGGGGGAAGGATTTATTGCATGCTGTTCCAGTTGACTGCTAGGAGTACAAGCCTATTCGTATGGTTCCTATTCAATGGTCTACAGCATTCATATGCTTGGGAGAATTTAAAAGGTTTCTCGGATTCGGTGATTGTGGTGTCTGCCAGAGTGCTTGGAGTCCTCAGGAAGCACTAGGAGCATCCATTAACGGAGGTACCAAGTCAGGGTGCCAGGTGATCCGTTACAGTTATAAACCATTGACACGGAACAACAAGGAATAACAGCAGTTTGAATAAATTGAGAAAGCTGCAAATCTGGGTAACACTTTAATTATTGGATATTTTAATTACCCAGACATGAATTGGGATAGAGGGACTAGTAGCTCAGCAAAAAGAATTAGCTTTTTGAACTTGTTTAATGACACCTTCATGTCACAACTTGTACAAGTACCAACTAGAAAGGACGCTTGTCTGGACCTGGTTCTAACAAACAACGTTTATCTTTTGACCAACATTCAAGTAGGTGAGCACTTGGGAAATGGTGATCACAATATAGTGTCCTTTGACATAAACTCAAAAAACACATGGGGTATAGTAAAACATATCATTTTAAAAATGCCAATTTCTATAAGTTATGGGCAGCTTTAAAATATATTGACTGGCATAAACTCTTTAGTGAAAAGAACACTGGGGATAAATGAAACATCTTCCAACAAATATTAGAAAGGCACATTTCTCAGTATGTACCATTGGGTAATAAATATAAAAGAAACAAATGGGAAACAATGTGGCTTAGTAGATAAGTAAAACAAGTGATTCAAAATTAGAAAAGGGCATTTAAAGCATTTAAATCGGACAAATCATATGCATCCTATAAAATATACAAGGAAGCCAATATTACGTGCATAAAGGTGATTAGATTGGCTAAACTTCAAAATGAAAAAAATGATAGCCAAAGAGAGCAAAACCAAGTACACAAATTCTAAAAAAAAAAAAAATATGAAAGTGTAGGTACACCAAAAACTGGAATGGGGGTGTTGGTTAATGAAGAAAGGCAGACATTTTAAATAACTATTTCTAATCTGTATATATCAAGGAAGAACCCATGGCAATATATGTGCAAATGATTGCTACTAAAAACTTGCAGAAAAATTGTAATTAGTTAACTCAAGACAAGGTGCTGCAGCAACTAAGAAAGTTAATATAAACAAAGCTCCAGGGCCTGACGGTATTCATCCATGAGTACTTAAGGAAATAAGTGTAGAAATAAGTGAACCTCTGTTTTTAATCTTTCAAGATTCTCTTCTTTCAGGAAGTGTTCCGGAGGATTGGAGGAAGGCAGATGTGGTTCCTATATTCAAAAAATTTTAAAAATCCTTGCCTGGAAATTATAGACCTGTGAGCTTAACTTCTGTGGCTGGGAAAATATTTGAAAGGTTATTAAGGGATAATATTCAAGAATTCCTTGAGAAGAACATGGTTATCAGCAAAAATCAGTATGGTTTTATGAAGCACAGGTCATGTCAAACTAACTTGATTGCATTCTACGAAGAAGTAAGTAGAAGTATTGATCAGGGTGTTGCAGTGGATGTGATCTATTTGGATTTTGCCAAGACATTTGATACAGTTCCACACAATAGATTAGTGTTCAAACTCAAAGAAATTGGTCTAGATGAAAATGATCGTTCTTGGGTAGAACATTGGCTGACAAATAGAGTACAAAGAGTTGTCATTAATGGTAAATTTTCAAGCTGGACAGAGGTGGCAAGTGGTGTCCCTCAGGGTTTTGTTCTGGGACCCCTTCTATTTAACATGTTTATAAATGATCTTGAAAAAAGCATTGGAAGTCATGTTTCAGTGTTTGCAGATGACTCAAAACTCTGTAAAGTAATACAATGTGAGCAAGATATTACTTTGCTGCAGATAGACTGGGGGACTGGGCACTTAAATGGCAGATGTAATTTAATGTTGAAAAATGCAAAGTTATGCACTTTGACGTAAAGAATGCACAAGCAATGTATACCCTTAATGGAAGCAAATTAGGGATAACAACACATAAAAAGGACTTGGGAATTGTTATAGACAACAAACTATGCAACAATGTGCAATGTCAATCAGCAGTGGCTAAGGTATTGTCATGCATGAAAAAGGGCATTCATTCTCAGCATGAGAATATAATTTAGCCTCTTTATAAATCACTGGTAAGACCACATCTTGAATATGCTGTGCAATTTTGGCACCTGTTCTAAAGAAGGATATTATGGCACTGGAAAGGGTGCAGAGGTGGGCTACAAAATTAATAAAAGGAATGGAACATATCAGCTATGAAGAAAGGTTAACAAATTTAAACCTATTTAGTTTAGAAATACGTCGCCTGAGAGGGGATATGATAGCATTATACAAATATATTCAGGGCCAATACAAACCATTGTGTGGAAACCTATTCACAAACCGGACTTTACATAGGACACAAGGTCATGCATTTAGACTGGAAGAAAGAAGATTTTGTCTAAGGCAAAGAAAATTTTTTGTTTACTGTAAAAACAATAAGGATGTGGAATTATCAGCCTGAAGAAGTAGTTTTATCAGAGTCCATACAGATGTTCAAACAGCAACTAGATGCATACTTGAAAAAACAGAATATTCAAGGTTATAATTTTTCAATGTAGGGTAATAACTTCTTGAGTCAAGGATAAATCTGACTGCCATTCTGGGGTCAAGAAGGAATATTTTCCTAGTTTGTTGCAAAATTGGAAGTGCTTCAAACTGTTTTTTTTTTTTTGTTGCCTTCTTTTGGATCAACAGCAAAAAACAAATGTGAGGAAGACTGAAAATGATGGACGCAAGTCTCTTCTCAGCTATGTACCTATGTAACTATATGTAAAAAAGATTGCATGTTGAAAAGTAATGTACAAAACGAACTTTTAAAGAACTTTGGAAATTTGACAACTATTTGACAACTCATTTTTCACATATACTAATATGGCTGCAAGGCCAAAATACATATGGGCTTCATATTGCATAGCACACTTAAGCTATTAATCAGCACACTGATTTTTAGTTTAGCAGTTTTGGTTTCAGTTAATTCATAAATTCAGAATAATGTTTCTGAATATATTAAAATAGCTGCCAAACCACATGACTTACTGACTTCTTTTGAACAAATCTAAATTAGGGCCATAACATACCTCCACAAATAAAGTTTGAAATATGTCACTGAAACAGTTTCAGAGAAAAGATATTCATAACTTAAGTGGTCATTGTTACCAACGCAACCTACTTCAAGAGTGTGCGTGATGTAGTTGTGGTGGTGAAAGGGTTAAAGTTCACTATCTGTCTGCACTAGACCGAAAATAATGACAAAATCCCCCTTAACACCACCCACAATAATATAACTATTACTATTTTAACGCTGCCACCACTAACACAATTTATAATTGAGGTGCCTTGGTCCCCCAGGTAACTTAATAATAAAAACCCACCAAATACAACTTAGCACAATAACTATGCAATTGCAAAACACTAATTAGTCTTTTCAGGTAACGTGATTCTTTACCAGAAAAAGGCAGAACTTAATAAAGGAATATTTATTATGAGCAAAAAAATAGTCACAGTGCATACAAAAAATAGATGAAAAAACGAATTATTTACACCAACAACAGATAAAAACAAAAGGGATAAAATAACAGAAGTCCTAAACACTTACTCACTTAGGTTTTCAAAGTAAAACTTCTGCCCAGGGGGTCCCCGGCAAGGAAGACGGTGACTTACTCAAAAGTAGATTTTGGCCCCAAGCAAGTATCTAGACATTTCAGTATCATTGAATATATACCCTGTGGATTACCACACCTGGTCTAGAGGTGGAGTTAAGGAAAATCTATAGAGATAATAAGTGACCAGCCCCATGTGTTCCAGTGCAACATCAATCCAAATGGGAACATTTGGTTCTATCTTCTCTTATGTACCTGCCACAGAAAGAATAATTGCATCTACAAATGTGTTATTTTCCCATTCTAAAGATGTTGCATGCCATATTTTCGACTCTGTAACGGAACACTGGCACTCCCACCTAGTACCTCCGCCAATTGATGCTCCTAGCGCTTGCCGAGGACTCCAACCGCCACCATCAGCACTGCAGACCCCACTTCCAGTGATGCAGCTGCGCCGGGGTCTCGCCGTCTCTCACCCACCCTGGATCCACGACCAGGATCCAGCTCCCAGTGGGCGAACCTCTCCTAAATCCAGAGATCGTAGCAGGAACAAATCAAGCTCTTACAAGAGCTTACTCTGGGGAGTAAGTGATTATTGCAATCCCCAGAGTGTAGGTATCCCTTCCACCAAGCATGAGCCAAGGCTTCAAGAAAGGTGCAAGTAGGTCTGGTTTATTGAGGGCTACCTGCCCGGTATTTATGCAAGTGTCCACCAGGTGGACACTCCCCTAGGGGACCTGATGGAACAATGGGACACACATTGGATATTAGCCAATCACAGACAATACAAACAAAACACTCCCACAGTGACATCACAATCCCTGCTCTCGATCCTGGAGATAATTGGGAAGTAATCAAATTATCTCCCAGGACAGAGGCAAGACTCCATTAACCACATGGTTACAAAAAGACATAAAATTACACAATGTTACAATAACTACATAAAACATATACATGCAACATATCCCCAGATAGCTTAGATCTGAGCGCACATTATTACCAAATGGCGCTCAGATCACATACATACAGTTCAATCGCCATCGAGCCAAAGTATTTTCGTTACGCGAATAGGCTCCATGGCATAGCTATCTGGGGTAGCACTACTCACATACTGAAAGTCCCGAACGCCCCGGCATAAATACACAAATAAACCTTTCTGCAGGGTAAAATTCAGCTATCAGCACAGGGGCCATAGTCGGAAGGCAGGAGGCTAGCCAGGAGTCCCCTCCAGGCACAAGTGGCGAAGGGCACTTTGTCACAGACCCAAAATAGCAGACATCACAGTTCCTTCCCCTATGGTTCAGTTATGCCAATCAAGTTTGGGCTTATTTAGAAGAGGGCACTTTTAACATTCCAAATTTAACAAAAATGAGGCCTAATTATTATTCTGTGGGTAAATATTAATGTTTTCTTCCCTTGGCTATGATACTGGAACAAGGCTAATGGCCATAAACATATCAAAGAAATCCACTCATCAATTAAAAGGTAGAGGCCATATGGCTGAAGAGACATTCAGGCTACATATGTGTGACTTCTCACACCTTACAGAACCTTTGATTAATTCACAGGCTTTATCCATATAGTAAAACCCTTTTCACATTCCTATGCAATTCCCATTACCCCTTCTGTCATCTGACCTCTGTCGGGGGGTTCCAGCTTCAAAGAGAATTAAGGCTATAAACCTTCCATATAATCAAATTAACCCCTTTTGACTTTGAAAATACTCCATCTCTACCAGGCAAGCAGATTATCTACACAAATTACATTAAAGGACAATATTCCAAAGTGCAATAATGAGTTAGGCACCTTTGCCGTGACACCTCCCCCAAATAAGAGATGCAGTGGGAGGAGGCTTATATGCCTCTACCTTGCGTATCAACACTTGTTCTTTGTTGCCTTCACATGATACAATCATCTTTTTCATAACACAGTTTATGTATAAATGGGGTAGCCCTCATGTGTTCGCACACCTCCCCAAAAAGGCTTGCCTTTAGTCCCTAAGCCATATCACAGCCACATCCACATCCACATCCACAACACACATGCCTGATTTGCCTGTTTCCCACTGCTCTCTGGTCACCTCTCCAAGGCCACACCCACTGCACCCATGTAGTACCTCTAAAGGGGAAGAAACCAACAGATTTCTGTAGTACTCCCCTGTAAGCACACAAGCGATAAGACAGAGAACACTTCCAGGGTACCTGTGCTGTATCAACGCCATTTATCTCTTATTCTGAGGTCTGTCTGCTGGGCTCATCGCACTACCTGACTCTGAACCTTTGGTTCAGAATCTGAGAGTGGTTTAGCGACAGAGCGGGCTAGGGTATATGCGGGATGTGAGATAGTAATAAGCTGACATGGTTCCTGGTTCCCCCAACAGTATGCTCTCCTCCGGACATCCTCCCTGGACCCACCAGCTGAGTCTGTCCCTGCCCTTCACTTTGGGCAGACTGTCGATGGGCTCCCCTTTCTACTGATGGAACCTCTGTCTCTCCCTCACTTTCACTCCATATCCTTACACATACAGAACCTTGGGAACTGGCTGAGTCTGGCGCAGAGTAAGGCTAACACACACTCTGCTCTCCCTCCCAGCTATGCTGTCTTTCTACATTTTCACACAGAACATCAGATACGTTTGCTTCAGGCATGTTTTGGCACATATATTCATTCAGCCCCCTCTTGCTAGAAGGATTTCCCTGTACATTTTCACAGGACACCTTTGACACCCCTTGGTTAATCACAGCATGTTGCACATACTCACATGCTTAATTCTCTCCCAGCCAGCCCATCCTCTCACAATACAACATAGACCCTCAAACTCTCCTAAATCTATCCACTGACCCTCTCCTGGCTGAGACACAGGTGAACCTACCAACCTATCCTGCCCTGGCACACAACGAGTTGATCCACTTGCGCTTTCACATGGCATCTCAAACAACCATGACTCTGACACAGAGAGGCACAAACGCTTATCCTGCCCTACCTCCCCGTGAAGTGGTTTTTGCCCATTCCCACATGGTATTGCAGACTAGTTCTGACACAGAAAAAAGTGCAGATAGTGGAGCGCTGATTAAATAGAAATAGATGAGAATACGGTAAACAAATAGGAAACCTAACGACCTATACAATATAGAACAAATTAATTAATTAATAACCCTTCTCTTCCAATAAATCATATTTCTATGACCTTACTAACACACTCAAGATTAATTAAAAATCCATTTATTAATTAATATCAAGACATATATAAAAAGAAAATGTCATCTGTTACAAATAATATGTCTATTAAAAGTCACAAATAAAAGCCATACAAAAGTCCAGACCTTATTTGAAATGCTCGGCGTCCCGAGTCAGCAAAAATATATGATGCTGAAAAATATCAAATAGTAGTCCTCTTTGAAGTGAAAATGATGGCTGGTATCGATGGGAGTCAGACCCCTCCAGACGCGTTTCTCCGCTTCGGCGGCTTTCTCAATGGATGCGGTCTGTCTCCTAGTGTTCACTTATATAGTATCTGCCGGCTTTCTTTTGATCGCGGCAAATGCAAAATTAGACTATTCTCTATGTAACTAAACAATCATATTGTATCAAACTCAGAAACTCCATAAAATTACTACTTATTATTTCAATCGGCACAATATATTGCTATTTTGTATTTACTGTATTTACCATGGTAACACCTGCCTGAGCGGGTTTAAATGTAACTGTCGTTTTCAACTAGTTAGACAGAGGAAGAAATAGGATAAAAAAATAAGTTTATTATAAAAGAAGTTTATTATAGAAGAAGGTTCTTTCCTTAGATCTTCTACTATGCTCATTGGAATGGAAATAATTGCTATATTGCAGCTAAAATCGATACTTTCGATGTAAAAGAATTGTTAAGGCAGTCTAGAAATTCTAGTCTTAATACATATACTGCCACTACTTAGTATCAATTCATTTTGATGTGAGCTTTGGACCTCAGAATGTATTAACTGTGCAGTGCATAATATAAATATATTATGGACCCTCCTCATATTAATAAGGAAAGAATAGACCTCAATGAGAGCTAAAATATAGCAATCTTAATAGAATCCCTACCAATTAATTTCTTAAAAGGCCAGGCACACACAAAAATAATAATAATAATAATAATAATTAAAAAGATTTAAAAAAAAAATTTAAATGTAAAAAATGTTAAAAAATGTATTTCCACCATAATAAGATAAAATTCATCCCAAAAAATGACACAGCTCAAACTCAGCATGTAATCCCTTAGGCTGCAGCGTATCTAATTTATATATCCATTTCATCTCGGTAATGCCCAGTTGTTTATTGTGATCTCCTCTTCTCCAGTTTTTATTTACTTTACATATCCCCTTAAAATTCAAAAGGCATTGCTCATCTGTGGTATAAGGTGACAACTTGATAAACTGGTCCCTGCTAACAAACAACAAGATCGTCTCCAGCAATGTAATGACTCTTTGTAATTAGTCCCAGCAGTACCTCTCTCAAACGCCTGCAGGACCCAGAGAGATTGTTAGCCCATAGTCTTGATAATAACACACAGCAAACGAACGCCATGTCTAATTAACCTAATCTTATATAGGCCTGCCAAATCCCCTTGCACTGTTTTGTTTAACCTTATCATCATATGACAAGCATTTGACCCATTGTATACCTCTAGTGCATAACTTGAAATGTAAACTTGCGGTCTAGCCCATTATATGCTATGACGTTTTAGACAAGATGTCACTATATAAAATGCATGTCCCTCTTTTACTCATAGATAAGCATAACCTAACCAATATCGAGAAACTGACACGAAGACTCTCAACATGCACACTAATCTTCAGCGGAACTAAACATGTTTATAATTTACAATTGCATTGAACACTCAAATGTTTACGTTAATCAAGCACCTACACTATTGCAATACTGTCATATTTAACTAAAAATGTGCCTGACACTCGATTACCACAACCTGTAAAGTAAATGTTCACTAATGTTCCCTGATGTCGCTGTTGTGGCGCACCAAGGCGTATTGTTACTTTTGTGCACATCAAAAATAAAGAATTAAAAAAAAAAAAAAAAATTCAAAAGGCTCATGTCCGAATTGTGTTGCTGTTTAAAATGTGCTGAAACCGAGTGTTGCATATAACCTTTCTTTATATTCAGCATATGTTCTCTGATTCTAACATACATTTGCCTCTTGGTTCTTCCTACATACTGGAGCCCGCACGGGCACTCCAGTACATAGATCACGTTAGTACTATGACAGGTGATGTGTTCTTTTATTTTAAAAGATTCCATCTTTTTCTTGCAGTTCTTGTTCATGACTTCAAATACTCCTTTTGTTTAATTGTTCTTGCTTGTTTTGCATGCGATGCAGTCTAAACAATAAAAGAAACCGTTCTTCTTTATTTTAGTTGTATCCTTCCTTCCTTTTAAGTGTTTATTTGTTATTTTCCTTCTTAAATAAGATGCACCCCTAAAAATAATTTTAGGTCTTGCCGGTAAGCTACTAGCCAGAATTTTATCTTTTTTCAATAGATGCTAGTGTCTTGTAAGTATTCTTTTTAATTGTGCATTTTCTTTATTGTAGTTTAAGATGATCGCTGGAAATTCTTCTCCTGGTCTTGTTGCTTGTAGTTTATCTCTATTTTTCAAGAGATTAATATGGTCTAAATTCTCTACTCTACATAGTGCCGCCTCTATTTTTTTACATTTTTTAAATTTTCAAAAAAGTTTTAAAATCTTTTTAATTATTATTTTTTTATTTTTTTTTGTGTGTGCCTGGCCTTTTAAGAAATGAATTGGTAGGGATTCTATTAAGATTGCTATCTTTTAGCTTTTTATTGAGGTCTATTCTTTCCTGAGTAATATAGGGAGGGTCCTTTTAAGATGAATATATTTATATTACGCACTGCACAGTTAATACATTCTGAGGTCCAAAGCTCACATCGAAATGAATTGATACTAAGTAGTGGCAGTATATGTATTAAGACTAGAATTTCTAGACTGCCTTAACAATTCTTTTACATCGAAAGTATCTTATTTTAGCTGCAATATAGCAATTATTTACATTCAAATGAGCATAGTAGAAGATCTAAGGAAAGAACCTTCTTCTATAATAAACTTCTTTTATAATAAACTTATTTTTTATCCTATTTCTTCCTCTGTCTAACTAGTTGGAAACGGCAGTTACATTTAAACCCGCTCAGGCGGGTGTTACCATGGTAACGGCAGTAAATACAAAATAGCAATATATTGTGCCGATTTAAATAATAAGTAGTAATTTTATCAAGTTTCTGAGTTTGATACAATATGATTGTTTAGTTACATAGAGAATAGTCTAATTTTGCAATACACATTGCTGATTCTGAATTTGCCGCGATCAAAAGAAAGCCGGCAGATACTATATAAGTGAACACTAGGAGACAGACCGCATCCATTGAGAAAGCCGCTGAAGCGGAGAAACGCGTCTGGAGGGGTCTGACTCCCATCGATACCAGCCACCATTTTCACTTCAAAGAGGACTACTATTTGATATTTTTCAGCATCATATATATTTGCTGACTCGGGACGCCGAGCATTTCGCATAAGGTCTGGACTTTTGTATGGCTTTTATTAGCGATATTTAATACACATATTATTTGTAACAGATTAAATTTTCCTTTTACATATGTCTTGATTTTAATTAATAAATGGATTTTTAATTAATCTTGAGTGTGTTAGTAAGGTCATAGACTTATGATTTATTAGAAGAGAAGGGTTATTAATTAATTCATTAGTTCTGACACAGACTGGCACGCATGCTCATTCTGCCCTCCCTACCAGCGCAATTGCCTGCATACATTTTCACATATTTGCACAGACACCGTTGGTTCTGGAACAGATTGACACACAGTCTGCCCTCTCTCCCAAGTATAAATGGGGTAGCCCTCATGTGTTCGCACACCTCCCCCAAAAAGGCTTGCCTTTAGTCCCTAAGCCATATCACAGCCACATCCACAACACACATGCCTTATTTGCCTGTTTCCATTTCCCACCGCTCTCTGGTCACCTCTCCAAGGCCACACCCACTGCGCCCATGTAGTACCTCTATGGGGAAGAAACCAACAGATTTCTGTAGTACTCCCCTGTAAGCACACAAGAGATGAGACAGAGAACACTTCCAGGGTACCTGCGCTGTATCAACACCCTTCATCTCTTTTATTTTGAGGTCTGTCTGCTGGGCTTATCGCACTACCTGACTAAGTTGCCCTGGCAAACTTTCACCTGGTTCCACAGACAACTTGGGTTTTGGCATAGCCTGGCATGCATGCTCATTCTGCCCTCTCTCCCTGCAACTTTGTCTTGGCACACTCTCACATGATATTGCAGACACCTCTAGTTCGGGCACAGACATGCACACATGCTCATTCTGCCCCCTCCCCCCCCCATCACAGCAAGGTAGTCTACGTACATTTTTGCATACTGCCCTCTGCACAGTAAGGACCCTATGAGGCTTGGGTTTAAAATACACATTACTTTCCGGCACATACTGGGATAACAATCTACACTAGAAAAGCTAAAATTTCTGGGGAAATTGTGTGAAGTGTTCTTGCCTCCACCAGTAGTCTACAACTGGAGTGGGCAGAGTAACTGTTATTATTTATTTATATAGCACATTTAATTGCAAAGTTGTTGCCCAAAGTGCTTCACAGTTGCATTAACCCCTTAAGACCGCAGGACGTTCTATGCCGTCCTTATTTTGGTGGCTCTAAATGCCGCAGGACGGCATAGAACGTCCTGCGATCTTTTGTACTTACCCGGTCGCCGGCGAACCCACGCCGGCGATCGCGGTATGGGGGACTTACCTGGGAGCCCAGGGAGTCCCCTCTGTCCTCTTCAGCCCCCCAGGGCCATGTGATCGCGAGGTCCTTGCGAGGACCCCGTGTTCACATGGACGGCATAGCCGTCCATGTCAATGCCAGCAGGGGGAGTGCCTGTAATGACAGGTAATCCCCCTGCTGCCTGGAAATGAAATAAAATAAGCTAAAACAGTGTAAAAATAAGATAATATTTACTTAGATCATATATATTTTTATTATATATATATATGATCTAAGTATATATTTACACATATACACATAAATATACATACACTGGCTACGTGTATTTTAATATTAATATATACATAATTATATACATATATATATATATATATGTATATTGATATCAAAATACACGTACAATGATATTGATTAAATATATATATATATATAATTTTCATTATATATATATTTATATTTAATAAAAAATAAATATATAAATATGTTAAAAAATTAAATAAAAATAAATAAATAAATAGATAAAAAATATATAAACATGCGTAATTTCGTTCTAACTGTATTTTAAAATTAATATATATATATATATATATATATATATATTGATATCAAAATACATGTAGAACGAAATAATATATATATATATATATACATACATAAGTATATACGTATATATCACTATATATACCTATATATAAATAAACATAATAAAAAAATTATATACATATATATGTATATATACACACATATATATATATATATATATATATATATATATAATAATTCTACGTATATATTTATGTAACAATTTTACATAATTAGGTCATTTCATTAATTACAATTTGCAGGAAGTTCAGGGAATTACATTTTCTAGCACTATATTTAACCCTGTAACTTTCCAAGACACCATAATACCTGTACATGGGGGGTACTGTTTTACTCTGAAGACTTCGCTGAACACAAATATTAGTGTTTCAAAACAGTAAAATATATTACAACAGCGATATCATCAGTGACAGTGACATTTTTTGCATTTTTCATACACAAATGGCACTTACACTGACGATATAATTGTTGTGATACGTTTTACTGTTTTGAAACACTAATATTTGTGTCCAGCGAAGTCTCCTGAGTATAACAGTACCCCTCATGTACAGGTTTTATGGTGTTTTCAAAAGTTACAGAGTCATATATAAGGTTTGCGTTTCAGTTTTTTCACATTAAAATTTGCCAGGTTGCCTTTGAGACTGCATGGTAGCCCAGGAATGAAAATTATCCCCATGATGGCATACCTTTTGCAATAGAAGACAACCCAGGGTATTGCAAATAGGGTATGTTCAGTTTTTTTTAGTAGCCACTTAGTCACAAACACTGGCCAAAATTTGCGTTCAAATTAGTTTTTTGCATTTTCAAATATTAACACTAACTTTGGCCAGTGTTTGTGACCAAGTGGCTACTAAAAAAGACTGGACATACTCCATTTGCAATACCTTGGGTTGTCTACTTTTGCAAATGGTATGCATCATGGGGGTAATTCTTATTCCTGGGCTACCATATGGTCTCAAAGGCAACGTAACCAATCTGGCGAATTCCAATGTGAAAAAACTGAAATATGTGACATGCTATTTTTGACCCTGTAACTTCCCAAAACACCATAAAACCTGTACATAGGGGGTACTGTTTAACACGTAAGACATCGCTGAATACAAATATGCGTATTGTATTGCAGTAAAAGCAAACAGTATTTTGACATTCACAGTTAAAATGTCACGTAGAACTAACACAATTTTTAAAATTTATATTTTCTCCCATTTTTTTACATTTTTTTCATATTAAATTATGTTCTATACCTAAATATTTGATGTTAAACGAAAGCCCTGTTTCCCCTGAATAAAATTACATATAATAAGTGTGGGTGCATTTAATATGAAAGAGGTGAAGTACGGTTGGACAGACATATAGCGCAAATGCCAGGTTTTGTTTAAGTTTTTTTTGAATCACAACTTGTACATTTGGCTGCGGTCTTAAGGGGTTAAAACATACATTTATAAAAACATTAGCAGGTGTACAAAAGGCCCTGTCTATGACATCACGTGCTGCTCCAGCCTGGCACAGGTCAGAGTATTTTGGCGGTTGCCATCTTCAAACAGTCGTATTTTAAAAACTGTACATCCTACAGTGAAGAGCTTTATATTGTGAGAATCACAAGACCCAGACCTATATTTTGATGCATAGTATGTCTCTGTAATATTAACAATGAAGGCACAGTCACAGTTTAGAAATCACCCTTCAAATTTTAGCTGGCTAGAGTGGAGTTTCAATGAATGTCAGTGGACAGCGTGAGTTGCAAACAAATGGTCATATTGTGAAAACTATCAGGACTATGGCTTAGCCATGGACATTTTTAGTGGCAGCGGGGATAGCTGAATGTTTCGATATAAGATTTGTGTAGGTGGGCTTGAAAATGAGGGAGTGGTGGCAGTTTAGAAATCATGTCCTGATTTTTCAGCTTTTGCCAGCTCCCACTCTAGTTTTGAACATTCATTCCTATGGGACAAATTTCACCACAAGAATGACAATATTCCGTGAACCATTCGGTGAAACGTTCCACAAAGTAATAGCAATCCGATCGGGAACAATCTGCACGTTTTGGTATATTTTTGTCTATGTAGTGTAAAAACTGTGGGAGGAGTTAGGGTGGCAAATTTGGCTATAATAAGAATAATAACTAGAAAAGCTACAATTTCTGGGGAAATTGTGTGAAGTGTTCTTGCCTCCACCAGTAGTGTACAACTGGAGTGGGCGGAGTAACTGTTATTATTTATATAGCACATTTAATTGCAACATTGTTGCCCAAAGTGCTTCACAGTTACATTAAAACATACAGTTATACACACCATTAGCAGGTGCAAAAGGCTTTGTCTATGACATCACTTGCTGCTGCAGCCTTGCACAGGTCAGAGTATTTTGGCGGTTGCCATCTTCAAACGGTCATATTTTAAAAACTATAAATCCTACAGCTAAGTGCTTCACATTCTGAGAATCACAAGACCCAGACCTACAATTTGATGTATAGTATGTCTCTGAGATATTAACAATGAAGGCACAGTCGCAGTTTAGAAATTGCCCTTCAAATGTGAGCTTTGCAGAGTGGAGTTTCAATGAATGTCAATGGAAGGCGTGAGTTGCAAACAAATGGTCATATTGTGAAAACTATCAGGACTATGGCTTAGCTGTGGACATTTTTAGCGGCAGCAGGGATAGCTGAACGTTTTGATATAAGATTTGTGTAGGTGGGCCTGAAAATGAGGGAGATGTGGCAGTTTAGAAATCATGTCCTGATTTTTCAGCTTTTGCCAGCTCCCACTCTAGCTTTGCCATTCATTCCTATGGGACAAATTTCGCCACAAGAACGACGATATTCTGAGAACCATTTGCCGAAACGTTCCACAAAGTAATAGCAATCCGATCGGGAACAATCTGCACGTTTTGGTATATTTTTGTCTATGTAGTGTAAAAACTGTGGGAGGAGTTAGGGTGGCAAATTTGGCTATAATAAGAATAAGAATAATAACTAGAAAAGCTACAATTTCTGGGGAAATTGTGTGAAGTGTTCTTGCCTCCACCAGTAGTCTACAACTGGAGTGGGCGGAGTAACTGTTATTATTTATTTATATAGCACATTTAATTGCAACGTTGTTGCCCAAAGTGCTTCACAGTTACTTTAAAACATACAGTTATAAAAAATTAGCAGGTGTAAAAGGCTTTGTCTATGACATCACTTGCTGCTGCAGCCTTGCACAGGTCAGAGTATTTTGGCGGTTGCCATCTTCAAACGGTCGTATTTTAAAAACTATAATTCCTACAGTGAAGAGCTTTATATTGTGAGAATCACAAGACCCAGACCTACATTTTGATGTATAGTATGTCTCTGAGATATTAACAATGAAGGCACAGTCGCAGTTTAGAAATTGCCCTTCAAATGTGAGCTTTGCAGAGTGGAGTTTCAATGAATGTCAATGGACGGCGTGAGTTGCAAACAAATGGTCATATTGTGAAAACTATCAGGACTATGGCTTAGCTGTGGACATTTCTAGTGGCAGCAGGGATAGCTGAACGTTTTGATATAAGATTTGTGTAGGTGGGCTTGAAAATGAGGAAGTGGTGGCAGTTTAGAAATCATGTCCTGATTTTTCATCTTTTGCCAGCTCCCACTCTAGCTTTGCCATTCATTCCTATGGGACAAATTTCGCCACAAGAACGACGATATTCCGAGAACCATTCGGCGAAACGTTCCACAAAGTAATAGCAATCCGATCGGGAACAATCTGCACGTTTTGGTACATTTTTGTCTATGTAGTGTAAAAACTGTGGGAGGAGTTAGGGTGGCAAATTTGGCTATAATAAGAATAATAAGAACTAGAAAAGCTACAATTTCTGGGGAAATTGTGAAGTGTTCTTGCCTCCACCAGTAGTATACAACTGGAGTGGGCGGAGTAACTGTTATTTATTTATATAGCACATTTAATTGCAACGTTGTTGCACAGTTACATTAAAACATACAGTTATAAAAACATTAGCAGGTGCAAATGGCCCTGTCTATGACATCACTTGCTGCTGCAGCCTTGCACAGGTCAGAGTATTTTTGCGGTTGCCATCTTCAAACGGTCGTATTTTAAAAACTATAAATCCTACAGTGAAGAGCTTTATATTGTGAGAATCACAAGACCCATACCTACATTTTGATGTATAGTATGTCTCTGAGATATTAACAAGGAAGGCACAGTCGCAGTTTAGAAATTGCCCTTCAAATGTGAGCTTTGCAGAGTGGCGTTTCAATGAATGTCAATGGACTGCGTGAGTTGCAAACAAATGGTCATATTGTGAAAACAATCAGGACTATGGCTTAGCCGTGGACATTTTTAGTGGCAGCAGGGATAGCTGAACGTTTTGATATAAGATTTGTGTAGGTGGGCTTGAAAATGAGGGAGTAGTGGCAGTTTAGAAATCATGTCCTGATTTTTCAGCTTTTGCCAGCTCCCACTCTAGCTTTGCCATTCATTCCTATGGGACAAATTTCGCCACAAGATCGACGATATTCCGTGAACCATTCGGCGAAACGTTCCACAAAGTAATAGCAATCCGATCGGGAACAATCTGCACGTTTTGGTATATTTTTGTCTATGTAGTGTAAAAACTGTGGGAGGAGTTAGGGTGGCAAATTTGGCTATAATAAGAATAATAAGAATAATAATAATAATATATATGTGAGATAACATTAAGTGGTCTTGCTATGCAAGAACACTTAATAATAATAATAATATATATGTGAGATAACATTAAGTGGTCTTGCTATGCAAGAACACTTAATAATAACTAGAAAAGGTACAATTTCTGGGGAAATTGTGAAGTGTTCTTGCCTCCACCAGTAGTCTACAACTGGAGTGGGCGGAGTAACTGTTATTATTTATTTATATAGCACATTTAATTGCAATGTTGTTGCCCAAAGTGCTTCACAGTTACATTAAAACATACAGTTATAAAAACATTAGCAGGTGTAAAAGGCTTTGTCTATGACATCACTTGCTGCTGCAGCCTGGCAAAGGTAAGAGTATTTTTGCGGTTGCCATCTTCAAATGGTCGTATTTTAAAAACTATAAATCCTACAGTGAAGAGCTTTATATTGTGAGAATCACAAGACCCAGACCTACATATTGATGTATAGTATGTCTCTGAGATATTAACAATGAAGGCACAGTCGCAGTTTAGAAATTGCCCTTCAAATGTGAGCTTTGCAGAGTGGAGTTTCAATGAATGTCAATGGACTGCGTGAGTTGCAAACAAATGGTCATATTGTGAAAACTATCAGGACTATGGCTTAGCTGTGGACATTTTTAGTGGAAGCAGGGATAGCTGAACGTTTTGATATAAGATTTGTATAGGTGGGCCTGAAAATGAGGGAGTGGTGGCAGTTTAGAAATCATGTCCTGATTTTTCAGATTTTGCCAGCTCCCACTCTAGCTTTGCCATTCATTCCTATGGGACAAATTTCGCCACAAGAACAACGATATTCCGTGAACCATTTGGCGAAACGTTCCACAAAGTAATAGCAATCCGATCGGGAACAATCTGCACGTTTTGGTAAATTTTCGTCTATGTAGTGTAAAAACTGTGGGAGGAGTTAGGGTGGCAAATTTGGCTATAATAAGAATAAGAATAAGAATAATAATAATATATATGTGAGATAACATTAAGTGGTCTTGCTATGCAAGAACACTTAACTAGAAAAGCTACAATTTCTGGGGAAATTGTGAAGTGTTCTTGCCTCCACCAGTAGTCTACAACTGGAGTGGGCGGAGTAACTGTTATTATTTATTTATATAGCACATTTAATTGCAATGTTGTTGCCCAAAGTGCTTCACAGTTACATTAAAACATCCAGTTATAAAAACATTAGCAGGTGTAAAAGGCTTTGTCTATGACATCACTTGCTGCTGCAGCCTTGCACAGGTCAGAGTATTTTTGCGGTTGCCATCTTCAAACTGTCATATTTTTAAAACTATAAATCCTACAGTGAAGAGCTTTATATTGTGAGAATCACAAGACCCAGACCTACATTATGATGTATAGTATGTCTCTGAGATATTAACAATGAAGGCACAGTCGCAGTTTAGAAATTGCCCTTCAAATGTGAGCTTTGCAGAGTGGAGTTTCAATGAATGTCAATGGAAGGCGTGAGTTGCAAACAAATGGTCATATTGTGAAAACTATCAGGACTATGGCTTAGCCGTGGACATTTTTAGTGGCAGCAGGGATAGCTGAACGTTTTGATATAAGATTTGTGTAGGTGGGCCTGAAAATGAGGGAGTGGTGGCAGTTTAGAAATCATGTCCTGATTTTTCAGCTTTTGCCAGCTCCCACTCTAGCTTTGCCATTCATTCCTATGGGACAAATTTCGCCACAAGAACGACGATATTCCGAGAACCATTCGCCGAAACGTTCCACAAAGTAATAGCAATCCGATCGGGAACAATCTGCACGTTTTGGTATATTTTTGTCTATGTAGTGTAAAAACTGTGGGAGGAGTTAGGGTGGCAAATTTGGCTATAATAAGAATAAGAATAATAACTAGAAAAGCTACAATTTCTGGGGAAATTGTGAAGTGTTCTTGCCTCCACCAGTAGTATACAACTGGAGTGGGCGGAGTAACTGTTATTTATTTATATAGCACATTTAATTGCAACGTTGTTGCACAGTTACATTAAAACATACAGTTATAAAAACATTAGCAGGTGCAAATGGCCCTGTCTATGACATCACTTGCTGCTGCAGCCTTGCACAGGTCAGAGTATTTTTGCGGTTGCCATCTTCAAACGGTCGTATTTTAAAAACTATAAATCCTACAGCGAAGAGCTTTATATTCTGAGAATCACAGGACCCAGACCTACATTTTGATGTATAGTATGTCTCTGAGATATTAACAAGGAAGGCACAGTCGCAGTTTAGAAATTGCCCTTCAAATGTGAGCTTTGCAGAGTGGAGTTTCAATGAATGTCAATGGAAGGCGTGAGTTGCAAACAAATGGTCATATTGTGAAAACTATCAGGACTATGGCTTAGCTGTGGACATTTTTAGCGGCAGCAGGGATAGCTGAACGTTTTGATATAAGATTTGTGTAGGTGGGCCTGAAAATGAGGGAGATGTGGCAGTTTAGAAATCATGTCCTGATTTTTCAGCTTTTGCCAGCTCCCACTCTAGCTTTGCCATTCATTCCTATGGGACAAATTTCGCCACAAGAACGACGATATTCTGAGAACCATTTGCCGAAACGTTCCACAAAGTAATAGCAATCCGATCGGGAACAATCTGCACGTTTTGGTATATTTTTGTCTATGTAGTGTAAAAACTGTGGGAGGAGTTAGGGTGGCAAATTTGGCTATAATAAGAATAAGAATAATAATAATAACTAGAAAAGGTACAATTTCTGGGGAAATTGTGAAGTGTTCTTGCCTCCACCAGTAGTCTACAACTGGAGTGGGCGGAGTAACTGTTATTATTTATTTATATAGCACATTTAATTGCAATGTTGTTGCCCAAAGTGCTTCACAGTTACATTAAAACATACAGTTATAAAAACATTAGCAGGTGTAAAAGGCTTTGTCTATGACATCACTTGCTGCTGCAGCCTGGCAAAGGTAAGAGTATTTTTGCGGTTGCCATCTTCAAATGGTCGTATTTTAAAAACTATAAATCCTACAGTGAAGAGCTTTATATTGTGAGAATCACAAGACCCAGACCTACATTATGATGTATAGTATGTCTCTGAGATATTAACAATGAAGGCACAGTCGCAGTTTAGAAATTGCCCTTCAAATGTGAGCTTTGCAGAGTGGAGTTTCAATGAATGTCAATGGACTGCGTGAGTTGCAAACAAATGGTCATATTGTGAAAACTATCAGGACTATGGCTTAGCTGTGGACATTTTTAGTGGAAGCAGGGATAGCTGAACGTTTTGATATAAGATTTGTATAGGTGGGCCTGAAAATGAGGGAGTGGTGGCAGTTTAGAAATCATGTCCTGATTTTTCAGATTTTGCCAGCTCCCACTCTAGCTTTGCCATTCATTCCTATGGGACAAATTTCGCCACAAGAACAACGATATTCCGTGAACCATTTGGCGAAACGTTCCACAAAGTAATAGCAATCCGATCGGGAACAATCTGCACGTTTTGGTATATTTTTGTCTATGTAGTGTAAAAACTGTGGGAGGAGTTAGGGTGGCAAATTTGGCTATAATAAGAATAATAATAACTAGAAAAGCTACAATTTCTGGGGAAATTGTGAAGTGTTCTTGCCTCCACCAGTAGTATACAACTGGAGTGGGCGGAGTAACTGTTATTTATTTATATAGCACATTTAATTGCAACGTTGTTGCACAGTTACATTAAAACATACAGTTATAAAAACATTAGCAGGTGCAAATGGCCCTGTCTATGACATCACTTGCTGCTGCAGCCTTGCACAGGTCAGAGTATTTTTGCGGTTGCCATCTTCAAACGGTCGTATTTTAAAAACTATAAATCCTACAGCGAAGAGCTTTATATTCTGAGAATCACAGGACCCAGACCTACATTTTGATGTATAGTATGTCTCTGAGATATTAACAAGGAAGGCACAGTCGCAGTTTAGAAATTGCCCTTCAAATGTGAGCTTTGCAGAGTGGCGTTTCAATGAATGTCAATGGACTGCGTGAGTTGCAAACAAATGGTCATATTGCGAAAACAATCAGGACTATGGCTTAGCCGTGGACATTTTTAGTGGCAGCAGGGATAGCTGAACGTTTTGATATAAGATTTGTGTAGGTGGGCTTGAAAATGAGGGAGTAGTGGCAGTTTAGAAATCATGTCCTGATTTTTCAGCTTTTGCCAGCTCCCACTCTAGCTTTGCCATTCATTCCTATGGGACAAATTTTGCCACATGAACGACGATATTCCGAGAACCATTCAGCGAAATGTTCCACAAAGTAATAGCAACGCGATCGGGAACAATCTGCACGTTTTGGTAAATTTTTGTCTATGTAGTGTAAAAACTGTGGGAGGAGTTAGGGTGGCAAATTTGGCTATAATAAGAATAATAATAATAACTAGAAAAGCTACAATTTCTGGGGAAATTGTGTGAAGTGTTCTTGCCTCCACCAGTAGTCTACAAATTGAGTGGGCGGAGTAACTGTTATCATTTATATAGCACATTTAATTGCAATGTTGTTGCACAGTTACATTAAACCATACATTTATAAAAACATTAGCAGGTGTAGAAAAGGCTTTGTCTATGACATCACTTGCTGCTGCATCCTGGCACAGGTCAGAGTATTTTGGCGGTTTCCATCTTCAAACGGTCGTATTTTAAAAACTATAAATCCTACAAGGAAGAGCTTTATATTGTGAGAATCACAAGACCCAGGCCTACATTTTGATGTATAGTATGTCTGTGAGATATTAACAATGAAGGCACAGTCGCAGTTTAGAAATTGCCCTTCAAATGTGAGCTTTGCAGAGTGGAGTTTCAATGAATGTCAATGGGTGGCGTGAGTTGCAAACAAATGGTCATATTGTTAAAACTATCAGGACTATGGCTTAGCCGTGGACATTGTTAGTGGCAGCAGGGATAGCTGAACGTTTTGATATAAGATTTGTGTAGGTGGGCGTGAAAATGAGGGAGTGGTGGCAGTTTAGAAATCATGTCCTGATTTTTCAGCTTTTGCCAGCTCCCACTCTAGCTTTGCCATTCATTCCTATGGGACAAATTTCGCCAGAAGAACGACGATATTCCGAGAACCATTCGGCGAAAAGTTCCACAAAGTAATAGCAATCCGATCGGGAACAATCTGCATGTTTTGGTATATTTTTGTCTATGTAGTGTAAAAACTGTGGGAGGAGTTAGGGTGGCAAATTTGGCTATAATAAGAATAATAACTAAAAAAGCTACAATTTCTGTGGAAATTGTGAAGTGTTCTTGCCTCCACCAGTAGTATACAACTGGAGTGGGCGGAGTAACTGTTAGTAATTTATTATTATTAAGAACACTTAATAATAATAATATATATGTGAGATAACATTAAGTGGTCTTGCTATGCAAGAACACTTAATAATATATATGTGAGATAACATTAAGTGGTCTTGCTATGCAAGAACACTTAATAATATATATGTGAGATAACATTAAGTGGTCTTGCTATGCAAGAACACTTAATAAGGCAGTACCAAGTAATACATTTGCAGGGATATTCCCATCTACCCGCACATCTCTGAAGCCCTTCCCCACACCCCAATCCAAATAAACACATACCATTGGCACTACAAGATGTACGATGTACCGCCCCAATTCCTTTATCTGCTAGAGTGCTGCCAGGAATTTACTCCTCAGAGTGCACAAGCTCTGGATGCACAAGAGCCACATCTGCCCCAGTGTCCCTGAGTCCCACAGTTACCTCCTTCCCAACAGTCACAGGTTGCAGATTCACATTGTTGCTGCCCTCTGATCTGGTAACAAACAATACAGAGGACATTGGTTTTGAGGAGCGTACCTCCCCAGCTGATGATGCTGGCTGTCATTTTCCAGGGCAAGTAACACTGATGTGCACCATTTGGTTGCAAATAAAACATCTGTGACTATCTCCTTGCGCAGAAATGGCACTAGCTCCTCCTCTCTCTGAGGTGGTAGCTGAAACAAAAGGTCCAATTGTGTTTGGGCTTATTTAGAAGAGTGCACTTGTGATGGTGATGGTGAGTAGTGGGGTGTGGACTTCAAGATGGATGCTCCCTTGGCCAGGGCCGGATTAAGAGCACACTGGGCCTGGTGCTGACAATTATGATAGGCCTAATAACGGAATCTTATTGACCAAAAACACTAAAACAGTCATACCTCCCAAGCGTCATGTATGATAGAGATGGTGCTGAAGGGAAACTCATAGGATGCGGCTATAAGAAAACACATACTCTATGCTAATCTCTCTCTAATTTATGCTTTCATCTTTCAAGTAAATCCATAACCCCTAACAGCAGTGTCCAGTGAAGCATGAAGTCAATGGGCGGGGTAAAAGGGTGGGCCATTGGTGCGAATCACGTGACCAGTCCTGCTAAAAGGGGAGAACATGCCCAAAAAGGGGGCATGTCTGTCCAAAGAATTTGAAGGACAGCCTGGCATGAATGCATGTCAGGCTGCCCGCCAATCCTGCAGGCTGTCCAACTAAGGGCATACTATGCAGGCAGCACCCAGGGCCGGATTAAGAGTACAGTGGGCCTGGTGCTGACAATTATGATGGGCCTAACTACGGAATCTTATCGACCAAAAACACTAAAACAGCCATACCTCCCAAGCGTCATGTATCTGATGGAGATGGTGCTGGAGGGAAACTCATAGGATGCAACTATAAGAAAACACATACTCTGTGCTAATCTCTCTCTAATTTATGTTTTCATCTGTCAAGTAAATCCATAACCCCTAACAGCAGTGTCCAGTGAAGCAGGAAGTCAATGGGTGGGGTAAAAGGGTGGGCCACTGGTGCGAATCACGTAACCTGCCAAAAGGGGAGAACATGCCCAAAAAGGGGGCATGTCTGTCCAAAGAATTGGAAGGCCAGCCTGGCATGAATGCATGTCAGGCTGCCCGCCAATCATGCAGGCTGTCCAACTAAGGGCATACTATGCAAGCAGCACCCTGAGCTTGACATAAATGCGTCTAATGATGCGCTCACTCCATGCTTTCTAAGGACTGTCCCCTAGCACTCGCTGGTCCACTTGTCTCCTCACCTTCTTACTAGCAGGCAGAAGTTCCTGGTATATAGTCTGAGACAGAGAAAAGGTGTATGTAGTGAGTGTAGAAGAAAGGGGACATGCCACAGTGTTAGAGAGACCAACGTCTGCATTACCTAAACTAATTTTATTGTCAGCCAGTCCACACAAGTTTTGTTCCCATACATCCCTCGTCACCAGAACAACTACAGCTTATTGTTTTTGTTCTGGTAAGTAGAATCATTCCATTCAGGCTTTTTGCAGTAAACACTGTCTTTTCAGAGAAAATAACTCCACTGGCCACTCCTTAGATGGCTGCTAGAGGTGCTTCCTGGGGCAGTACTGCCTAATGTGCAGCACTGCCATTCTGTGTTTCCACCCTCTGCATGCAGACACTGAACTTTCCTCAAAGAGATGCGTTGATTCAATTTATATTTATGAGGAGATGCTGATTGGCCAGGGCTATATTGGACTTGTGCTGGCTCTGCCCCTGATCTGCCTAGTTGACAGTCTCAGCCAATCCTATGGGGAAGTATTGTAATTTGCTCAGACCACCACTTCTGATTATGTCAGCAGACAGTTCAGAGGCAGAGCCAGCAGCTGCAGACTTGAATGCAAGTAATATTTTACTATATTTAGGGAGGCAAGAAGGGGCCAGGGTGGTGGTTTTAACATAATAGGGTCGGAAAAACATGATTGTGTTACTGAACCTATAGTGCTCCTTTAAGCAAGAGTATGTGAAGAGTAGTTAGGGTTACCCCCTTTCTTGGAAAAAAAATACCAGTCTTTACCAGTCATTTTTATAATTAATTAGTTATGCGTGACATCACATGATGTAAATCACAAGGAGTGATATCAGAGAAAATTCTGTAAAATCACCAACAAACTACTCACAGTTTGATTCTGCTGTATAGATGGATTGCTCCCAGTGTCTCCCTGTCTCCCAGTGTCTCAGTGTCAGTGTCCCCATGTCGCCCAGTCCCTAGTCTCCCAGTGTCTCAGTATCCCCATTTCTCCCAGTGTCCCAATGTTTCAGTGTGTCCCCATGTCACTAGGATACTGGGGACACAGTGAAACATGGGGACACAGAGAGCTGGGGACACAGAGAGACATGGGGACACTGAGAGAAATGGGGACACTGAAAGACATGGGGACATTGAGAGACTCGGGAACACTGAGAGACATGGGGACACAGAGACATGGGGACACTGGGAGACATTTGTGGAAACTGGGCGAAATGGGAACACTGAGACACTAGGGACACTGACACTGGGAGACATGGGGACACTGAAACATTTGGGGACACTAAGACACTAGGGACACAGAGACATGGGAACACAGACACTGGGAGACTAGGGGACACGGGGACATAGACATGGGGAAACTGGGACATATAGGGACACATGGGGACACTAGGCACACTGATAGACATGGGACACAGACACTGGGAACACTGGCTGGGGAACATGGGGACACTGGGAGACATGGGGACATAGTGTCTCCGTGTCCCAATGTCTCAGTGTCTCCCAATGTCCCTATGTCTCACAGCATCCCCATGTGTCTCAGTGTTCCCAGGTCTCCCAGTGTCTGTGTCCCCATGTGTCCCGGTGTCTCAGTGTCCTCTAGTGTCTGTGTCCACTAGTGTCTCAGTGTTCCCATATGTCCCCTAGTGTCTCAGTGTCTCTGCTGCCTTTCCCCACATCCCTCACTTACCTGAGCTGTAGAGCTGCTGTCTGGACTCTGTGCTGTGTTGCTGCTCCCCCACGGATCAGTGAGTAGTAGAGAGAGGCAGGGATATGATGTGTAACTTCCTATCCCTGCCTCTCTCCACACACAGTGACCCCTACTGGCTGGTGCTGGTATTGCAGAGTGTTACAAATCGCTATTTGTAACTGGCCCTTTAAACGGAAAATTGCCCTGCTTCCCTGGATTGTGGAGAAGCCTATTTGCCAGCCACCTGCCTCATGACTATGGCCCCTGGAAGATTGTGCCCCTGAAAACGTATTAACTTTTATTGGATGTGTATGGCCCTTTAAGAACCGTCTGGGGACATATTGTGACTTTGCTAAACAATACCCCTTTAAGACTATGTCCCCAGACCTGTAAAATAACTTGCCCCTGGCTTTCCCCCACTTGGTTCAGTAAAGGGATTACTGAACCAAGTACCACACAGGCGGACCACCCAGAAGTTAAAGTGTGCAGGCAATTTACCTCCCAGGCTGCGAGGTTACTGCAGGTTAATTGCACGTGGCGGCGGCCATCTTTGTTCATTCGAATGCGGTCAGCGGTGTATGCTAAAGATTCTGTGGAACTGAAATCGGCTACACATTTTACCGAACACCGCTGACCCTTACCTTCTCCTACACTTCGTTTTTCAGCTCCAGAGACTAAGTCCCGTTCGAAATGGGACTTAGTCGTTTTTCGGCATGAAATTGACCGACCGCACAGCCCAAATCTATGGAACTGTTTTGGGCAGGAAATTGTGCTTGCGGTCGGTCATAAGGGGACCTCCAGCTAACTTTTGATCCACTAGAGGGATTTAGCTGATTTTTGGAAGTGTTCATGTTTGATGTATGCTGAGTTCAAATATGTAATTTATTATGGAGATTGAATGTATAGTTTTAAAGTTACAGTGTATGTATAGAAACATAGACATAGAAACATAGAATGTGACGGCAGATAAGAACCATTCAGCCCATCTAGTCTGCCCAGTTTTCTAAATACTTTCATTAGTCCCTGGCCTTATCTTATAGTTAGGATAGCCTTATGCCTATCCCACGCATGCTTAAACTCCTTTACTGTGTTAGTCTCTACCACTTCAGCTGGAAGGCTATTCCATGCATCCACTACCCTCTCAGTAAAGTAATACTTCCTGATATTATTTTTAAACCTTTGTCCCTCTAATTTAAGACTATGTCCTCTTGTTGTGGTAGTTTTTCTTCTTTTAAATATAGTCTCCTCCTTTACTGTGTTGATTCCCTTTATGTATTTAAATGTTTCTATCATATCCCCCCTGTCTCGTCTTTCCTCCAAGCTATACATGTTAAGATCCTTTAACCTTTCCTGGTAAGTTTTATCCTGCAATTCATGAACCAGTTTAGTAGCCCTTCTTTGAACTCTCTCTAAGGTATCAATATCCTTCTGAAGATAGGGTCTCCAGTACTGTGTACAGTACTCCAAGTGAGGTCTCACCAGTGTTCTGTACAATGGCATGAGCACTTCCCTCTTTCTACTGCTAATACCTCTCCCTATACAACCAAGCATTCTGCTAGCATTTCCTGCTGCTCTATTACATTGTCTGCCTACCTTTAAGTCATCAGAAATAATCACCCCTAAATCCCTTTCCTCAGATGTTGAGGTTAGGACTCTATCAAATATTTTGTACTCTACCCTTGGGTTTTTACGTCCAAGATGCATTATCTTGCACTTATCCACATTAAATGTCAGTTGCCACAACTCTGACCATTTTTCTAGTTTACCTAAATCATTTTCCATTTGGCTTATCCCTCCTGGAACATCAACCCTGTTACATATCTTAGTATCATCCGCAAAAAGACACACCTTACCATCAAGACCTTCTGCAATATCACTAATAAAAATATTAAAGAGAATGGGTCCAAGTACAGATCCCTGAGGTACCCCACTGGTGACAAGCCCAAGCTTCGAATATACTCCATTGACTACAACCCTCTGTTGCCTGTCACTCAGCCACTGCCTTACCCATTCAACAATATTGGAATCCAAACTCAAAGATTGTAGTTTATTGATAAGCCTTCTATGTGCAACAGTGTCAAAAGCCTTACTGAAATCTAGGTAAGCAATGTCTACTGCACCACCCTGATCTATAATTTTAGTTACCCAATCAAAAAAATCAATAAGATTAGTTTGGCATGATCTCCCTGAAGTAAACCCATGTTGTCTCTGGTCTTGAAATCCATGTGTTTTTAGATGTTCAACAATCCTATCCTTTAACATGGTTTCCATCACTTTCCCCACTACTGAAGTAAGGCTTACTGGCCTATAGTTGCCCGACTCCTCCCTATTACCTTTCTTGTGAATGGGCACAACATTCGCTAACTTCCAATCTTCTGGGACTACTCCTGTTATCAATGATTGGTTAAATAAATCTGTTAATGGTTTTGCTAGTACACCACTAAGCTCTTTTAATAGCTTTGGGTGTATTCCATCAGGTCCCATTGACTTATTTGTCTTTACTTTTGACAGTTGAAATAGAACCTCTTCCTCTGTAAACTCACGTGTAATAAATGACTCGTTTATCCTTTTTCTTAACTGAGGTCCCTTTCCTTCATTTTCATCTGTAAATACCGAACAAAAATATTAATTGAGGCAGTCAGCTAGACCTTTATCCTCATCTACATACCTTCCTTCTTTTGTTTTTAATCTAACTAATCCTTGTTTTACTTTTCTTTTCTCATTTATGTATCTAAAAAAAAGTGTTGTCCCCCTTTTTTACTGACTGTGCTATTTTCTCTTCTGTGTGGGATTTTGAAGCTCTTATAACTTGCTTAGCCTCTTTCTGCCTAATCTTATAGGTCATTCTGTCTTCCTCACTCTGGTTTTTTTTATAATTACTAAATGCTAACTTTTTGTTTTTTACTATTTTGGCCACATCTGCGGAGTACCACAGTGGTTTCTTGAATTTTTTGCTTTTACTGACAAGCCTAATGCAATTTTCTGTTGCCTTCAGTAGTGCAACTTTTAAATAATCCCATTTCTTTTGGACTCCATATAAATTGCTCCAGTCTGATAATGACTCCTTTACACATATTCTAATTTTAGAAAAGTCTGTTTTTCTAAAGTCTAAAACTTTTGTTTTTGTGTGGTGTGACTCAGTCACTGTTCTTATATTAAACCACACTGACTGATGATCACTGGATCCTAAACTTTCACCTACAGTAATATCTGATACCAAATCTCCATTTGTTAACACTAAATCTAGTATGGCCTCTTTACGAGTTGGCTCCTCGACGACTTGTTTTAGAGACAATCCCAGTAGGGAGTTTAGAATATGTGTGCTCCTGGCACAAGTAGCTATTTTTGTTTTCCAATTCACATCAGGAAGATTAAAGTCACCCATGATGATAACTTCCCCCTTCATTGTCATTTTAGCTATTTCTTCAACTAGTAGATGATCTAACTCTTCAATTTGTCCTGGGGGCCTATAAATCACACCTACACGAGTTACTGTGTGATTACCAAATTCTAACGTAACCCAAACGGATTCTATGTTCGCCTCACTAACCTTTATTAGGCTAGATTTTATGCTATCCTTTACATACAGGGCCACCCCTCCCCCTTTCTTGCCTTCCCTGTCTTTTCTATATAAAGAGTACCCTGGTATTGCTATGTCCCAGTCATTTTTCTCATTATACCATGTCTCAGTAACAGCGACTAAATCTACATTATCAGTTGCCATTATTGCCACAAGTTCATGGATCTTATTCCCTAAACTGCGAGCATTTGTAGACATGACTCTAAGCTTATCATTTTTTAACACACTTGCTACAGGCACCTTCTGTCCTTGTTTTGGGGGACAATTGGATTGATGTTTTATCACCCTTTTGCCCCCCCCCCTCCTAGTTTAAAAACATCCTAGCAAAACCTCTGAACTGCTCACTGAGAACATTTGTTCCCTTTTGAGAAAGATGCAAACCATCTTTTTTGTACAGTTTATTTCCATTCCAAACAGAGCTACCATGAGCAATAAAGCCAAATCCTTGCTCCCGACACCATTCACCAAGCCACAAGTTAAAGTCCCTAATACGCATCCGCCTGTCGTTCTGAGTGTTATGCACAGGCAGAACTTCAGAGAATGACAGCGTGGAAGCAACCTGCCGTATATCATTGGCAAAAACACTAATAACTTCCTTAACCTTTGAAACCTCATTGCAAGCCAAGTCATTTGTCCCTAAATGGACAAGTACATCCAATTCCCCTTCCTGCTTTGCTTGCTTAACAATATTACAGATACGTCTCCTGTCTCTGTGAGCAGTAGCTCCGGGAAGACACCTCACAAGACCACCATTGTCCATCTCCACACCTCTTATGATGGAATCCCCCAACAACAACTGCTTTCTATTAGGCCTCACCATAGTCTTCAAGCCTCTCTGCACAACACCACTAGCCTCAGTGCCTCTCTGCACAACACCACTAGCCTCAGTGCCTCTCTGCACAACACCACTAGCCTCAGTGCCTCTCTGCACAACACCACTAGCCTCAGTGCCTCTCTGCACAACACCACTAGCCTCAGTGCCTCTCTGCACAACACCACTAGCCGCAGTGCCTCTCTGCACAACACCACTAGCCTCAGTGCCTCTCTGCACAACACCACTAGCCTCAGTGCCTCTCTGCACAACACCACTAGCCTCAGTGCCTCTCTGCACAACACCACTAGCCTCAGTGCCTATCTCCAGGACACCACTACACTCTGAAAGTGCAGAAAATGAATTATGTAGAACAACAGACTGTGCAATATGCCTTTTATCCACAACTCCAAGTCTACCAGATCCTACAGTAATCCATCTGCCATTCCTAGTATGTCTCTGCGGCAATGGCTTTGCAGCAGTTCCAGCCTGAATTTGTTTACCAGATAATTTACAAATCTCAGACTTCAAAAATACAATCTCCTGCCGCAAGATAGAGAACTGTCTACAGATTAGACAACAACCAAACCTCCAAAAAGTGGAACGTGAAACAAATGCAAAGCAACTATTACACTGAACTAAGTCTGCCATTCCAATGAGGCAAATAATTTAAATCAAACAAATTTTACCTTTTTTTTTTATTTATCCTCCCGAATACCTCAGATTACCTCCAGTTTATCTCCAGAATATCTCCAACCACACACACACTTAGAAGCAACACTTAGATGAAGCAACCAAGCTCTATGTGTGAAAACTGTATTTTTACTGTATGCTATAATTATGTTATATGTTTATCTGAGGGGAGGAGACGTGGGGGTGGTACCATGTATGTGATTGGTTAATTTCAACCTCCCCCTGGGAGTGTCCTGTGTGTACCTTTTTGTAATAAAAAGCAGGCTGGGTGTCCCAGTCCTCAGTTCTTCTTGACCCTTCAAAACGTAGCCTTGTCTCGTTATTGGAGGGAATTGCTGTATTACACTGGGGATTGCTATGCTCTGCATATTCCCCTGAGCTTAATCACTTAGCTCTTTTAAGAGCTTGTTCCGGATACGCTCTCCTGGAGGAGAGGTCTTCCCCACACGGTCCTGGAGGACAGAAACCGATCCAGGGTGGAAGGAAGACGGTGCGGCTCCGGTTAAGCTACGGCGGTTGTGGAGTCTGTGGTGGTTGTGGTGTCCAGTGCGGTGCTTGTGGTCCTCGGCGCAAGCTAGGAAGCGTCCATCAACGGAGGGTACTCGGTCGGAGTACACGGAGCTCCGTTACAGTGGTGGTAGCAGTGGGATGGCTTCCCTAGTGCGAGGAGCAGCATCCTGGGAACACCAAGCAAAACTGGAATATTGGTATAGTCACGTACGGTTTGACGCTATGCTGAAGTGGCGGTTGGCTGTCTACGGGCCCCACCTAACAGAGGAACTTGTACCAAAAGTGAGGAGAGAACTGGCGGAGTATCTGCAGATGAAAGCAGAATATCGGGCAGTGATAGCGAAGTATTCCGTCCCTGTGCCCCAGCAACAGCGTGAGTTACAGGGGGCCGAAGGTGCCGTCCTTCCCCCCCAGCGGCAGTGTGAACCCCAGGGAGCTGAAGGTGTCGTACTTCCTCCCCAGCGGCAGTGTGTACCCCAGGGAGCAGAAGATGCCGTCCTTCCTCCCCAGCGGCAGTGTGTACCCCAGGGGGCCGAAGGTGTCGTCCTTCCTCCCCAGTGGCAGTGTGAACCCCAGGGGGCTGAAGGTGTCGTCCTTCCCCCCCAGCGGCAGTGTGAACCCCAGGGAGCTGAAGGTGTCGTCCTTCCTCCCCAGTGGCAGTGTGTGTTACAGGGAGCTGAAGGTGCCGTCCTTCCTCCCCAGCGGCAGTGTGTACCCCAGGGGGCCGAAGGTGTCGTCCTTCCTCCCCAGCGGCAGTGTGTGTTACAGGGAGCTGGAGGTGTCGTCCTTCCTCCCCAGCGGCAGTGTGAGTTACAGGGGGCCGAAGGTGTCGTCCTTCCCCCCCAGCGGCAGTGTGAGTTACAGGGGGCCGAAGGTGTCGTCCTTCCCCCCCAGCGGCAGTGTGAGTTACAGGGGGCCGAAGGTGTCGTCCTTCCCCCCCAGCAGCAGTGTGTCCTACAGAGAGCAGAGACAGTTGGTCCCTCTCTCCAGAAGCAGGACAATGTTACGGGAGTGGAGACAGGCGGTCTCCCTCTCCAGCGGCAGCCTGTGTTTTAGGGAGAGGAGCACAGTACCCCCTCTCCCCAGCGGCAGCTTACCCTAACAAGGGGAGACACCAATCTCCCAGACGGCGCAGATGGGACCGTGGTCTCTGTGCCTGACCTACAGGGATGCTGGACAGCCTGTCCAGATCCCCAACTACCCTCACCGGGACAACAGGAGGAGGGGGTAAGTACAAATTCCCCTCCCCAGCTAACTCCTAGCGTGGCACCAGGGTTAACAGAGGCGATGTTAACCCCTACTGACGTCCATGTTCCCCTGGCTACTGAGCCGGACTATGTTCCCAGCACCCCAGCAGAAGAGTTGTCAGCTGGGCAGAGTACAGTTGGCCTCTGCCCTACCTTTGTCCCTGATCCAGATCCTGATGTCCTACAGGCTATCCCAGCAGAAGAGCTGGCATCAGGGCAGAGCGCCGCTGGCCTCTGCCCTTCCAGTCCCCACAGCATGTTACCACATCACCACAGCAAAATACCTAGGTGCAGTAATTGTGTCTTGTGGGTGGGTCACCCTTGTACCTGTTTGTTGTGGGTGGGATACTCTGGCATTTGGTTATTGTGGGTTGGTGGATCGACTAACGGAGGCACTGACCGACAGAAGGTCAGGTGCCTGGTTAGTCTTACCCCCAAAGGGGAGACTTGTTACAAATCGCTATTTGTAACTGGCCCTTTAAACGGAAAATTGCCCTGCTTCCCTGGATTGTGGAGAAGCCTATTTGCCAGCCTCCTGCCTCATGACTATGGCCCCTGGAAGATTGTGCCCCTGAAAACGTATTAACTTTTATTGGGTGTGTATGGCCCTTTAAGAACCGTCTGGGGACATATTGTGACTTTGCTGAATAATACCCCTTTAAGACTATGTCCCCAGACCTGTAAAATAACTTGCCCCTGGCTTTCCCCCACTTGGTTCAGTAAATAGGGCTTACTGAACCAAGTACCACACAGGCGGACCACCCAGAAGTTAAAGTGTGCAGGCAATTTACCTCCCAGGCTGTGAGGTTACTGCAGGTTAATTGCACGTGGCGGCGGCCATCTTTGTTCATTCGAATGCGGTCAGCGGTGTATGCTAAAGATTCTGTGGAACTGAAATCGGCTACACATTTTACCGAACACCGCTGACCCTTACCTTCTCCTACACTTCGTTTTTCAGCTCCAGAGACTAAGTCCCGTTCGAAATGGGACTTAGTCGTTTTTCGGCATGAAATTGACCGACCGCACAGACCAAATCTATGGAACTGTTTTGGGCAGGGAATTGTGCTTGCGGTCGGTCATAAAGGGACCTCCAGCTAACTTTTGATCCACTAAAGGGATTTGGCTGATTTTTGGAAGTGTTTATGTTTGATGTATGCTGAGTTCAAATATGTAATTTATTATGGAGATTGAATGTATAGTTTTAAAGTTACAGTGTATGTGTGAAAACTGAATTTTTACTGTATGCTATAATTATGTTATATGTTTATCTGAGGGGAGGAGACGTGGGGGTGGTACCATGTATGTGATTGGTTAATTTCAACCTCCCCCTGGGAGTGTCCTGTGTGTACCTTTTTGTAATAAAAAGCAGGCTGGGTGTCCCAGTCCTCAGTTCTTCTTGACCCTTCAAAACGTAGCCTTGTCTCGTTATTGGAGGGAACTGCTGTATTACACTGGGGATTGCTATGCTCTGCATATTCCCCTGAGCTTAATCACTTAGCTCTTTTAAGAGCTTGTTCCGGATACGCTCTCCTGGAGGAGAGGTCTTCCCCACACGGTCCTGGAGGACAGAAACCGATCCAGGGTGGAAGGAAGACGGTGCGGCTCCAGTTAAGCTACGGCGGTTGTGGAGTCTGCGGTGGTTGTGGTGTCCAGTGCGGTGCTTGTGGTCCTCGGCGCAAGCTAGAAAGCGTCCATCAACGGAGGGTACTCGGTCGGAGTACACGGAGCTCCGTTACACAGAGTAATCTCCATTTATTCTGAGAAAAAAACCTGCATTTGTATTGCCGGTATTACTGCAATACCGGCATGGCCAGGCAGCCTCAAATACCAGCTGTGCCAGTAAAATACCAGTCAGGTGGCAAACCTAAGAGTAGTATGTAAAAAAAAAAAAAAAAAAAAAAATTTTTTTTTTTAAATTGGCCTATTCCATGGGCCTGGGCCTGGAGCTGCAGCTCCATCAGCCCCTATGTTAATCCGGCCCTGCCTGGCACCCCGACTGGGTACCTTGGCCAAAGGACCGCTTCCTATCTGGAACAGGGGACAAACTGCAGCACTTTTGCCCACAGTCGTCGTGGCTGGACTGGGGCCCTTGAACCGCTCCTCCCTGGAGCCGAATGGGAAATTAGCTGTAGTCCTTACAAGGACTTTCTCCAAGGAATCTCCTGTAAGCTGGAACAGCAGACACAGGAGCAAGCTTTCTTCCCTCTGAGTCTCCTGCAAGCTGGAACAGCAGACACAGGAGCAAATCTTTTTTCCCTCCAATAACAGGACGACACACAGTTTTGGAGTGTAAGCAGGAATAGCATGAACTGAGGCTTTATTGTTTCTTTTATACAAGTTTTTACCACCCACGTGGACCTTGTCGAACACAGGATATAAAGTTACAACAGCAAATCAACACAGTACAGTACAGTCAGACAGCTCAGGACTTCAGACGGGTAGAAAAAAATGATGATATTTTATTGATAAAAGGTGAACAATCACCATCAATGTAAAATAGAATATAAGAAGAACGGTATGGTCCTACGCATTTCGTTATGCGAGGAACTTCATCAGGGACCGCAATAACCAATAAAATCAATGTACAAATTACAACATGCAAAATAACATCCTATTCCCCCCCTTCCAAAAGTCCCTTTAAATAGGGCTAATCCCCATGTCCTATTGGTGGATCCGTGGGTGGCTCCAGTTATTCATAACCTCATTGGTTCCACAGGTAATCTTCTCAGCTGTTCATCATCCCTGTAGTTTCGCTGAAATCAAATTTGGCGCGTCCGATTAAATGGAACCGTAAATGCGTATTCTTCAATACTTCTGCGTTCCACTTACGTTCCACCTGCGTTCCACTTCAATGTTGTTAAACAATCATTGAAATCAATATACAGCAATACATTATATATCTACTAAAAGAAAGAAATATTAGTGACCTTATAATAATTGAGTTTTTTTGGTAATTGGATTGTACTGAAATACGTGTTCGTATTCCATAATTAATCTAACAGTGATACGTGAGAGCCAAATATTTAAAGTGAGACTGTGTCAAAATAGCGAGTATTAGAAATATATAATACGATTTCTGTGAATCTTTTGTCAATATTGGATTGACTGTGTATTTGTATTAAACATACATACAGTAAAACAATTATCAATACATTTTTATGTGACCAGTGCTACATAATTAATAGAATTCAATAATAAACATATCAGATATTATGCTCCTACATATACTAAGGTATCCAGTCTCTGCACACAAACCCTCCCCTCTGCCTGTGATACAATTACCAAACACAATGGACTAATTTAATTACCACAGGCAGAAAATATACATTTTTACCCAAAGTCCAGAAACACCCCAAAACACAAACATATCCCCATAAATCATACATCCCTGGATAACCCTGATTTGGGTGAACAATATATCCAAAAATCACCCAGATCAGAGCAGGGGTTTAAACGTTTTATGGAAGTCACATTTACCGACTGCAAGCATGGCTTTCATGCCCAAAACAGTTCCACAGATTTAGGCTGTGCAGCCGGTTTATCTTCTCCTCTATCCTGGAGATAAATGGCTTAAGTGGCTGTGGTAAGCCAAATATCTCCAGGTACAGAAAATTTCTCTAAGTCCAAAAACGACATAAAAATACATAACTCATATAATACAATGTTTAACCTATATTTCCAACATATCCCCAGACAGCTTCTATCTGAGCGCTCAATATTTCCGAATAGCGCTCAGATCTCACGAATACAATTGGATCGCCATGGGGTAAACAATAGCAAGGGCTGATGAGAGATTGAGGAGGGACAAAGCAGCCAGTTTCAACTGGTCTGGCAGTGTCCCTAGGACAACGCCCTGCTGGAGAACAATAAGACAGGAAAAAGTAGGAGGTGGAGGGGAAGAGGCACATTTTCCCATTGAATTAAAGGGGCATAAAAATGTCTTAAAATCCAATCAGCCCAAATAGACTTTTTAAATGGCAATACACCTCAGGGGCCATAGTCACAGGGCAGGAGGCAGGCAAGCAGCCCCTCCAAAAACTCATGGCAAACTCCCTTAACAAGGGGAGTTTGTCACATTCTGTTTTTGCAAGTATGCAAGTATGCATCTAGTAGCTGTTTTAAGCAGATAATTCCAGATCCTTATTGTTCTTACAGTAAAAAAACCTTTCCTTTGCCTTAGACAAAATCTTCTTTCTTCCAGTCTAAATGCATGACCTTGTGTCCTATGTAAAGTCCGGTTTGTGAATAGGTTTCCACACAATGGTTTGTATTGGCCCTGAATATATTTGTATAATGCTATCATATCCCCTCTCAGGCAACGTATTTCTAAACTAAATAGGTTTAAATTTGTTAACCTTTCTTCATAGCTGATATGTTCCATTCCTTTTATTAATTTTGTAGCCCACCTCTGCACCCTTTCCAGTGCCATAATATCCTTCTTTAGAACAGGTGCCAAAATTGCACAGCATATTCAAGATGTGGTCTTACCAGTGATTTATAAAGAGGCTAAATTATATTCTCATGCTGAGAATGAATGCCCTTTTTCATGCATGACAATACCTTAGCCACTGCTGATTGACATTGCACATTGTTGCATAGTTTGTTGTCTATAACAATTCCCAAGTCCTTTTTGTGTGTTGTTATCCCTAATTCACTTCCATTAAGGGTATACGTTGCTTGTGTATTCTTTACGCCGAAGTGCATAACTTTGCATTTTTCAACATTAAATTTCATCTGCCATTTAAGTGCCAAGTCCCCCAGTCTATCTAAATCCCTCAGCAGCAAAGTAATATCTTGCTCACATTGTATTATTTTACACAGTTGTGTGTCATCTGCAAACACTGAAACATGACTTTCAATGCTTTTTTCAAGATCATTTATAAACATGTTAAATAGAAGGGGTCCCAGAACAGAACCATGAGGGACACCACTTGCCACCTCTGTCCAGCTTGAACATTTACCATTAATGACAACTCTTTGTACTCTATTTTTAAGTCAATGTTCTACCCAAGAACAAGCATTTTCATCTAGACCTATTTCCTTAAGTTTGAACACTAATCTATTGTGTGGAATTGTATCAAATGCCTTGGCAAAATCCAAATAGATCACATCCACTGCAACACCTTGATCTATACTTCTACTTACTTCTTCGTAGAACACAATCAAGTTAGTTTGACATGACCTATGCTTCATAAAACCATGCTGATTTTTTGCTGATAACCATGTTCTTCTCAAGGAATTCTTGAATATTATCCCTTAATAACCTTTCAAATATTTTCCCAGCCACAGACGTTAAGCTCACAGGTCTATAATTTCCAGGCAATGATTTTGAACCCTTTTTGAATATAGGAACCACATCTGCCTTCCTTCAATTCTCCGGAACATTTCCTGAAAGAAAAGAATCGATTAAAAGAAAAAAAACGATTAAAAGCAGAGGTTCACTTATTTCTACACTTCCTTAAGTACTCGTGGATGAATACATACACATGTATTATATATACATACGCACACGTATTATATTATTTATATATATATATATATATATATATATATATATATATATATATATATATATATATATATATATATATATATATATATATATAATACAAATAGAAGGTTGCACTCACGGATTAAAAGTCCAAAGTTTAATGACAAGTAGTTAAAACTTCCAAGATCAACGTTTCAGTCCTTTTAGACTTTCATCAGGATCCTGATGAAAGTCTGAAAGGACTGAAACGTTGATCTTGGAAGTTTTAACTACTTGTCATTAAACTTTGGACTTTTAATCCGTGAGTGCAACCTTCTATTTATATTTTTTGGATATTGAAGCTGTCTTTTGGTTGGCACCCGGCTATTAAGGGATATTGGAGCATGTGTGCAGCAGCAAATTCATATATATATACGTGATCGCATAAGAGGACATAGGTCTACGATTATGACCGCATTCAGGGATCAACACAGCGATAAGCCAGTGGCCAAACATTTTTTAAACCTGGAACATAGACTCCCGACTCTCAGATTCGTGGCCATAGATCATGTTCCTCCCATGTCGAGAGGAGGGGACAGATCGAAGATCCTGCTTCAACGAGAGGCCCAATGGATATATCGGTTGGACACTGTTGCCCCGAAAGGGCTAAATGAAAATATTGTTTTTTCTATGTTTTTATAACTAGGAATTATACACTGTTAGATGTGATATCTACAGATTTGAATTTCTATCTCTTTCTAGCTGTCTCCTTGGCTCCGCTTTCCTTATATGACATTCTTTGTCTTTCTCCTTCTCTTCTTCGGTGTTGCTCCCGGTTCGGGGTATTTCTAGGTGGCTCCTGTTGGGTAGAACTGGTCTGGAATTGTACTTACTCCGGAAGAATTTGAAACGTATTCCCAAGCTGTTCACTCTATTTTTCATAGAGTCTCTATTTTTATTTGTGCCAGTTATGTTAGAACTGCCCTGTTGTGCATCTGCATACAGATGCTTGATTATGCTTAGCCAGTCCTTCATTGTTATGTTATGTTTGTTACGATATGGTGGATATCACCTTTACATGTATTCGTTTTGTCCTATGTATTTATGAGATGAGGCGATATAGCTCTCTGGGGAGATCTATATTATATCTATGCACATTTTTTCCACTGCATGCAAGTTGGCACTATTTTTTATGCGATCACGTATTTGGATTCACTACTAGCTTTTCCTATTTATTTGCCTTATATAAGAGCTGTATATATAGCTTTTCGTACATTTCTCTTTATGCACATCTAATTTTATAGATGCATATTCACATATCTAGACGAAGCTCGGGATAGACAACCCTGTTAATATTTTGTATTCGGGTTTCCTAGCAACACATACTCACGTCATTACGCACGTAGCACGACGGGTCACGCTGTCACGTGATCGGCAATTCACTTCCGGGTTGTCACGGAGGAGGGGAGGTGATTCATTCACGATTGGTGAGTACATTATTGATTATGGTATATATTTGATGTATGTTTATTGATACATTGATCTTGAGGAAGACCCTGAGGGGTCGAAACGTCGATCGGTATTTGAAAATTTGAAAATAAAATACTAAAGGACTTTTTATGAAGACCGGTGAGTGCTTCCCTTATTGCTGCATTTATATTCTCTACACGTGGGATAGCACCAAGGCATCTATTATTTGATTTTTGAGATAGGGTGAGTGCCAAGCATTTCTGTTTTTTGTATATATTTGGTGATCGTGGCACCTACTTGAGCACCCCCTCAACACAAGTCTGCTAAACAGTGAACTTGAATTACCCTCACTACTTCCTCTTTGCACAATGGAAGAATTTCTGGCTAAAGCAGGGGCCCTTTTGGAGTCAGCTGAGACCCTGTCCATTTCGGATGAACAAGCTAATGCTATCTTATGGCCACAAACCTCACAAGAACTAATGCACACTAACACGGTACAGGATCTGTATAATGACCTTTTGAAATTAAAAAAACGCGAAATTGACCTCGATCTGCACGGAGTATTCATATCAGATTACTACCGTGCCAAGAGAATACCAAGAGGGTTCAGAGTCAGGAATGCCCCCACTATTGGAAGGCAAAATCCTGAATTCTGTAAGAAATGGATGCTCATATCCAACAAATGCTCCTTGGATTGGATGGTGATCGTGGTAGAAGAGGTGGGAAAAGAGTTGATCTTTGTGAAACAATCTATACAAAATTTGGAGACCACTAATGTTATCACATTACAAGCATCCACCGCCACCATCCAAATGTTGAAATTACAAGATGAAATCAATAAATACAAAAATGATTTGATCCGGTTCAAAAAACAGAAACTGGAAAAAGTAAATAATGACTACAAATACCATCAAGTATATAGATGGTTGGGAGGAGCACAGGACAACTACAGATCCAATACCAGATTTAGAACAAGAATACGCAAACCCACATTTCAGACAGTTGATGCCAGTTCAGGAGACTCCACCTCAGACCCTGACAATACGGAGAAGAGACATACTCCAGAACATTTTTTAGAAAGAGGCAGTTACCCAGACGAACCACCGGAGACCACACGGATATATACCCGAGGCGCAAAAAAAGCCGACCCACCAGGCGGGGGCAGAGGAACTGTTCAAAATACAAATCTTACGACAAAACCCCCCAGAATGAGGAGATGACCACGGTATTTAACCTATCCGACAAAAATCTAGATGCCAACCACTATTCACTATTGAACAAAGGTCTATCATTTGTACCGGTAGCCAAACCAGACCCATTTAAGACCGAGGTAGAAATGTACAAAATCCAAAGAACCCTATATAGCAATGAAATACGAAAACAGGGAACTCGGACGACTACCCAGCGATTTTATACGAGAAACCAAAGGGACATCCGTACAGCCAATCCTGCAATCAAAACTTTTATACAAACGGTTAAAACTGAGATTGAAAGAACAATTAAAAACCCACCAGAACACCATCATAATCTTACACCAGGTGAAAGACTTGCCTTAAAAGATCTTCGACAGGACCCAAATATCATAATCCGATCAGCGGACAAAGGAGGGGCCACGGTCATTCAGTCATATCAAAATTACCAAACAGAAATTTATAGGCAACTAAGTGACACGGTCACATATGCCAAACTCACGTTTGACCCGACTACAAAATTCCAGAAGAGGATACAAAATCATATAGAGATGGGGATACAATGTGGATATCTGGATATCAAAACAGCGCAATTTTTACAAGTCGAACATCCAAAACATCCAATATTATATACTTTACCCAAGATCCACAAGGACCCACTACAACCACCAGGAAGACCCATAGTATCCGCCAGAGAAAGCTTACTCGAACCGATTGCCAAATACATTGATATTTTTATCAAAGACAGCGTATTGGCGCTACCGACATGCCTACGTGACACACAAGACTTTATGTCCAAGATTAAACAAAATCCCGGGGTGGAACATACAGCCCTGTTGGTAACCATGGACGTACAAAGTCTTTATACGATCATACCACATAAGGAAGGCATACAAGCACTGAGAGATATTCTCATTCAATCATCGGTTTATGAAGGACCCCCTATCGAATACCTCCTGGAATTTTTGTCAATAGCACTCTCCTGCAATTTTTTCAAGTTTGAAAATCAATTTTATCTTCAGTTGTCTGGAACTGCAATGGGTGCGGCCATGGCACCAGCATACGCTAATGCCTATATGTTTATGTTTGAACAAACATATATCCTAGGTAAATATGGACACCACATCAAACACTATTATCGCTTTGTCGACGACGTGTTTCTTATCTGGACTGGGACCTCTGTTGAGCTAGAAAAGATGACCACTGATATTAACCAGTTATCTACACCAGTCAAACTAAGTGTTGAACAAGATCTATTATCGATCCAATTTCTAGATGTCACAATATACAAGAAAGATGACAAACTTGAATTCACTCTACATCGAAAAAGAACAGATCGCAACACTCTACTCATGGCGTCCAGTTTTCATCCTAAACAGTTCAAAAGATCACTACCGATATCACAGTTTCTGAGGGTTCTCAGATATAACACTGAAACGGATAAACGAGACCTACAGATCCAAGAGATGTGGGAAAGATTTAGAGAACGAGGATATCAACCGGGTACACTTAAGGCGGCGCAGGCTAAAGCAATTGATATTTGGAATCGTGAGAAAACTATCTCCAAGGTTAAGACAACACTCAAGACACCGAGGATTTATCTCCCCATCACCTTTCATACAGGAACCTCGACCATCAGAAACTCCATTCACAAAAACTGGGGGATGCTTAGATCGGACAAATCCTTACCTAGAACATTCTTGGAAACACCCATATTAAGCTATAAAAGAAACAAGAATTTGAAAGATCTCCTGGTCAAGAATGATCCTATAGCCAGCTACCGCAAGCCCCCTTTGATCTCCAAGAAGGGGTGCTTCAAATGCAGTGGGTGTGTGACATGTGGGCACATGATCAGTGGTGCAACTTTTGCCCATCCCCATAGTGGCCTCAAAATCAAAATACCACATTATATTACGTGCACCACTGATCATGTCATATACATGATCACATGCCCCTGTGGACTCTCATATGTGGGGAAAACCGACCTGACCCTACGTGATCGCATAAGAGGACATAGGTCTACGATTATGACCGCATTCAGGGATCAACACAGCGATAAGCCAGTGGCCAAACATTTTTTAAACCTGGAACATAGACTCCCGACTCTCAGATTCGTGGCCATAGATCATGTTCCTCCCATGTCGAGAGGAGGGGACAGATCGAAGATCCTGCTTCAACGAGAGGCCCAATGGATATATCGGTTGGACACTGTTGCCCCGAAAGGGCTAAATGAAAATATTGTTTTTTCTATGTTTTTATAACTAGGAATTATACACTGTTAGATGTGATATCTACAGATTTGAATTTCTATCTCTTTCTAGCTGTCTCCTTGGCTCCGCTTTCCTTATATGACATTCTTTGTCTTTCTCCTTCTCTTCTTCGGTGTTGCTCCCGGTTCGGGGTATTTCTAGGTGGCTCCTGTTGGGTAGAACTGGTCTGGAATTGTACTTACTCCGGAAGAATTTGAAACGTATTCCCAAGCTGTTCACTCTATTTTTCATAGAGTCTCTATTTTTATTTGTGCCAGTTATGTTAGAACTGCCCTGTTGTGCATCTGCATACAGATGCTTGATTATGCTTAGCCAGTCCTTCATTGTTATGTTATGTTTGTTACGATATGGTGGATATCACCTTTACATGTATTCGTTTTGTCCTATGTATTTATGAGATGAGGCGATATAGCTCTCTGGGGAGATCTATATTATATCTATGCACATTTTTTCCACTGCATGCAAGTTGGCACTATTTTTTATGCGATCACGTATTTGGATTCACTACTAGCTTTTCCTATTTATTTGCCTTATATAAGAGCTGTATATATAGCTTTTCGTACATTTCTCTTTATGCACATCTAATTTTATAGATGCATATTCACATATCTAGACGAAGCTCGGGATAGACAACCCTGTTAATATTTTGTATTCGGGTTTCCTAGCAACACATACTCACGTCATTACGCACGTAGCACGACGGGTCACGCTGTCACGTGATCGGCAATTCACTTCCGGGTTGTCACGGAGGAGGGGAGGTGATTCATTCACGATTGGTGAGTACATTATTGATTATGGTATATATTTGATGTATGTTTATTGATACATTGATCTTGAGGAAGACCCTGAGGGGTCGAAACGTCGATCGGTATTTGAAAATTTGAAAATAAAATACTAAAGGACTTTTTATGAAGACCGGTGAGTGCTTCCCTTATTGCTGCATTTATATTCTCTACACGTGGGATAGCACCAAGGCATCTATTATTTGATTTTTGAGATAGGGTGAGTGCCAAGCATTTCTGTTTTTTGTATATATATATATATATATATATATATATATATATATATATATATATATATATATATATATATATTCATATACATATATATAGGAGTTGCATTGGCCAAAGCTACAGAGAAATGGACCCATGAGAAACAAGACCCAGCAGGTTCAACACAGGATACAGCCCAGATGTATTTACCTTTAACATTTTACACTGGAGCAACTCAAGTTTGTAAATCTATAAATACTGGGATATATTAAATTTGGATAAAAATTTACCATCTATATTTTAAAGAAGACCTATAGTCAGTTATGAGAGAAATAAGAACTTGAGAGACATGTTGGTTCGTAGTGATCCTATACAGCGTTACAAAAAATCTGCAACACAAAAGAAAAAAGGATGCTATAAATGCAGTGGCTGTGTCCCGTGCAGCCATATGAATCCTGGCACCTCCTTTGCCCATCCTCACAGTGGCAAGAGAATCCCCATCACACAACATATTATTTGTATGACGGACCACATACTATATTTAATTATGTGTCCCTGTGGACTGTCCTATGTAGGGAAGACCGACCTAATTCTACGGATCGTATGAGAGGTCACAGGTCTGGCATCACAACAGCATTCAGGAACCAGAGGACTGACAAACCGGTTGCTAAGCATTTTTTCACATTGTCACATAGACTACCTACTCTTCGGTTTATTGCTATTGACCATATCCCCCCTTTATCTCGTAGAGGTGATAGGCCGAGATTATTGCTCCAAAGGGAAGCATACTGGATCCACCGCTTGAATACAGTGGTACCCAGATGAGTAAATTGTATACTCCATGTTTCTATAATTTATTTATTTTTTGCAATATAAGCTAGAGTAGGAGCTTGTGAAATTATCTATATTCCATAACCTTGGTCCTTAGTGTAATAATGTATATAACAGTTTGGTTTATCTTGGGATTTACACCATGTAGTAGTATTCTACACATGGTATATAAGGTTGTATTACAATACGCTGTATCCAATTATTAAATTTTTCAGTATTTCCTGGATCCTTTATTTTTTTTTTTTTGTGCCCAGCAATAAGTTACCTTAGAGTGAAGAATATTAATCACGGATGTTGATTATATTTATATTAATTCTATATATAATAATTAGTTGATATGTATTTAAGGTTCAGCATAAAATTTGAGTTCTGTATTGTAATATTGTGGGTTGTCACGTGTGTTTTCTCACATATTTATCACGTCACGCTTTTCACTTTTTTTTTTTTTTCAAATTTGCGTTTTATTGAAAGATTTTCATTGGGAATGGGATACAGAAAAAAAAAGAAGGGAAGAGGGGAGGGGAGGGGGAACATATGTAAGGTCCAAAAGAACACATAACAACGTTACACATTAAGTCATAAAGTCACTCAGTAAATTACAATGAAGTCGGTTGACTGGAAGCATTCCATAGTGAAAACATATCAGTAGAAACATTTTTACATCAGTATGTAATATACATAGGTGCGTCTGGCACAATACAGTCTCCTCCGGTATGGTATAAGTGTCTTATAGTTCTTTGCAAGGAAATATTACGTTGCGTAGTATGGTACAACATAAAGGGACAATATAAGAAGACAACCTGGTACAATGTATTAAGACCCATGGAGCATATCGATCTATCCATCAAATCGGTCCCTGTAAACTAAGTTCCAGATTGGGCAGAGTGTAGTATTAGAGTCACTAAATTGCGTACATTGAAAAGGACATCTAAAGTAGATGTTGTATATGGTTATTGTAGGCCTAGCAAAGCGATCAAGAGGTGTAATGTACTTAGCCGGAATATATTAGAAATTGCTCTGTTTAATTTATTACTCTCTGCACGCTCACATATCCGATATGAGTCACGACTGTGTTAGGAGCCCTTCTCCTTCTGTATTATATAGGCATTGGAGTTCCATTGGTGCCAATTATTTGGGCTGTAGATAATAGTGTAGCCGAGTGTGCTGACATTAGTTCATACTTTAAAAACTGCCTTGTTTTATGGTACAGTAAGTTAGGGTGTGGGCATGTGGTCTGTTTCCAATTAGCAGCAATAAGACTACGTGTAGCTAGGATTAATAGGCTTAATAACTGTTCATCCGTGCGTAACAAATTATCCGGTGTCATTAAAAATATACCAATTCGTGATGTCAAAGTTAAGGACTGAAAGCCTACTTCATTCCATAAATTTTGAGCCTCCTCAAATAAAGGTACAATAAGGGGGCAATCCCACCATATATGGGTCATGGTACCCTTGGACTGGAGACATCTCCAACAGCTATCAGGGACGTTAGGGTAAATTTGGTGTAATCTGTCCGGCGTGAGATACCATCGATAAATAAGTTTTTTTATGAGATTCTATATGAGAGTAACAGGAGGTAACCCCTTTTAATGCCAGGAGCGATTTAAGCCATTGATCATCTGTGAAATTCTGAGGGTTTTCTTTGTGCCACTGGGATTTATAAGCAACCTTCGGTTCAGGGGATTGCTCGATCAACGTAAGATAGCTTAAAGACAAAGTTTTGGTCTTTATTGGGGATTTATGGCATCTATCATACAGTTTGAGAAGGTTCTTGCTTGGCCCTGGAGCCAAATCTACTAGTGTGATAACTCTATTAGCTATGACGTCCTTCAATTGAAGGTAAGGGAATATGAATGAGTGAGGTAAGTCATAGAGAGCTTGGAGTTCTGTAAACGGTAGGATCTCATCGTAGCTACAAATATCTATTATCCGGGGGTTACCCATCTTTTTCCATTTGTGTACAGATAGCCAAGGAGAAACCGCGGCTAGTGCATTTAATGGCGCCCACGGCAAAAACTTATGGTCAGGTATGTGCTTATAATGTAACTTATCCCACGCTTGAATCGAGAATTTAGAGAGTGGCAACAATGTATGAGTATGTTTCCTCAAATGTTTAGGTGTCCACATGATTTCTACTGGGGACCCCATTGGGCTATAGTTGTTTTCTATATCCACCCATTGTAATGTGGACTTAGCGGCATGGAGCTTGACTGCTGTTTCCAACAGTGCTGCTTTCTGGTATTGCATTATGTTAGGGGTACCCAGTCCTCCTTTCGAAGTCGGGACTTGGAGAAGACTGGAAGACAGATGAGGTCTTTTACCCCCCCATATATATGTGGATATGATCCTTTGAACTTGTTTGCCTAGTGTCGGGGAGATCGGGATTGGTATCATCCGAAACATATACAGTAATTTGGGAAGCAGTACCATTTTAATTATGTTTATCTTCCCAAACCAAGACAGCATTACATCTTTCCACTTATATATCGTTTGAGTGCACATTCGTGGTAGTGTCGAGTAGTTATGTTTAATGATGTCTCTCAACGTGGTTGATATCTTTATACCTAGGTACGTGATATGTGTCTGCCTCCAATCGAAGGAAAATCTGTCTTTCAGTGTTTGGACAGTGGTTTGTGGAAGTCTCAGCGGTAAGGCCTGTGTCTTCGTTTGATTTAACTTATAATAAGAAATGGCGCTGTATTCTTGTAGTGTACTCATAAGATGAGGTAGGGAATGGGTCGGGTTTGACATGGTAATGAGAACGTCATCTGCAAACATAGAGAGTTTGCATTCCGAGTTGGAAATGATTATCCCTGTTATGTCATTGTTCTTCCGTATCCTATCTGCTAAGGGTTCCAAGGATAAAACAAATAAAAGGGGCGATAACGGACAGCCTTGACGCGTACAACTGGAGTGGGCGGAGTAACTGTTATTATTTATTTATATAGCACATTTAATTGCAATGTTGTTGCCCAAAGTGCTTCACAGTTACATTAAAACATACAGTTATAAAAACATTAGCAGGTGCAAAAGGCTTTGTCTATGACATCACGTGCTGCTGCAGCCTTGCACAGGTCAGAGTATTTTTGCGGTTGCCATCTTCAAACGGTCGTATTGTAAAAACTATAAATCCTACAGTGAAGAGCTTTATATTGTGAGAATCACAAGACCCATACCTACATTTTGATGTATAGTATGTCTCTGAGATATTAACAATGAAGGCACAGTCGCAGTTTAGAAATTGCCCTTCAAATGTGAGCTTTGCAGAGTGGAGTTTCAATGAATGTCAATGGACTGCGTGAGTTGCAAACAAATGGTCATATTGTGAAAACTATAAGGAATACGACTTAGCTGTGGACATTTTTAGTGGCAGCAGGGATAGCTGAACGTTTTGATATAAGATTTGTGTAGGTGGGCCTGAAAATGAGGGAGTAGTGGCAGTTTAGAAATCATGCCCTGATTTTTCAGCTTTTGCCAGCTCCCACTCTAGCTTTGCCATTCATTCCTATGGGACAAATTTCGCCACAAGAACGACGATATTCCGAGAACCATTCAGCGAAACGTTCCACAAAGTAATAGCAACGCGATCGGGAACAATCTGAACGTTTTGGTACATTTTTGTCTATGTAGTGTAAAAACTGTGGGAGGAGTTAGGGTGGCAAATTTGGCTATAATAAGATTAATAATAATAATAACTAGAAAAGCTACAATTTCTGGGGAAATTGTGAAGTGTTCTTGCCTCCACCAGTAGTCTACAACTGGAGTGGGCGGAGTAACTGTTAGTATTTATTTATATAGCACATTTAATTGCAACGTTGTTGCCCAAAGTGCTTCACAGTTACATTAAAACATACAGTTATAGAAACCATTAGCAGGTGCATGTCTATGACATCACTTGCTGCTGCAGCCTGGCACATGTCAGAGTATTTTTGCGGTTGTCATCTTCAAACGGTCATATTTTTAAAACTATAAATCCTACAGTGAAGAGCTTTATATTGTGAGAATCACAAGACCCAGACCTACATTTTGATGTATAGTATGTCTCTGAGATATTAACAATGAAGGCACAGTCGCAGTTTAGAAATTGCCCTTCAAATGTGAGCTTTGCAGAGTGGCGTTTCAATGAATGTCAATGGACTGCGTGAGTTGCAAACAAATGGTCATATTGCGAAAACAATCAGGACTATGGCTTAGCCGTGGACATTTTTAGTGGCAGCAGGGATAGCTGAACGTTTTGATATAAGATTTGTGTAGGTGGGCTTGAAAATGAGGGAGTAGTGGCAGTTTAGAAATCATGTCCTGATTTTTCAGCTTTTGCCAGCTCCCACTCTAGCTTTGCCATTCATTCCTATGGGACAAATTTCGCCACAAGAATGACGATATTCCGAGAACCATTCAGCGAAACGTTCCACAAAGTAATAGCAACGCGATCGGGAACAATCTGCACGTTTTGGTAAATTTTTGTCTATGTAGTGTAAAAACTGTGGGAGGAGTTAGGGTGGCAAATTTGGCTATAATAAGAATAATAATAATAATATATATGTGAGATAACATTAAGTGGTCTTGCTATGCAAGAACACTTAATAACTAGAAAAGCTACAATTTCTGGGGAAATTGTGTGAAGTGTTCTTGCCTCCACCAGTAGTCTACAACTGGAGTGGGCGGAGTAACTGTTATTATTTATATAGCACATTTAATTGCAACGTTGTTGCCCAAAGTGCTTCACAGTTACATTAAAACATACAGTTATACACACCATTAGCAGGTGCAAAAGGCTTTGTCTATGACATCACTTGCTGCTGCAGCCTTGCACAGGTCAGAGTATTTTGGCGGTTGCCATCTTCAAACGGTTATATTTTAAAAACTATAAATCCTACAGCGAAGTGCTTCACATTCTGAGAATCACAAGACCCAGACCTACATTTTATGTATAGTATGTCTCTGAGATATTAACAATGAAGGCACAGTCGCAGTTTAGAAATTGCCCTTCAAATGTGAGCTTTGCAGAGTGGAGTTTCAATGAATGTCAATGGAAGGCGTGAGTTGCAAACAAATGGTCATATTGTGAAAACTATCAGGACTATGGCTTAGCTGTGGACATTTTTAGTGGCAGCGGGGATAGCTGAACGTTTTGATATAAGATTTGTGTAGGTGGGCCTGAAAATGAAGGAGTGGTGGCAGTTTAGAAATCATGTCCTGATTTTTCAGCTTTTGCCAGCTCCCACTCTAGCTTTGCCATTCATTCCTATGGGACAAATTTCGCCACAAGAATGACGATATTCCGTGAACCATTCGGCGAAACGTTCCACAAAGTAATAGCAATCCGATCGGGAACAATCTGCACGTTTTGGTAAATTTTTGTCTATGTAGTGTAAAAACTGTGGGAGGAGTTAGGGTGGCAAATTTGACTATAATAAGAATAATAATAACTAGAAAAGCTACAATTTCTGGGGAAATTGTGTGAAGTGTTCTTGCCTCCATCAGTAGTCTACAACTAGAGTGGGCGGAGTAACTGTTTGTATTTATTTATATAGCACATTTAATTGCAATGTTGTTGCCCAAAGTGCTTCACAGTTACATTAAAACATACAGTTATAAAAAATTAGCAGGTGTAAAAGGCTTTGTCTATGACATCACTTGCTGCTGCAGCCTTGCACAGGTCAGAGTATTTTGGCGGTTGCCATCTTCAAACGGTCGTATTTTAAAAACTATAAATCCTACAGTGAAGAGCTTTATATTGTGAGAATCACAAGACCCAGACCTACATTTTGATGTATAGTATGTCTCTTAGATATTAACAAGGAAGGCACAGTCGCAGTTTAGAAATTGCCCTTCAAATGTGAGCTTTGCAGAGTGGCGTTTCAATGAATGTCAATGGACTGCGTGAGTTGCAAACAAATGGTCATATTGCGAAAACAATCAGGACTATGGCTTAGCCGTGGACATTTTTAGTGGCAGCAGGGATAGCTGAACGTTTTGATATAAGATTTGTGTAGGTGGGCTTGAAAATGAGGGAGTAGTGGCAGTTTAGAAATCATGTCCTGATTTTTCAGCTTTTGCCAGCTCCCACTCTAGCTTTGCCATTCATTCCTATGGGACAAATTTCGCCACAAGAACGACGATATTCCGAGAACCATTCGGCGAAACGTTCCACAAAGTAATAGCAATCCGATCGGGAACAATCTGCACGTTTTGGTATATTTTTGGCTATGTAGTGTAAAAACTGTGGGAGGAGTTAGGGTGGCAAATTTGGCTATAATAAGAATAATAATAATAATATATATGTGAGATAACATTAAGTGGTCTTGCTATGCAAGAACACTTAATAATAATATATATGTGAGATAACATTAAGTGGTCTTGCTATGCAAGAACACTTAATAATAATATATATGTGAGATAACATTAAGTGGTCTTGCTATGCAAGAACACTTAATAATAATAATATATATGTGAGATAACATTAAGTGGTCTTGCTATGCAAGAACACTTAATAATAATATATATGTGAGATAACATTAAGTGGTCTTGCTATGCAAGAACACTTAATAATAATAATAATATATATGTGAGATAACATTAAGTGGTCTTGCTATGCAAGAACACTTAACTAGAAAAGCTACAATTTCTGGGGAAATTGTGAAGTGTTCTTGCCTCCACCAGTAGTCTACAACTGGAGTGGGCGGAGTAACTGTTATTATTTATTTATATAGCACATTTAATTGCAATGTTGTTGCCCAAAGTGCTTCACAGTTACATTAAAACATCCAGTTCTAAAAACATTAGCAGGTGTAAAAGGCTTTGTCTATGACATCACTTGCTGCTGCAGCCTGGCACATGTCAGAGTATTTTTGCGGTTGTCATCTTCAAACGGTCATATTTTTAAAACTATCAATCCTACAGTGAAGAGCTTTATAATGTGAGAATCACAAGACCCAGACCTACATTTTGATGTATAGTATGTCTCTGAGATATTAACAAGGAAGGCACAGTCGCAGTTTAGAAATTGCCCTTCAAATGTGAGCTTTGCAGAGTGGCGTTTCAATGAATGTCAATGGACTGCATGAGTTGCAAACAAATGGTCATATTGCGAAAACAATCAGGACTATGGCTTAGCCGTGGACATTTTTAGTGGCAGCAGGGATAGCTGAACGTTTTGATATAAGATTTGTGTAGGTGGGCTTGAAAATGAGGGAGTAGTGGCAGTTTAGAAATCATGCCCTGATTTTTCAGCTTTTGCCAGCTCCCACTCTAGCTTTGCCATTCATTCCTATGGGACACATTTCGCCACAAGAACGACGATATTCCGAGAACCATTCAGCGAAACGTTCCACAAAGTAATAGCAACGCGATCGGGAACAATCTGAACGTTTTGGTACATTTTTGTCTATGTAGTGTAAAAACTGTGGGAGGAGTTAGGGTGGCAAATTTGGCTATAATAAGAATAAGAATAATAATAATAACTAGAAAAGCTACAATTTCTTGGGAAATTGTGAGAAGTGTTCTTTTCTCCACCAGTAGTCTACAACTGGAGTGGGCGGAGTAACTATCATTTATATAGCACATTTAATTGCAACGTTGTTGCCCAAAGTGCTTCACAGTTACATTAAAACATACAGTTATACAAACCATTAGCAGGTGCAAAAGGCTTTGTCTATGACATCACTTGCTGCTGCAGCCTGGCACATGTCAGAGTATTTTTGCGGTTGTCATCTTCAAACGGTCATATTTTTAAAACTATCAATCCTACAGTGAAGAGCTTTATAATGTGAGAATCACAAGACCCAGACCTACATTTTGATGTATAGTATGTCTCTGAGATATTAACAAGGAAGGCACAGTCGCAGTTTAGAAATTGCCCTTCAAATGTGAGCTTTGCAGAGGGGAGTTTCAATGAATGTCAATGGAAGGCGTGAGTTGCAAACAAATGGTCATATTGTGAAAACTATCAGGACTATGGTTTAGCCGTGGACATTTCTAGTGGCAGCAGGGATAGCTGAACGTTTTGATATAAGATTTGTGTAGGTGGGCCTGAAAATGAGGAAGTGGTGGACGTTTAGAAATCATGTCCTGATTTTTCAGCTTTTGCCAGCTCCCACTCTAGCTTTGCCATTCATTCCTATGGGACAAATTTCGCCACAAGAACGACGATATTCCGTGAACCATTCGGCGAAACGTTCCACAAAGTAATAGCAATCCGATCGGGAAAAATCTGCACGTTTTGGTATATTTTTGTCTATGTAGTGTAAAAACTGTGGGAGGAGTTAGGGTGGCAAATTTGGCTATAATAAGAATAATAATAATAACTAGAAAAGCTACAATTTCTGGGGAAATTGTGTGAAGTGTTCTTGCCTCCACCAGTAGTCTACAACTGGAGTGGGCGCAGTAACTGTTATCATTTATATAGCACATTTAATTGCATCTTTGTTGCACAGTTACATTAAACCATACATTTATAAAAACTCTAGCAGGTGTACAAAAGGCTTTGTCTATGACATCACTTGCTGCTGCAGCCTTGCACAGGTCAGAGTATTTTGGCGGTTGCCATCTTCAAACGGTCGTATTTTAAAAACTATAAATCCTACAGTGAAGAGCTTTATATTGTGAGAATCACAAGACCCAGACCTACATTTTGATGCATAGTATGTCTCTGAGATATTAACAATGAAGGCACAGTCGCAGTTTAGAAATTGCCCTTCAAATTTGAGCTTTGCAGAGTGGAGTTTCAATGAATGTCAATGGAAGGCGTGAGTTGCAAACAAATGGTCATATTGTGAAAACTATCAGGACTATGGCTTAGCCGTGGACATTTCTAGTGGCAGCAGGGATAGCTGAACGTTTTGATATAAGATTTGTGTAGGTGGGCCTGAAAATGAGGGAGTGGTGGCAGTTTAGAAATCATGTCCTGATTTTTCAGCTTTTGACAGCTCCCACTCTAGCTTTGCCATTCATTCCTATGGGACAAATTTCGCCAGAAGAACGACGATATTCCGTGAACCATTCGGCGAAACGTTCCACAAAGTAATAGCAATCCGATCGGGAACAATCTGCACGTTTTGGTATATTTTTGTCTATGTAGTGTAAAAACTATGGGAGGAGTTAGGGTGGCAAATTTGGCTATAATAAGAATAATAAGAATAATAATAATAATATATATGTGAGATAACATTAAGTGGTCTTGCTATGCAAGAAAACTTAACTAGAAAAGCTACAATTTCTGGGGAAATTGTGTGAAGTGTTCTTGCCTCCACCAGTAGTCTACAACTGGAGTGGGCGCAGTAACTGTTATCATTTATATAGCACATTTAATTGCATCTTTGTTGCACAGTTACATTAAAACATCCAGTTATAAAAACATTAGCAGGTGTAAAAGGCTTTGTCTATGACATCACTTGCTGCTGCAGCCTTGCAAAGGTCAGAGTATTTTTGCGGTTGCCATCTTCAAACGATCGTATTTTAAAAACTATGAATCCTACAGTGAAGAGCTTTATATTGTGAGAATCACAAGACCCAGACCTACATTTTGATGTATATTATGTCTCTGAGATATTAACACTGAAGGCACAGTCGCAGTTTAGAAATTGCCCTTCAAATGTGAGCTTTGCAGAGGGGAGTTTCAATGAATGTCAATGGAAGGCGTGAGTTGCAAACAAATGGTCATATTGTGAAAACTATCAGGACTATGGTTTAGCCGTGGACATTTCTAGTGGCAGCAGGGATAGCTGAACGTTTTGATATAAGATTTGTGTAGGTGGGCCTGAAAATGAGGAAGTGGTGGCAGTTTAGAAATCATGTCCTGATTTTTCAGCTTTTGCCAGCTCCCACTCTAGCTTTGCCATTCATTCCTATGGGACAAATTTCGCCACAAGAACGACGATATTCCGTGAACCATTCGGCGAAACGTTCCACAAAGTAATAGCAATCCGATCGGGAACAATCTGCACGTTTTGGTATATTTTTGTCTATGTAGTGTAAAAACTGTGGGAGGAGTTAGGGTGGCAAATTTGGCTATAATAAGAATAATAATAATAACTAGAAAAGCTACAATTTCTGGGGAAATTGTGTGAAGTGTTCTTGCCTCCACCAGTAGTCTACAACTGGAGTGGGCGCAGTAACTGTTATCATTTATATAGCACATTTAATTGCATCTTTGTTGCACAGTTACATTAAACCATACATTTATAAAAACTCTAGCAGGTGTACAAAAGGCTTTGTCTATGACATCACTTGCTGCTGCAGCCTTGCACAGGTCAGAGTATTTTGGCGGTTGCCATCTTCAAACGGTCGTATTTTAAAAACTATAAATCCTACAGTGAAGAGCTTTATATTGTGAGAATCACAAGACCCAGACCTACATTTTGATGCATAGTATGTCTCTGAGATATTAACAATGAAGGCACAGTCGCAGTTTAGAAATTGCCCTTCAAATTTGAGCTTTGCAGAGTGGAGTTTCAATGAATGTCAATGGAAGGCATGAGTTGCAAACAAATGGTCATATTGTGAAAACTATCAGGACTATGGCTTAGCCGTGGACATTTCTAGTGGCAGCAGGGATAGCTGAACGTTTTGATATAAGATTTGTGTAGGTGGGCCTGAAAATGAGGGAGTGGTGGCAGTTTAGAAATCATGTCCTGATTTTTCAGCTTTTGACAGCTCCCACTCTAGCTTTGCCATTCATTCCTATGGGACAAATTTCGCCAGAAGAACGACGATATTCCGTGAACCATTCGGCGAAACGTTCCACAAAGTAATAGCAATCCGATCGGGAACAATCTGCACAATCTGTATATTTTTGTCTATGTAATGTAAAAACTGTGGGAGGAGTTAGGGTGGCAAATTTGGCTATAATAATAATAATAATATATATGTGAGATAACAATAAGTGGTCTTGCTATGCAAGAACACTTAATAATATATAAATGTGAGATAACATTAAGTGGTCTTGCTATGCAAGAACACTTAATAATATATATGTGAGATAACATTAACCCCTTAAGGACGAGTGACGGACGAGGTCCGTCACTCAAGGGATTGCCTTAATGACGAGTGATGGACCTCGTCCGTCACGCGCTAAAATTAACCCCAGATCGCCGCAATCGCGGCGATCGTGGGGTTAATGGTGCTCCGGTCTGCCTCTGTATTAGAGGCAGACCGGGAGCACCGGATCCGGCTGCCCCAGCACATGTGCCCGCTCTGACAGCATGTCAGAGCGAGCACATGTGCTCTGTATACTCACCTCCGCCTCCCTGCACTTCCGGGTTCAGTGTGAAGTTCAGGGAGACGGATCAGTGCTGATCCTGCCCCCTGGTGTATAAAAAAAAAAGTAAAATTAAAATCCCACCCCCCTTTACCCATTTTAATAGCAAATTAACCCCTTCCCTGCCAATTGATCACTGACTACAGTGATCAATTGGCAGGGATTACATTTTACTATGATCTGATTTTTTTTTAACCCCTGAGGGTTAATTCTTTTTTTTTAACCCTCAGGGGTTAAATTTATGTGATTAATTAATTTAAATATTTTAAAATTATAAATTTAGCTAGCTGGGGAGGGTGGAAGTTAGTGAGGAATTGGGTGATTTAGGGTTAGGCTCACTAGGGGTTAACGTTAAAAAAAGTTTTAAAATAAGCTTTAAAAAGTAAAAAAATTAAGTTAAAAAAAGTTTTAATAATGTTTAAGTAAAAAGATTAAAAAAATAAACCCTTTACCCAGTCCAAATAAAAATTAACCCCTTCCCTGCCAGTCGATCACTGCCTACAGTGCTCAAAATACAGATCACAGTATTATACTGTGATCTAATTTTTTTTAACCCTGAGGATTAACTTGTATTTTTTTTAACCCTCAGGGGTTAAATATATTTAATTAACTAATTTAAATATTGTATAATTAAATATTTTGCTAACTGGGGTGGGTGGGAGTTATGGGAAAATGGGGAATTTACTGTTAGTGCTGCTTACTGCTAGGTAGTGGTTAACGGTAAAAAAAAAAAAAGCTTAGAAAAATGTTACATCTGTAAAAAAAAGTTTTACGAAAGTTTAGGAAACTTTCAAAAAATTAATAAGCAAAACAAAAGTTTAAAAAATAGTTTTAAAAAGTAAAACAAGTTTTAAAAAGTAAAAAAATACATTTAATAACGCTCATTACCACTACACCTGGTACAAGCTAGCGGGAAAATGATCCCACGCTAAGGTTCAAAATATGTCTTTTGAAATACCCTGGGATGTCTTCTTTAATAAATGGTATGGCTTTATGGGGTATTTGGATTATATAGCCTGGTAAAATACTTTAAAATGGGACATGGGCACAGTGTAAAAATTTTAAGTTTGAAAAAAAATATAATGGCTGTGTCCCAAATGTGCCCGTCCGATGTCCACATATACCTGGCAAAGGTACATACAGGGGTATTTTTGTACTCAGCAGACATAGCTGAGCAACATATGAAGTATTATACAGTCGTAGCACACATAAGGTTTGCAAAATATACTGTGGTACCATTTTGATAAAGCCCCAGCGGTGAATGCGTTATGGTTATTTAAATTGTGTTATTTATAAAATAAATGATTTTTTGGTTAGATATTTGTACCATTATCATTTTTTACACACTATTATAATTTTTATTTCAACTATTTTCCTGGCATTTTTATTCTATATATCCTGAAGTGGGGATTATACCACTAACGCTACCTTCAAAGTGCAGTGTGACCTGCACTTTTCTTGTGAGTATATTTTATTTTATTTTATTCACCACCTCAATAATATCATCAGAGAGCACTATCTGCTGTTTTTATCTCCTTCTTCTGAGAGTTGGACAAAACCCCTGGAGGACAAGCACCAACACATCCTGTAAGCAGGGATTATTCCGCTATATGCCTACAAACCCTGAGCTGGCTATAGCTCATCTAAATGTGAGTGTAATACTTATGTTTTAACACTGCTATATTAACTGTAAACACTCCGCATGATTGGTCCTCTCTTCTTGTGTTTTCTATAACACGAGACGGTGTGAACTACTACAACAAGAGAATTCACCCCCACAGTGGAATTAGAGACTAGAATCATCTGATCTCCTGATACTCATTGGAACTTATCTATTATTATTTTCAAGTCTACTTATTTTTTTATTATTATTATCGTTTATCTTTTATTGATTTATTTATTTCCATTTTGGCGCAACCTTTCTTTGTTTTTACTGTGTATTCCTTACATAGAGGGTTAGAGGGTTACCCTCTATAAGGTTGCTGCCTGTCCAATATATTATTAGCGCTAACCTACACCCCCTTTTTTTAAATAGCCTGTGGTGTCTACTTTATATAAATATATACTTTTGTGTGGCAATTTTGTTTTCTTTTATGGCTATTAAGCTTACAAGACAAACATACCAAATTCTAAAATCGCTCCACATTAAACGTTTATTTTACTCCTTGTGCTTTGTGACCTGTAACTACCAAAAAAAACTTAAAATCCCAGACACATTATATATTCTGTAAATCAGAACAACTAAATGAATTTATTTTTAATTACTTTCCTTAACCTGCACTAATTGTGCACACATTATTATTATTATTGCAAAAACTGTAAAAAAAACACACAAAATTTTTCATTTTTTTTGCATTTTTCTGTATTTTTTTATAATAAATAAGCATGTATATATATATATATATATATATATATATATATATATATATATATGTTACATCAAATTAAAGCCCTTTCTGTCCTTTAAAAAACGGTATATAATATGTGTCGGTGCAATAAATTAGTCAAATGCAAATTGCAGTTGAACGCAAACAGCAAAAAATGCCGTTGTCATAAAGTGAAAGACAAGCTTCCGAAGCTCTGTCCTTAAGGGGTTAAGTGGTCTTGCTATGCAAGAACACTTAAATATTTACAAAAATGTGAGGGGTGTACTCACTTTTGTGAGATACTTTATATATATTCTGCTCAAAAAAATAAAGGGAACACAAAAATAACACATACTAGAGCTGAATGAATTAAATATTGTTCTGAAATACTTTGTTCTTTACATAGTTGAATGTGCTGTGATCCTTGTCTGCAGTTAGCACAGTCCTTTTGGGTACAAACATGCACAGTCTTTAAAAGTAACTTAATTTCAAGCACTTTATTGTCGAGCTTCACTACAGAAACAGCGGCAAATGAAAAAAAACAACAATGTAACACAAATCCCTATAAACAAAAAACTGGCTTGTCTGAGCACTAACTAACATAAGATTCCCTATCTCTCAGGGGTTAAACTATAACAAACAATAATATTGGTTTCACCAACCTAGTGTCTCTGTCAGCTCTCTGCACTCCAGTGTTTAGCCAGCCTGCTGCTTCCAGCTTTTTAGAGAGAAATGAACATTCTCCCCTACCAGCCTAGCAGGGAGGGATTTATTCCCACTGCTGCAGCTGATTACCTGCAGCTGAGCAGTGGGTTGGAGACAGTCCAAACCCTGGCCTGGACCTAGTCTCCCAAGAAAACAAATAAACAACGGAGTGGAGTGGAGCACTGGCCCACCCTTCTCTCCAAATGCTCCACCCCAGGGACCCATAAGTAAATATGTATTTAAGTTCTATACATACACACATCCCCCCTGGGGTTAAAGATCATATGCCTCTCTGAACAATGCAGTTGAAATATAAACATGTCAAAATGAGGTTCCACGTGCCTGTATGACCTCCCTACAATGCGTGTGCATGCTCCTGATGAGGTGGCGGATTTTCTCCTGAGGGATCTCCTCCCAGACCTGGACTAAAGCATCTGCCAACTCCTGGACAGTCTGTGGTGCAACGTGGCGTTGGTGGATGGAGCGAGACATGATGTCCCAGATGTGCTCAATTTGATTCAGGTCTGGGGAAAAGGTGGGCCAGTCCGTAGCATCAATGCCTTCATCTTGCAGGAACTGCTGACATACTCCAGCTACATGAGGTCTAGCATTGAATTGCATTAGGAGGAACCCAGGGCCAACCGCACCAGCATATGGTCTCACAAGGGGTCTGAGGATCTCATCTTGGTACCTAATGGCAGTCAGGCTACCTCTGGCGAGTACATGGAGGGCTGTGCGGCCCCCCAAAGAAATGCCACCCCACACCATTACTGACCCACTGCCAAACTGGTCATGCTGGAGGATGTTGCAGGCAGAAGAACGTTTTCCACGGCGTCTCCAGATTCTGTCACGTCTGTCACATGTGCTCAGTGTGAACCTGCTTTTTATCTGTGAAGAGCACAGGGCACCAGTGGCGAATTTGTCAATCTTGGTGTTCTCTGGCAAATGCCAAACATCCTGCACAGTGTTGGGCTGTTTCTGACCGTTTGAGCCTGTTTCTGACCGTTTGAGAAGACACATGCACATTTGTGGCTGTCACGTCCTGCTCTGTTCTGTGGAGATGTCTGGCCTTGGATTCTGGTATGCAGTACTCTTTTTGCTATTCTTGCTTAGTTTTCGTTGGTATTTTGGTTTTCTAGTCTGTCTGGTTTTCTTTATTGCTGGGTTTCTGGGTTCATTCTTATATTCCATCCCTGGATTTCCCAGTCTCTTGGTTTCCTTTAAATGTTTGTTTTTTGCCACACCCGTTGTTTTCCATTTTCCCTTTAATTTCAGAGTTACTGCAGGCAGCTGCTCAAGACTTCTGCCCTTTCTTGCAGGTAAGTACTATTGGTCTAGTATGGTTCTTTTAGTGAACATTAGGCAGTGTAGGACCTGCCGAATATGGGGTACATTGGCGTTGTGGCAGGCTTATGCAATGTATGATCATATAATGTAACTAAATCCCCATACTTTTCTCATTAGTGCTTAGTTATGCCTCCTCTTGTTTTGCCTATGTTATCTTGTCTTGTTTTAGTTTGTATCCCCAGTCCATTTATAGTCCTGTCTAGTCATGCCCATCTTATGTTCATGTTTTCCTCATGTCTTGTGTATATGTTCAGGGTTTAGCTTACTATCCTTCTCTGGTTCTGGATTCTACTAGTTCTGTCTTGTTTTCATGTTTGGTGCCTATCTCTAGTCTTGCCTTGTTTCTAGTACTGGATACAATCCTGCTGCAGAACCTCCCTATTAAGCTCCTGGGAGGTCTGCTTAATTTCCAAGCTCCTAGTTCCTGGTATCCGCTGAAGCTGATTCAGGGTCTTGGTATGTGGCTGCACAAACGCTGGTGCTCAACACCAGGGGGCGTGCAGTTACCCTGAACCAGACCCTGCTAATCCACCTCCACGCTCTGACTCCTACTCTGAACATCAGGCATACTGGGTCCCAGTCCTGCACCGCTGCCTGGACACAGTGTCTGGGTCCCGGGCACCGGACCGCCACCCTGACAGTGGCCTGCTGGAGGTCATTTTGCAGGGCTCTGGCAGTGCTCCTCCTGTTCCTCCTTGCACAAAGGCGGAGGTAGCGGTCCTGCTGCTGGGTTGTTGCCCTCCTACGGCCTCCTCCACGTCTCCGGATGTACTGGCATGTCTCCTGGTAGCGCCTCCATGCTCTGGACACTACGCTGACAGACACAGCCAACCTTCTTGCCACAGCTCGCATTGGTGTGCTATCCTGGATGAGCTGCACTACCTGAGCCACTTGTGTGGGTTGTAGACTCCGTCTCATGCTACCACTAGAGTGAAAGCACCACCAGCATTCAAAAGTGACCAAAACATCAGCCAGGAAGCATAGGGACTGAGAAGTGGTCTGTGGTCACCACCTGCAGAACCACTCCTTTATTGGGGGTGTCTTGCTAATTGCCTATAATTTCCACCTGTTGTCTATCCCATTTGCACAACAGCATGTGAAATTGATTGTAACTCAGTGTTGCTTCCTAAGTGGACAGTTTGATTTCACAGAAGTGTTATTGACTTGGAGTTACATTGTGTTGTTTAAGTGTTCCCTTTATTGTTTTGAGCAGTGTATAAATATCAAAATACACTTAGAATAGAAGGGGGAGGGTGGTCCTGTATGTGAAGGATAGCATAAAATCTAGCCTAATAAAAGTTAGTGAGGCGAACATAGAGTCAGTTTAGGTTACATTAGTATTTGGTAATCACACAGTAACTCATGTAGGTGTGATTTATAGGCCCCCAGGACAAATAGAAGAGTTAGATAATCTACTAGTTGAGGAAATAGCTAAAATGAGAATGAAGGGGGAAGTTATTTATCATCATGGGTGACTTTAATCTTCCTGATGGGAACTGGAAATCCAAAATAGCTGCTTCTGCCAGGAGCAAACATATTCTAAACTCCCTACTGGGATTGTCTCTAAAACAACTTGTTGAGGAACCAACTCGTAAGGAGGCCATACTAGATTTAGTGTTTAAAAATGGAGACTTGGTATCAGATATTACTGTGGGCGAAAGTTTAGAATCCAGTGATCATCAGTCAGTGTGGTTTAATATAAGAACAGTTACTGAGTCACACCACACAAAAACTAAAGTTTTAGACTTTAGAAAAACAGACTTTTCTAAAATTAGAATATGCGTAAAGGAGTCCTTGTCAGAGTGGAGCAGTTTAAATGGAGTCCAGGAGAAATTGGATTATTTAAAAGTTGCACTGCTGAAGGCAACTGAAAATTGCATTAGGCTTGTTACTAAAATCAAAAAAATTAAGAAACCACTGTAGTACTCCGCAGATGTGGCCAAAATAGTAAAAAAACAAAAAGTTAGCATTTAGTAATTATAAAAAAACTCAGAGTGAGTAAGACAGACAGATCTATAAGATTAGGGAGAAAGAGGCTAAGCAAGTTATAAGAGCCTCCAAATTACACACAGAAGAGAAAATAGCACAGTTGGTAAAAACAGGGGGATAAAACATTTTTAGATACATAAATGAGAAAAGGAAAGTAAAACAAGGATTAGTTAGATTAAAAACAAAAGAAGGAAGGTATGTAGAAGAGGGTAAAGGCCTAGCTGATTGCCTCAATTAATATTTTTGTTCAGAATTTACAGATGAAAATGAAGGAAAGGGGCCTTACTTTGGAAAAAGTACAAATGTGTAATTTGTTACATGTGAGTGTACAGAGGAATAGGTTCTATTTCAACTGTCAAAAGTAAAGACAAATAAGTCGATGGGGCCTGATGCGATACACCCTAAGTTATTAAAAGAACTTAGTGGTGTATTAGCAAGACCATTAACGGATTTATTTAACCAATCATTAACAGGAGTAGTCCCAGAAGATTGGAAATTAGTGATTGTTGTTCCCATTCACAATAAAGGTAGCAGGGAGGAGTCGGGCAACTATAGGCCAGTAAGCCTTACTTCAGTAGTGGGGAAAGTGATAGAAACCATGTTAAAGGATAGGATTGTTGAACATCTAAAATGACATGGATTTCAAGATCAAAGACAACATGGGTTTACTTCATGGAGATCATGCCAAACTAATCTTATAGATTTTTTTTTAATGGGTAACTAAAAATAATAGATCAGGGTGGTGCGGTAGACATTGCCTGCCTATATTTCAGTAAGGCTTTTGACACTGTTCCACATAGAAGGTTCATCAATGAACTGGAATCTTTAAGTTTGTATTCCAATATTGTTGAATGGGTTAGGCAGTGGCTAAATGACAGGCTACAGAGTGTTGTTGTCAATGGAGTATACTCGAAGCAAGGTCTAGTTACCAGTGGGGTACCTCAGGGATCTGTACTTGGACCCATACTCTTTAATATTTTTATTAGTGATATTGCAGAAGGTCTTGATGGTAAGGTATGTCTTTTTGCTGATGATACTAAGATATGTAACAGGGTTGATGTTCCAAGAGGGATAAGCCAAATGGCAAATGATTTAGGTAAACTTGAAAAATGGTCAGAGATGTGGCAACTGTCATTTAATGTGGATAAGTGCAAGATAATGGACATAAAAACCCAAGGGCAGAGTATAGCATATTTGATACCCTACTAACCTCAACATCTGAGGAACGGGATTTAGGAGTAATTATTTCAGATGTAGGAAGGCAATGTAATAGAGCGGCTGGAAATGCTAGCAGAATGCTTGGTTGTATAGGGAGAGGTATTAGCAGTAGAAAGAGAGAAGTGCTCATGCCATTCTACAGAACACTGGTGAGACCTCACTTGGAGTATTGTATGCAGTACTGGAGACCATATCTTCAGAAGGATATTGATACTCTAGTAAGAGTTCAGAGAAGGGCTACTAAGCTGGTTCATGGATTGCAGGATAAAACGTACCAGGAAAGGTTAAAGCTTAACATGTATAGCTTGGAGGAAAGGCAAGACAGGGGGGATATGATAGAAACATTTAAATAGATACATGGAATCAACACAGTAAAGGAGGAGACTATATTTAAAAGAAGGAAAACTACCACAACAAGAGGACATAGTCTTAAATTAGAGGGGCAAAGGTTCAAAATAATATAAGGAAGTATTACTTTACTGAGAGGGTAGTGGATCCATTGAATAGCCTTCCAGCTGAAGTGGTAGAGGTTAACACAGAAAGGGAGTTTAAGCATGTATGGGATAGGCATAAGGCTATCCTAGAGTTAAGATAAGGTCAGGGATTAATTAAAAGTATTTTAAAATTATTGGGCAGACCAGATGGGCCGAATAGTTCTCATCTGCCGTCACATTCTATGTTTCTTTGAAATTGTGTGTATACATATATATATATATTATTTTTTAGATTATTATTAATATCGGAGACATGCCTGACAACCCAGACAAAAGTAAATTTGCATTAATATGGTTAATTTTCATTCTTGGGCTGCTATACGGTCTCAATGGTAACATTGCAAACCAATCTGGAAAATTTCAATCACATGACTCAAATGGGCTGGATTGGTTGCATGGGGTTGTCAGGCAAGTTCCCCCTATTAAAACTGGCACAAACAGTGAGTGTTTGGGCTGGAGGGAGGGCCAGATTATTATTCGCCCCAACTGCATTAAAGCCCACTTTTTGTAGGATGGCATAGCATGCCCTTACTATCGGATTTGAGTTAAATATATTTTGCAAGAGCCCATTATTTCTGTATGCAAATTCAAGGACGTGAGTTGATGCTAATTTAGACAGGATGCTGTATATTCTAACATATCTGTGCTGTGTAAAAATCCTGGAGGTTAAATTATATCAGTGTCATTTCATCTTAATAAAATACTTTTGGTGCATAGATGTTCCCATGCAGCCTTTCAGTTGAAAATAGAGTAACTTGTGAAAAAAGCACTATTTTATTTTTGCAATAAAAAATGCCCCATAGTCTATCTACACCTTCAATACGCAAAGAGGGTCATTTTAATTTTAGGTGTCTGTCTTGGGATGTGCCCAGGGATGGTAGTGCTCTGACTAACCAATATCAATTTGTGCAACTAAAATGTAATTTATAACAATGTATCTTTACACAGATCTGCTTCTAAACACTTTTATATATTTTTTTTTATAGATAAAAGACACATAACACTGAATATATTGCTGTGATACTCAGACACACCAACAATGTGGCATTTCTAGACAAGCGGGACATCAGAAATGAAAAGAGGGAAAAAGGGATTTCGGCCCAGAAAAGGTATTGTCCATCCTATATAGGTAAACGTGTGAGGTATGCTGTAGTCACTGTCAATCAAACAGCCAGGCAACTTTAGACTTAAATTAAGGTGTGGATCCAAAAGTTTCTATAAGAGAAGCATTGCATATCATAAAAATGCTGCTCTGTGAGACACATTTTAGTGGACCATTATCCATAACGCCCCCATCCATCCATCCTAAAAAAGCAATACCCCACAATACTCTTCCTATCCCCACACTAAAGCCCCAATACCCCACAATGCCATTTCTATCCCAACACTAATGCTCCAATTCCCCGCAATACTGCCTGTAACAGATCCACTATACTCCGACTGAGTACATCAGTTGTAAGTCTCCCAAATCCAAAGTAAAACGGTGATCAGAGCCCTTGGTTAACCAAACATCAGTCAAGACTTGATGATGGGTACAACAGGAATATATCTTTAATGGGACAAGGTACAGCCAATTTATACAAAACATGGACACAGTCAAACCTGCCCTGGAACACTCCCACAACATGCCCATAACACTCGCACAGCTTGAGGTGGGATGGCTTACAGATAGCCATCTCCCACTCAGGGAAATACAAACAGAAAAACAATTCCATACAGTAATACACATAACATACACTTGTGGAAACTTAAGGTGCTCTGCTCCCCTGGATGGGGATGGGGCACACACATTAAACATACATCCCTGGATAGCGCATGGTCCCTGCAAATAGTGGAGCTATCGGAAGTACATAGCCCGAGAAATCGTTGTATAAAGTCTGGGCTTAAGGCTCAGTACATACCCGAAAATAGTTCCACAGAATCACTTGGTTTAGGCTGGTAGATTCAAACTCCGCGCCTAAACGGCCAATCAGGAAAAACTGCGCGAAACCAATTTGCATCAATTAGGGCTCGGGGAGGGGAGGTGTTTCGCCGGCCAATTGGTAGAAAGGTCGCCAACCAGTTTGAATGGTAGCCTTTCTCCTTTTTGTCGGGGCTGGTGGGGAAGTAAGAGACACAATGGGGTATAAGACACATTCCCTTTAATGTATTATATCCCCCCTTTAGTGTAACACACAAACAAAAGGGTTCACATTCAAGAGGGGATATGAAACACTAAAGGGGGTAAGGAATTTAAAAGCGGCGTTACAAGACACACAGGGGAAGATAAAAAATTTGGGGGTGGGGGGGCGGCAAAATGCATCTTCGTCTGTGTAGTTAAAAATCCTTGCACCGGCCCTGCCTAAATCATGTTAAAAATGGTTGCTGTCTCTGCCTGCTTGCCTGCCACAGAGGCAGAGACAGGATCTCCTGGCCAGAGGCGGTTCTCTAATTAGGTAATTTAGGCGGCCACCTGAGGCTTCGCGATAAAAGGGGCCTCGCGGCCACCTAATCCTTGTAATCAGAGAGCTGCAGTGCTTCACCAATATTAACTTACTGCCGGCAGTCTTTCCCAGTGCAAAAATATAATTTAAGCCATCCATGCCGCTGCCGTGATGTTACTAATACAAGAAGAAACCCCTCACAGGGGTTCCATCCATGCTGCAGTCCCTTCCTCCTGCACGCTAAACATTCTGGCAATCGGCCATTCCGCGTCTTGTTGCTACATGGATAGTGTTGATTGCCAGCCAATTGTGGAGCACGCTGTGATGCTGATGAAGTCACACCGCAATGCAACCCCTCCCTGCATTCCCCCACCTGCGGTGCCCTGAAGAAGAAGAAAAAGAGAGAAGGAAACTATCTAAAGTAAAGGAGAGCAGAGCAGAAGGAGAGGAGAAGGAAAGGAGAACAGGGTAAAAGGAGAGGAGAAGGAAAGGAAAGGAGAGCAGAGCAAAAGGAGAGGAGAAGGAGTGAAGAGCAGAGCAGAAGGAGAGCAAAAGGAGAGGAGAGCACAGCAGAGCAAAAGAAGAGGAGAAGGAAAGGAGAACAGAGCAGAAGGAGAGCAAAAGGAGAGGAGAGCAGAGCAGAGCAAAAGGATAGGCGAAGGAAAGGAGACCAGAGCAGACCAAAAGGAGAGGAGAAGGAAAGGAAAGCAGAGCAGAAGGAGAGCAAACGGAGAGGAGATCATAAGAGAGGAAAAAAAAGGAAAGGAGGGGAAGCAGAAATAGAGCAAAAGGAAATGAGGGGAAAGCAGAAGGAGAGCAAAAGAAAAGAAGGGGAAAGTAAAAGGTAAGGGGGAAAGCTCAAGGAGAGCAAAAGAAAAAGAGCAAAAAGAAGAAGCAAAAGGAAAGGGGGGAAAGCAGAGCAAAAGGAGACAGTGTCAGAAGAATGCAAAGAAAAGGAGATTGGAGCAGGAAGGACAACGTGGAAGACAAGTGACCCCACCACTTCATCCTGGACACTGGGCTGAGGCTTTGGTACCTGACAGGCAGACTTTGGACCCTCTCATCATCCCAGGTAAAATAAAAATAAAAAAAAACTATCAATGTATTCACTTTTTTAATTATGTGAGATGTATACATATTAGTTATTTTTAAATGAAGTTGCTATGGTGCCAGTAGGCACCCAGGCGCTCTATTAACTTAATGGGTTAAAACCTATCCTAGATCTTCAGGTCCCCCAGCAGGAACCAGCTTCTGAAACTGAGGTCAGAGTACCGCTGCATAATGGTGATGCAGATTGGGTATGACAAATAGCTACTGATTAGCATAATATCATAATATCAATCTCTGTTATAAAACAGGGGAAAGGTGGACATGGATGGTGAGCTGATTCAGTGGTGCAATGGGCCACTTGACTGGGTTTACCCCCCAGGCCTAAGGCTGCCATCCCTCCCCTGACTCTGAATAAGCTATTTTGGCTTTGGATTAAAGGTAATTTTAACTTATATTTTAAACTTTCTATTTTTTTCAAAAAAAGAGGGTCATATATTTAAAAAGCTGTTTGAGCAAATTGAGAAAGCTGCAAATCTTGGTAACACTTTAATTATTGGAGATTTTAATTACCCAGACATAAATTGGGACATAGGGACTAGTAGCTCAGCAAAGGGAATTAGGTTTTTAAACTTGTTAAATGACAACTTCATGTCACAACTCGTACAAGCACCAACTAGAATGGACGCTTGTCTGGACCTGGTTTTAACAAACAACGTTGATCTTTTGACCAACATTCAAGTAGGTGAGCACTTGGGAAATAGTGATCACAATATAGTGTCCTTTGAAATAAACTCAAAAAAACAAAAGCACATGGGGTATACTAAAACATATCATTTTAAAAAGGCCAATTTCAATAAGATAAGGGAAGCTTTACAATATATTGACTGGCATAAACTCTTTAGTGAAAAGAACACTGAGGATAAATGGATCATCTTCCAACAAATATTAGAAAGGTACATTTCTCAGTATGTACCATTGGGAAATAAGTATAAAAGAAACAAATTAAAACCAATGTGGCTTAGTAGAGAAGTAAAACAAGAGATTAAAAATAAGAAAAGGGCATTTAAAGCATTTAAATCAGACAAATCAGATGCATCTTATAAAAGATATAAGAAAGCAAATAATGCGTGCAAAAAGGCAATTAAACTTGCTAAACTTCAAAATGAAAAAAATGATAGCTAAAGAGAGCAAAACCAACCCCAAAGCATTTTTTTTAAGTACATAAATTCCAAAAAACCCAAAAATGAAAGTATAGGTACACTTAAAACTGAAACGGGTTAGTTAATGAAGACCAAGAAAAGGCAGGAATTCTAAATAACTATTTCTCCTCCGTATATATTAAAGAAGAACCCATGGCAATAGATGTGCAAATGATTGCTACTAAAAACTTGCAGAATAATTGTAATTGGTTAACTCAAGACAATGTGCTGCAGCAACTAAAGAAAGTTAATATAAACAAAGCTCCAGGGCCTGACGGTATCCATCCACGTGTACTTAACCCTTTAAGTCCGGAGGACGTACTATTACGCCACGCAGAAACCGGCTCTAAACGCCGGCGGGCGTAATAGTACGTCCTCGCTTTTATTGCCACCCACGTGGCCGGCGGTATTCTCCCGCTGCAGATCGCGGTCGGGGGGGATGCCTGGCCCCCCGGGCAACCCCCCCTGTGGCCGGTGACCGCGATCTGCAGTCTCTGATCGCAGTGACAGGCTGTCACTGCGACCAGTATTCAGCATGTGTCAGCCGATTTCAAATCGGCTGACACATGCGGCCGGCGGCTTTCCCCTTGTGCAGATCGCGGTCGGGGGACTTACCTGGCCCCCCAGGCAGTCCCCCTGGGGTCAGTGACCGCGATCTGCTAAGTCTGATCGCAGTGACAGGCTGTCACTGCGATCTCAAAGCACTCTGATCACAGTGACAGCCTGTCACTGCGATCAGTGTTACATGTGTCAGCCTATTGGCTGACACATGTAACTGGCACAATGATCCCCCTGCAGATTGGAAGGGGGGAGTGCTTGTACCACCCAGGCACTCCCCCCTGTGGTCAATTACCCAATCTGCAGGAGGTGATCACAGTGACAGGCAGTCACTTTGATCACTGATCCTGTGTGTCAGCCAGTGATGTGAAATCACTGGCTGACACTGTCTCTGCCCCCTGTCCTGTAAAAAAAAAAAAATATTAGTTCAAAAAATAAATTAAAAAAATTACAGTTACAAATAAAATATACTTAGATCATATATATTATATATATATATATGATCTAAGTGTATATATATATATACACATACACACACACACACATTTACACATACACGACGTGTATTTAAATATTAATAAATATATATATATATTAATATCAAATTACACGTAGACTGATACTGATTAAATATATATAATTATTGTTATATATATATTTATATATAATATAAAAAAAATATATATGTAAATACGTAAAAAAATAAAATTAAAAAAATATTTAAAAATAGAAGAACGGGAGGCGGGGCTTAGCACCCGAGGCGAGCGGTCGCACTGATCGAGAGCTCCGAGGCCCAAGCGAGGAAAACGGGCAAACACTCAGCCATCCTGCTACCAAACCACGGCAAAAGCCCTCGACACACACCCCAACACCATGGGGCGCAAAACCGGGAAAAAAAATCCAGGGAAAATCAACCCGGGACTCACCATAGGAGACATGTGGCGGCAGGCCCGAGGCACAACTGAAGCCAACATGGCGACACTCCACGGAGGCTGTTCGGATTTTTCCGATGACCTCTCAGGTGAGGAATACTTACCGACTCACACTGCCAGACGTCCCTCGCCACCGACCAACCCCCCACAAGACTCCATGCCAGTGACAGTGGCGATCCTTCAGCAAATGCTTGCCGATCACCACAAGGACTTCCACAAGGAGATCACTGCGCTAAGGGGAGACCTAAAGGGGGTGACGAACCGCCTAACCACCATAGAGAACCGAACCGAAACGCACGCTGAGGACATAAGGGACCTCCAACGCACCGTGCAGGAGCTGCAGCTGCGGCTACGCTCTCACGACCACCGCATGGCCGAGAACGAAGATACCAGGCGGCGTAATAACCTGAAACTCAGGGGGCTCCCAGAGAACGCCACAGATGCGGACCTGCCGCAAACCGTCAAAAGCCTACTCGCAAAGATAATGCCACAAGCACAGGCAGAACGCATCCGCCCAGAGCGTATTTTCCGGGTCCCCAAGTCACCAAAGGCGCCCACTGGATCGACTAGAGACACCATAATAGCATTCCGGAATAGTTCCGACAAGATGGCGATATTGGACGCCCTACGGGGTAAGGCGCCTCCACAACATGAGGGCAAAGATATACATTTCTACGCAGACCTCTCCAGCAACACCCTAGCTTGGAGACGGTCCCTCCAACCACTCACCGCCATCCTCCGCAAAAAAGGCCTCGGATACCGCTGGCGGCCATCTCACACCCTTGCGGTCCAACAGGGTCCTGAAATACACCGCATACGTGACATAAGTGACGCGACGCCACTCCTGCACTCCTTAGGCCTAACTTTGGACTCCCTCACACCACCGATCCAGCAGAACCAATCCTCCCCGCAACATCGATGGGACCCAGCCAGGACTGTCCCATTTGTCCCACAAGGCCTAACCCCGGACTCTTACGCTACCATCACCACCTGAACGGAGAAGGGTGACCACATGGACTGCCGGTCCCTACAACCAGCACGCATATGGAGGTCGACGTCTAACGGCTCAATCCAGCACTCTCGACCACTGACTGCCATCTTCAACGCACTCACCACCCCGGAGCCTTATACGGGGCTGGCACACAAGGAACAGTGACACTTGGACTGAACAGTACTGCACCCGTGGGGCACCTCCCTGACCCTAGACCCAACTATTGTTATGTTTTTGTTCTTATCAACCCTGCCTCCGACCCCGGCTTGCAAGCACAGCACATAGAGCCGGCATCGGCTGACTGAATAGAATTACACCTAAGACATTGCTCTCACCTTGTTGACACCACGTAGTTTACATTTATGCTTAAAGTATTTATTTTAATTTTCTATTTTACCTATACTGCTGTTGCCTCAGCCGAAACTTGCACCTAATATTTTGCAGTGCAAACAAGCATTGGTAAGGTTAAACAAGCCTGTATCTCTCACGTTATTACCAGTCCGACGGATGGACCCAGCCTGTTTACAGCGAAATTATACACGTTAAGTTGATGTTATACTGCTTTAAACGACCGTAATGATACACGTTAAGTTGATGTTATACTGCTTTAAACGACTGCCTATATTACATATTATAAAATTATGCCTGTTTAACAAGAACCCCGCTCGTTGAGCGAGAGCACCTCGAGCCTGCCTATAACATTTTATACACGGCAAACATAATACAATTTAAAAGGGCTACTTAATTAAGGGAATGCTCACAATAATTCCTAGCGTGAAGCCACTGTGTCATTACAACCTGTCGTCACTGCTAGTACTCAGGGTTCTATCTTAACTCTTTAATCTGAGCAAGTTCCTTATATTGAAAAATGTGCATTTGTTCTCTAGGCAATGACATCGGAAAACTGTGTTAAACTATCGGCTGGTGACCGCTGTTGTGGCGACACAGACCCTATTTGCATGCTTAATAATCGTACTGTACTACTACTTGCACTGCCACCATGTCACCCCTTGCAGAACTATTACAGTTGACCATATGTGACTCCTTAAACCGTAGTGACTACCCAAGTTAGCAATGTATATATATATCGCATGTAAAATTACAGCATAGTTCCACTAGCTGACGTATATGACACACAACGTTAATACCCAAAATCATGATGTCCGCAAGTGTAATGTTTCCCACTGTATGTCTTCTCTAACCTCTCCTACCTGCCGAGCTCATTTTGATTCTTCACTAAAGCAAGACTTAAAACAATTGTAATCCTGACACGTGTATGAATGTATGCACTCCGCAGGAATGCTTTGCCATATATTCCACACAAACTTCACACACAGAAATCGTCCATATACCTGTTTAGTTAAGCATGTTTAAACCACCATACAGCTGTTTAAAAGTCAATTACTTTCTTGTTCATAAAAAATTGTGCTGTTGTACCTGCCACACTGTCAAATACTATGAAAAAGCCTGCAGTTGCTGTTGTGGCTCTGCAAGCCTGTTGTTAATGCATGCACAGCAAAAATAAAGAATTGAAAAAAAAAAAAAAAAAATATTTAAAAATAAATAATTAAAAAATATATAGATGTGTGTTATTTCGTTCTAACTGTATTGTGATAATAATATATATATATTTATATCAAAATACACGTAGAACAAAATAAAATATATATCATAATATATATATCTATATACATAAATATATACGTATATATCACTATATATACCTATATATAAATAAAAATATTTTAAAAAAAATTATATATATATATACGTATATATACACATATGTATATATATACATATATTAATTCTACACATATATTTATGTAATAATTTTACATAATTAGGTATCCTAATTAATTACAATTAGCGGGACCTGCCTGACAACCCATGCCGAAAGTATAGGGAATTTAATTTGCTAGCACTATATTTAACCCTATAACTTTCCAAGACACCATAAAACCTGTACATGGGGGGTACTGTTTTACTCGGGAGACTTTGCTGAACACAGATATTAGTGTTTCAAAACAGTAAAATGTATTACAACGATGATATCGCCAGTAAAAGTGACGTTTTCTGCATTTTTCACGCACAAACAGCACTTACACGGACGATATTATTGCTGCAATACTTTTTACTGTTTTGAAATACAAATATTTGTGTTGAGCGAAGTCTCCCGAGTACAACAGTACCCCACATGTACAGGTTTTATGGTGTTTTCAAAAGTTACAGCGTCAAATATAAGGCTTGTGTTTCATTTTTTTCACATTAAAATTCGCCAGATTGCTTACGTTGCCTTTGTGACCCTATGGTAGCCCAAGAATGAAAATTACCCCTATGATGGCATACCATTTGCAATAGTAGACAACCCAAGGCATTGCAAATGGGGTTTGTCCAGACTTTTTTAGTAGCCACTTAGTCACAAACACTGGCCAAAATTGGCGTTTTTTACATTTTTCACACACAAACAAATACTAACGCTAACTTTGGCCAGTGTTTGTGACCAAATGGCTACTAAAAAAGACTGGACATACCCCATTTGCAATACCTTGGGTTGTCTACTATTGCAAATGGTATGCCATTATGGGTGTAAATGTAATTCCTGGGCTACTATACAGTCTCAAAGGCAACGTAACCAATCTGGCGAATTTCAATTTCAAATGTAACACGCTATATTTGACCCTGTAACTTCCCAAAACACCATAAAACCTGTACATAGGGGGTACTGTTTTACACGTGAGACATCGCTGAATACAAATATGTGTATTGTATTGCAGTAAAAGCAAACAGTATTTTGACATCCACAGTTAAAATGTCACATAGAACTAAAAAAAATTTAAAAATTATTTTTTTCTCCCATTTTTTTAATATATTTTTTATATTAAATTATGTTCAATACCTAAATATTTGATGTTAAATGAAAGCCCTGTTTCCCCTGAATAAAATGATATATAATAAGGGGGGTGCATTTCATATGAAAGAGGTGAATTACGGTTGGACAGACATACAGCGAAAATGCCAGGTTTTGTTTATGTTTTGTTCTGTTCACAACTTGTACATTTGGCTGCGGTGTTAAGGGGTTAAGGAACTAAGTGTAGAAATAAATGAACCTCTGTTTTTAATCTTTCAAGATTCTTTTCTTTCAGAAAGTGTTCCGGAGGATTGGAGGAAAGCATATCTGGTTCCTATATTCAAAAAGGGTTCAAAATCCTTGCCTGGAAATTATAGACCTGTGAGCTTAACTTCTGTGGCTGGTAAAATATTTGAAAGGTTATTAAGGGATAATATTCAAGAATTCCTTGAGAAGAATATGGTTATCAGCAAAAATCAGCACGGTTTTATGAAGCACAGGTCATGTCAAACTAACTTGATTGTGTTCTACGAAGAAGTAAGTAGAAGTATAGATCAGGGTGTTGCAGTGGATGTGATCTATTTGGATTTTGCCAAGGCATTTGATACAGTTCCACACAAAAGATTAGTGTTCAAACTCAAGGAAATCGGTCTCGATGAAAATGCTTGTTCTTGGGTAGAACATTGGCTTAAAAACAGAATACAAAGAGTTGTCGTTAATGGTAAATTTTCAAGCTGGACAGAGGTGGCAAGTGGTGTCCCTCAGGGGTCTGTTCTGGGACCCCTTCTATTTAACATTTTTATAAATGATCTTGAAGACAGCATTGAAAGTCATGTTTCAGTGTTTGCAGATGACACAAAACTTTGTAAAATTATACAATGTGAGCAAGATATTACTTTGCTGCAGAAGGATTTAGATAGACTGGAGGACTGGGCACTCAAATGGCAGATGAAATTTAATGTTGAAAAATGCAAAGTTATGCACTTCGGCGTAAAGAATACACAAGCAACGTATACCCTTAATGGAAGTGAATTAGGGATAACAACACACGAAAAGGACTTGGGAATTGTTATAGACAACAAACTATGCAACAATGTGCAATGTCAATCAGCAGTGGCCAAGGCCAGTAGGGTATTGTCATGCATGAAAAAGGGCATTCATTCTCGGGACGAGAATATCATTTTGCCTCTCTATAAATCACTGGTAAGACGACATATTGAATATGCTGTGCAATTTTGGGCACCTGTTCTAAAGAAGGATATCATGGCACTAGAAAAAGTGCAGAGGCGGGCTACAAAATTAATAAAAGGAATGGAACATATCAGCTATGAAGAAAGGTTAACAAATTTAAACCTATTTAGTTTAGAAAAACGTCGCCTGAGAGGGGATATGATAACATTATACAAATATATTCGGGGCCAATACAAACCATTGTGTGGAAATCTATTCACAAACCGGACTTTACATAGGACACGAGGCCATGCGTTTAGACTGGAAGAAAGAAAGAAAGAAGATTTCGTCTAAGGCAAAGGAAAGGTTTTTTTACTGTAAGAACAATCAGGATGTGGAATTCTCTGCCTGAAGAAGTGGTTTTATCAGAGTCCATACAGATGTTCAAACAGCTACTAGATGCATACTTGCAAAGACAGAATATTCAAGGATATAATCTTTAAATGTAGGGTAATAACTGCTTGATTCAAGGATAAATCTGACTGCCATTCTGGGGTCAAGAAGGAATTTTTTGTCCTAGCTTGTTGCAAAATTGTGCTTCAAACTGGGTTTTTTTGGGGTTTTTTTTGCCTTTTGGATCAACAGCAAAAAACAGGTGTGAGGAAGGCTGAACTTGATGGACGCAAGTCTCTTTAAAGCTATCTAACTATGTAACTATGTAACTATGTAACCATAAATGACATAAAAAATATTTTTATTTAAAAGTGTTCCTTAAGGGATTGTACAAATTTTATTATATATAGTAGTAGTATATATATAGTAGAAATAAATTCCATAGCATTACTTGAACGACTAAATACAAATAAAATGAATGCTTGAAAGCAAGAAGGCATCAGACAAATACATGCTGTGTAGTATTTTACATTCACAGATTGGACTATAAATGTGCTGTATGCATTCTACTTTGTAAAATATAGGGCAGGTGAGGTAATTTGATATATATAAAGGGCATTCAAGGTCAGTCCCACTCCATAACTGTTGAGGGAAGAGGTGTTCCTTCACTTTCCCTGTTTTAATTGCCAAGTATCAAAGAGTAACAAAAATGCTCCAGAGAACAGTATTCTAGTTCAATATATATGGAAAGCTTTTATCTTTCAGGTGGAAAGTAATGTGTTTAGACACATTGGGGCTACTCTGGACTGAGTGTGGCATAGTGAATGTAAAAAAAAAAAAAAAAAAAAACTGTAACAGGGTCTTGGTATCAACACTCAGATATGCTGATAGATGCACTTATTTAACCCCTTAAGGACACATGCCGTGTGACATGTCATGATTCCCTTTTATTCCAGAAGTTTGGTCCTTAAGGGGTTAAACTGGCAACTTGAAATACTTCTAAATTTAGAACACTAGTGAGAGATGCATCTTTTTAAATAACAATGTATATAAAAGTAGCAAGTGTTAAGTGATTTAAAATAAATAAATAAATATATATATATATATATATATATATATATATATATATATATATATATATATATATATATATATATATATATTAAGAGAGAGTATTAGATTGCAGTTACAGATCAGTAGTACTGAACATCTTATTGCAGTGCCCCAAATAACATATACAACATTAGCTTGACAACCTGTTTTTATTTTGATATTACTCAAGTGATTTGTTGTTTATCTGTTATGTACTATATAACAAAATAAATTTGTAATTTGTAACCAGAGGACAGGCTTATCAGGCTGAACATTGTATTAAGGCAAGTGTTGTGTTTAAATAGCTTAATTAAATAGCTTGGATTGGTGTGCATCATCCCTGTGCTTTTCTATCTAAAATGTAATTTATAACAATGTATCTTTACACAGATCTGCTTCTAAACACTTTTATATATTTTTTTTTTATAGATAAAAGACACATAACACTGAATATATTGCTGTGATACTCAGACACACCAACAATGTGGCATTTCTAGACAAGCGGGACATCAGAAATGAAAAGAGGGAAAAAGGGATTTCGGCCCAGAAAAGGTATTGTCCATCCTATATAGGTAAACGTGTGAGGTATGCTGTAGTCACTGTCAATCAAACAGCCAGGCAACTTTAGACTTAAATTAAGGTGTGGATCCAAAAGTTTCTATAAGAGAAGCATTGCTTATCATAAAAATGTCTTCAATGCTGCTCTGTGAGACACATTTTAGTGGACCATTATCCATAACGCCCCCATCCATCCATCCTAAAAAAGCAATACCCCACAATACTCTTCCTATCCCCACACTAAAGCCCCAATCCCCCACAATGCCATTTCTATCCCAACACTAATGCTCCAATTCCCCGCAATACTGCCTGTAACAGATCCACTATACTCCGACTGAGTACATCAGTTGTAAGTCTCCCAAATCCAAAGTAAAACGGTGATCAGAGCCCTTGGTTAACCAAACATCAGTCAAGACTTGATGATGGGTACAACAGGAATATATCTTTAATGGGACAAGGTACAGCCAATTTATACAAAACATGGACACAGTCAAACCTGCCCTGGAACACTCCCACAACATGCCCATAACACTCGCACAGCTTGAGGTGGGATGGCTTACAGATAGCCATCTCCCACTCAGGGAAATACAAACAGAAAAACAATTCCATACAGTAATACACATAACATACACTTGTGGAAACTTAAGGTGCTCTGCTCCCCTGGATGGGGATGGGGCACACACATTAAACATACATCCCTGGATAGCGCATGGTCCCTGCAAATAGTGGAGCTATCGGAAGTACATAGCCCGAGAAATCGTTGTATAAAGTCTGGGCTTAAGGCTCAGTACATACCCGAAAATAGTTCCACAGAATCACTTGGTTTAGGCTGGTAGATTCAAACTCCGCGCCTAAACGGCCAATCAGGAAAAACTGCGCGAAACCAATTTGCATCAATTAGGGCTCGGGGAGGGGAGGTGTTTCGCCGGCCAATTGGTAGAAAGGTCGCCAACCAGTTTGAATGGTAGCCTTTCTCCTTTTTGTCGGGGCTGGTGGGGAAGTAAGAGACACAATGGGGTATAAGACACATTCCCTTTAATGTATTATATCCCCCCTTTAGTGTAACACACAAACAAAAGGGTTCACATTCAAGAGGGGATATGAAACACTAAAGGGGGTAAGGAATTTAAAAGCGGCGTTACAAGACACACAGGGGAAGATAAAAAATTTGGGGGTGGGGGGGCGGCAAAATGCATCTTCGTCTGTGTAGTTAAAAATCCTTGCACCGGCCCTGCCTAAATCAAGTTAAAAATGGTTGCTGTCTCTGCCTGCTTGCCTGCCACAGAGGCAGAGACAGGATCTCCTGGCCAGAGGCGGTTCTCTAATTAGGTAATTTAGGCGGCCACCTGAGGCTTCGCGATAAAAGGGGCCTCGCGGCCACCTAATCCTTGTAATCAGAGAGCTGCAGTGCTTCACCAATATTAACTTACTGCCGGCAGTCTTTCCCAGTGCAAAAATATAATTTAAGCCATCCATGCCGCTGCCGTGATGTTACTAATACAAGATGAAACCCCTCACAGGGGTTCCATCCATGCTGCAGTCCCTTCCTCCTGCACGCTAAACATTCTGGCAATCGGCCATTCCGCGTCTTGTTGCTACATGGATAGTGTTGATTGCCAGCCAATTGTGGAGCACGCTGTGATGCTGATGAAGTCACACCGCAATGCAACCCCTCCCTGCATTCCCCCACCTGCGGTGCCCTGAAGAAGAAGAAAAAGAGAGAAGGAAACTATCTAAAGTAAAGGAGAGCAGAGCAGAAGGAGAGGAGAAGGAAAGGAGAACAGAGTAAAAGGAGAGGAGAAGGAAAGGAAAGGAGAGCAGAGCAAAAGGAGAGGAGAAGGAGTGAAGAGCAGAGCAGAAGGAGAGGAGAAGGAGTGGAGAGCAGAGCAGAGGGAGAGCAAAAGGAGAGGAGAGCAGAGCAGAGCAAAAGAAGAGGAGAAGGAAAGGAGAACAGAGCAGAAGGAGAGCAAAAGGAGAGGAGAGCAGAGCAGAGCAAAAGGATAGGCGAAGGAAAGGAGACCAGAGCAGACCAAAAGGAGAGGAGAAGGAAAGGAAAGCAGAGCAGAAGGAGAGCAAACGGAGAGGAGATCATAAGAGAGGGAAAAAAAGGAAAGGAGGGGAAGCAGAAATAGAGCAAAAGGAAATGAGGGGAAAGCAGAAGGAGAGCAAAAGAAAAGAAGGGGAAAGTAAAAGGTAAGGGGGAAAGCTCAAGGAGAGCAAAAGAAAAAGAGCAAAAAGAAGAAGCAAAAGGAAAGGGGGGAAAGCAGAGCAAAAGGAGACAGTGTCAGAAGAATGCAAAGAAAAGGAGATTGGAGCAGGAAGGACAACGTGGAAGACAAGTGACCCCACCACTTCATCCTGGACACTGGGCTGAGGCTTTGGTACCTGACAGGCAGACTTTGGACCCTCTCATCATCCCAGGTAAAATAAAAATAAAAAAAAACTATCAATGTATTCACTTTTTTAATTATGTGAGATGTATACATATTAGTTATTTTTAAATGAAGTTGCTATGGTGCCAGTAGGCACCCAGGCGCTCTATTAACTTAATGGGTTAAAACCTATCCTAGATCTTCAGGTCCCCCAGCAGGAACCAGCTTCTGAAACTGAGGTCAGAGTACCGCTGCATAATGGTGATGCAGATTGGGTATGACAAATAGCTACTGATTAGCATAATATCATAATATCAATCTCTGTTATAAAACAGGGGAAAGGTGGACATGGATGGTGAGCTGATTCAGTGGTGCAATGGGCCACTTGACTGGGTTTACCCCCCCGGCCTAAGGCTGCCATCCCTCCCCTGACTCTGAATAAGCTATTTTGGCTTTGGATTAAAGGTAATTTTAACTTATATTTTAAACTTTCTATTTTTTTCAAAAAAAGAGGGCCATATATTTAAAAAGCTGTTTGAGCAAATTGAGAAAGCTGCAAATCTTGGTAACACTTTAATTATTGGAGATTTTAATTACCCAGACATAAATTGGGACATAGGGACTAGTAGCTCAGCAAAGGGAATTAGGTTTTTAAACTTGTTAAATGACAACTTCATGTCACAACTCGTACAAGCACCAACTAGAATGGACGCTTGTCTGGACCTGGTTTTAACAAACAACGTTGATCTTTTGACCGACATTCAAGTAGGTGAGCACTTGGGAAATAGTGATCACAATATAGTGTCCTTTGAAATAAACTCAAAAAAACAAAAGCACATGGGGTATACTAAAACATATCATTTTAAAAAGGCCAATTTCAATAAGATAAGGGAAGCTTTACAATATATTGACTGGCATAAACTCTTTAGTGAAAAGAACACTGAGGATAAATGGATCATCTTCCAACAAATATTAGAAAGGTACATTTCTCAGTATGTACCATTGGGAAATAAGTATAAAAGAAACAAATTAAAACCAATGTGGCTTAGTAGAGAAGTAAAACAAGAGATTAAAAATAAGAAAAGGGCATTTAAAGCATTTAAATCAGACAAATCAGATGCATCTTATAAAAGATATAAGAAAGCAAATAATGCGTGCAAAAAGGCAATTAAACTTGCTAAACTTCAAAATGAAAAAAATGATAGCTAAAGAGAGCAAAACCAACCCCAAAGCATTTTTTTAAGTACATAAATTCCAAAAAACCCAAAAATGAAAGTATAGGTACACTTAAAACTGAAACGGGGGTGTTAGTTAATGAAGACCAAGAAAAGGCAGGAATTCTAAATAACTATTTCTCCTCCGTATATATTAAAGAAGAACCCATGGCAATAGATGTGCAAATTATTGCTACTAAAAACTTGCAGAATAATTGTAATTGGTTAACTCAAGACAATGTGCTGCAGCAACTAAAGAAAGTTAATATAAACAAAGCTCCAGGGCCTGACGGTATCCATCCACGTGTACTTAAGGAACTAAGTGTAGAAATAAATGAACCTCTGTTTTTAATCTTTCAAGATTCTTTTCTTTCAGAAAGTGTTCCGGAGGATTGGAGGAAAGCATATCTGGTTCCTATATTCAAAAAGGGTTCAAAATCCTTGCCTGGAAATTATAGACCTGTGAGCTTAACTTCTGTGGCTGGTAAAATATTTGAAAGGTTATTAAGGGATAATATTCAAGAATTCCTTGAGAAGAATATGGTTATCAGCAAAAATCAGCACGGTTTTATGAAGCACAGGTCATGTCAAACTAACTTGATTGCGTTCTACGAAGAAGTAAGTAGAAGTATAGATCAGGGTGTTGCAGTGGATGTGATCTATTTGGATTTTGCCAAGGCATTTGATACAGTTCCACACAAAAGATTAGTGTTCAAACTCAAGGAAATCGGTCTCGATGAAAATGCTTGTTCTTGGGTAGAACATTGGCTTAAAAACAGAATACAAAGAGTTGTCATTAATGGTAAATTTTCAAGCTGGACAGAGGTGGCAAGTGGTGTCCCTCAGGGGTCTGTTCTGGGACCCCTTCTATTTAACATTTTTATAAATGATCTTGAAGACAGCATTGAAAGTCATGTTTCAGTGTTTGCAGATGACACAAAACTTTGTAAAATTATACAATGTGAGCAAGATATTACTTTGCTGCAGAAGGATTTAGATAGACTGGAGGACTGGGCACTCAAATGGCAGATTAAATTTAATGTTGAAAAATGCAAAGTTATGCACTTCGGCGTAAAGAATACACAAGCAACGTATACCCTTAATGGAAGTGAATTAGGGATAACAACACACGAAAAGGACTTGGGAATTGTTATAGACAACAAACTATGCAACAATGTGCAATGTCAATCAGCAGTGGCCAAGGCCAGTAGGGTATTGTCATGCATGAAAAAGGGCATTCATTCTCGGGACGAGAATATCATTTTGCCTCTCTATAAATCACTGGTAAGACGACATATTGAATATGCTGTGCAATTTTGGGCACCTGTTCTAAAGAAGGATATCATGGCACTAGAAAAAGTGCAGAGGCGGGCTACAAAATTAATAAAAGGAATGGAACATATCAGCTATGAAGAAAGGTTAACAAATTTAAACCTGTTTAGTTTAGAAAAACGTCGCCTGAGAGGGGATATGATAACATTATACAAATATATTCGGGGCCAATACAAACCATTGTGTGGAAATCTATTCACAAACCGGACTTTACATAGGACACGAGGCCATGCGTTTAGACTGGAAGAAAGAAGATTTCGTCTAAGGCAAAGGAAAGGTTTTTTTACTGTAAGAACAATCAGGATGTGGAATTCTCTGCCTGAAGAAGTGGTTTTATCAGAGTCCATACAGATGTTCAAACAGCTACTAGATGCATACTTGCAAAGACAGAATATTCAAGGATATAATCTTTAAATGTAGGGTAATAACTGCTTGATTCAAGGATAAATCTGACTGCCATTCTGGGGTCAAGAAGGAATTTTTTGTCCTAGCTTGTTGCAAAATTGTGCTTCAAACTGGGTTTTTTTGGGGGGTTTTTTGCCTTTTGGATCAACAGCAAAAAACAGGTGTGAGGAAGGCTGAACTTGATGGACGCAAGTCTCTTTAAAGCTATCTAACTATGTAACTATGTAACCATAAATGACATAAAAAATATTTTTATTTAAAAGTGTTCCTTAAGGGATTGTACAAATTTTATTATATATAGTAGTAGTATATATATAGTAGAAATAAATTCCATAGCATTACTTGAACGACTAAATACAAATAAAATGAATGCTTGAAAGCAAGAAGGCATCAGACAAATACATGCTGTGTAGTATTTTACATTCACAGATTGGACTATAAATGTGCTGTATGCATTCTACTTTGTAAAATATAGGGCAGGTGAGGTAATTTGATATATATAAAGGGCATTCAAGGTCAGTCCCACTCCATAACTGTTGAGGGAAGAGGTGTTCCTTCACTTTCCTTGTTTTAATTGCCAAGTATCAAAGAGTAACAAAAATGCTCCAGAGAACAGTATTCTAGTTCAATATATATGGAAAGCTTTTATCTTTCAGGTGGAAAGTAATGTGTTTAGACACATTGGGGCTACTCTGGACTGAGTGTGGCATAGTGAATGTAAAAAAAAAAAAAAAAAAAACTGTAACAGGGTCTTGGTATCAACACTCAGATATGCTGATAGATGCACTTATTTAACCCCTTAAGGACACATGACGTGTGACATGTCATGATTCCCTTTTATTCCAGAAGTTTGGTCCTTAAAGGACCACTCTAGGCACCCAGACCACTTCAGCTTAATGAAGTGGTCTGGGTGCCAGGTCCTTCTAGGGTTAACCCATTTTTTCAGAAACATAGCAGTTTCAGAGAAACTGCTATGTTTATGAATGGGTTAAGCCTTCCCCCTATGTCCTCTAGTGGCTGTCTCATTGACAGCCGCTAGAGGCGCTTGCGTGCTTCTCACTGTGATTTTCACAGTGAGAGCACGCCAGCGTCCATAGGAAAGCATTATGAATGCTTTCCTATGTGACCGGCTGAATGCGCGCGCAGCTCTTGCCGCGCGTGCGCATTCAGCCGACGGGGAGGAGAAGAGGAGGAGAGCAGGAGGAGATCTCTCCGCCCAGCGCTGGAAAAAGGTAAGTTTTTACCCCTTTCCCCTTTCCAGAGCCGGGCGGGAGGGGGTCCCTGAGGGTGGGGGCACCCTCAGGGCACTCTAGTGCCAGGAAAACGAGTATGCTTTCCTGGCACTAGAGTGGTCCTTTAAGGGGTTAAACTGGCAACTTGAAATACTTCTAAATTTAGAACACTAGTGAGAGATGCATCTTTTTAAATAACAATGTATATAAAAGTAGCAAGTGTTAAGTGATTTAAAATAAATAAATAAATATATATATATATATATATATATATATATATATATATTAAGAGAGAGTATTAGATTGCAGTTACAGATCAGTAGTACTGAACATCTTATTGCAGTGCCCCAAATAACATATACAACATTAGCTTGACAACCTGTTTTTATTTTGATATTACTCAAGTGATTTGTTGTTTATCTGTTATGTACTATATAACAAAATAAATTTGTAATTTGTTACCAGAGGACAGGCTTATCAGGCTGAACATTGTATTAAGGCAAGTGTTGTGTTTAAATAGCTTAATTAAATAGCTTGGATTGGTGTGCATCATCCCTGTGCTTTTAGAATGTCCGTGTTTGTCGACATCAAAATTAGGACATGGAACCCGCATCCAAATTTTAGCTAATCAATGATAAAGTATAAAAGGGTGCTGTCTGCAGCATCATAATTGATGGCAAGTGAAGAGAACAGAGCAGGATGACACGTTATAAGATTAACCCACATACATTCCCTCACAAAACTCTGTTACTTACCCATTAGTCTTACTTAAAACACATTATTCTTTCACTCCACTATCTCATACAGATCAACTCCATGTCAGAATCATCAATTCATATTCACATGTAGTAATGTCGCGAAAACAAAATTTTGACTTCAATGGGCAGGCGAATTTTAAAACCGACGGGGACTCTTTCTGGCCACAAAAGTGATGGAAAAGTTGTTTCAAGGGGACTAACACCTGGACTGTGGCGTGCCGGAGGGGGATCCATGGCACAACTCCCATGGAAAATTACACAGTTGATGCAGAGTCTGGTTTTAATCCATGAAGGGCATAAATCACCTAACATTCCTAAATCACAATGGATATGGATTGATACCTGACATATGACATATTGACACCTTGACATATGGATTGACACCTGTCCTCAGAGACCATGATACACACTGAAACAGAGCAGAATAGAGACTGTTACCCCTACATAGGGTCACTTGGCAGATATGGATTGACACCTGTCCTCAGAGACCATGATACACACTGACACAGAGCAGATTAGAGACTGTTCCCCCTACAGAGGGTCACTTTGCAGATATGGATTGACACCTGTCCTAAGGATCCCTGATACACACTCACACAGAGCAGAATAGGGACTGTTCCCCCTACATAGGGTCACTTGGCAGATATGGATTGACACCTGTCCTCAAAGCCCCTGATACACACTGACACAGAGCAGAATAGGAACTGTTCCCCCTACATAGGGTCACTTGGCAGATATGGATTGACACCTGCCCAGAGACCTAATTGTGTAATAATGGTAATACTATTACCTATTATATAATATTGGCAGGGGCAAGGAAATTCCCTCTAAATAGATGGGTATAGGCAGAGAGTATGGAGACCGGAGTGATAAAGTGTCAATAAGGTGATATAAAGTTAAATGTATCACAGACACACAGCCACCCTTTTTCTTAGCTAGTTTCCAGAAATGCTGGATAGGTAGAAGGGCTATAAAGACTCAGAGAGGTCTAAGAAGAATCCTCTAAACTAGCCCTAATCTCCTTAAACACCTTCAAGGGTGTTCTAAGCTAAAGCTCAATCTGAACGTTTAGATGACTGCCTGATTTCCCATCACAGATGCTGGCTAGGAATAACAGTGTGCAAGACAAAGAGTGGGTCTAAGTGCCCATAGTGCAGTAAAGTGTCCCTAGTGAAGTGAAAAAGATAATAACGAGCTGGCGCCCAAGAGAATAACGAGCTGGCGCCCTATCAGGGGACGTGTATATGGCATAGATTTTAGGAACCGGGAGATGGAAAAAGATGCTTGGTCGCTCCTCCTACTTCAAATTTGGGGCACTGCGCGTGCAATCTAATGTGCCACCAGATAGGAGTGGTGTGTTAAGTAGTACTATTCCTATCCTGTTATGTGCCTTTTTTTTGGTTTGGTTTTTGAAGCCACAGTGTAGCATCAGAGGGCCGAAAAATTAGGCATGTACACATGCCTGAAAAATTAGGTATTGTTGCAGCCGCTGCTGTAGCAGCGGCCAGAAATATTGATGTTTGTTTCACAGGCAGAAAGTGCCCTAAAACATTGCGGCTTGAACCCTAGTTGGTGGCAGATAAGTCACGCAAGTCAACCGGCATTCAGAGCTAAAATACAGCAGCGTGTGGACCATTTTTAGCCCAGGGAAGCTCATCTCATCAGGCCTTTTTTAGTCGAATGTATCGCCCACTGTCAGTCCCTTCGGGATCCATCCCTCATGCATCTTAATAAAGGTGAGGTAATCTAGACTTTTTTGACCTAGGCGACTTCTCTTCTCAGTGACAATCCATCCTGCTGCACTGAAGGTCCTTTCTGACAGGACACTTGAAGCGGGGCAGGCCAGAAGTTCTATCGCAAATTGGGATAGCTCAGGCCACAGGTCAAGCCTGCACACCCAGTAGTCAAGGGGTTCATCGCTCCTCAGAGTGTCGATATCTGCAGTTAAGGCGAGTTAGTCTGCTACCTGTCGGTCGAGTCGTTCTCAGAGGGTGGATCCCGAAGGGCTGTGGCGATGTGTAGGACTTAAAAAGCTCCTCCATCAACAACACGTCTTTAAAGCGTCCTGTCCTTGCCGGCGTGGTCGTGGGAGGAGGAGGATGACTTTCACCTCTTCCCCTGTTAGATTCCCATTGTGCAGTGACATCACCCTTATACGCTGTGTAAAGCATACTTTTTAATTTATTTTGCAAATGCTGCATCCTTTCCGACTTGTTGTAATTCGGTAACATTTCCGCCACTTTCTGCTTATACCGGGGGTCTAGTAGCGTGGACACCCAGTACATGTCGTTCTCCTTCAGCCTTTTTATACGAGGGTCCCTCAACAGGCACGACAGCATAAAAGACCCCATTTGCACAAGGTTGGATGCCGAGCTACTCATTTCCCGTTCCTCCTCCTCAGTGATCTCAATGAAGGTATGTTCTTCCCGCCAGCCACGTACAACACCACGGGTACCAGATAGGTGACAACGAGCACCCTGGGATGTCTGTTGCCGCAGGTCCAGCAAGCGATGCTGATAAGGCTGTTTCTAGTGGTGATGGTGACCACAACTTTTCCTCTTCCTCTTCACGCTCATCTACGGCCTGATCCAGCACTCTTCGCAGGACACGCTCCAGTAAGAAAACAAATGGTATGATGTCGCTGATGGTGCCTTCGGTGCGACTGACTAGGTTTGTCACCTCCTCAAAAGGATGCATGAGCCTACAGGCATTGCGCATGAGCGGCCAGTAACGTGGCAAAAGAATTCCCAGCTCCCAAGAGGCTGTCCTAGCACCCCGGTCATACAAATATTCATTAACGGCTTTTTCTTGTTGGAGCAGGCGGTCGAACATTAGCAGTGTTGAATTCCAACGTGTCGGGCTGTCGCAAATCAAGCGCCTCACTGGCATGTTGTTTCGTCGCTGGATATCTGCAAAGTGTGCCATGGCCGTGTAGGAACGCCTGAAATGGCCACACACCTTCCTGGCCTGCTTCAGGACATCCTGTAAGCCTGTGTACTTATGCACAAAGCATTGTACTATCAGATTACACACATGTGCCATGCACGGCACATGTGTCAACTTGCCCAACTTCAATGCCGCCAACAAATTTGATCCGTTGTCACAAACCACTTTGCCGATATCCAGTTGCTGCGGAGCCAGCCACTTTTCCACCTGTGCGTTCAGGGCGGACAGGAGTGCTTGTCCGGTGTGACTCTCTGCTTTCAAGCAAGTCAAACCCAAGACGGCGTGACACTGCCGTATCCGGGATGTGGAATAGTACCTGGGGAGATGGGGGGGACGTTGATGTGGAGCAAGACGCAGCAGCAGAAGAGGAATCAGCCGAGGAGGTTATGGAGGAGGATGGAGTAGGAGGAGTAGAGGAGGTGGCAGCAGGCCTGCCTGCAAGTCGTGGTGGTGTCACCAACTCCTCTGAAGAGCCACGCATTCCATGCTTGGCAGCCGTCAGCAGGTTAACCCAATGCGCAGTGTAGGTGATATACCAGCCCTGACCATGCTTTGCAGACCAGGTATCAGTGGTCAGATGGACCCTTGCCCAAACACTGTGTGCCAGACATGCCATTACTTCCTTTTGCACAATCGAGTACAGGTTGGGGATTGCCTTTTGTGCAAAGAAATTTCGTCCGGGTACCTTCCACTGCGGTATCCCAATAACCACAATTTATTTGAATGCCTCAGACTCCACCAGCTTGTAAGTAAAAGCTGGCGGGCTAATAGTTCAGACAAGCCAGCTGTCAGATGCTGGGCAAGGGGGTGACTTTCTGACATTGGCATCTTACGCTCAAACATGTCCTTGACATACACCTGACTGTGGGCAGATGAGCGGGAACTGCTCAAGGCGAGAGATGGAGTGGCGGATGGTTGAGAGGGGGCAAGGAGGACAGCAATGGTTGACGTGCCTGAAGATGCTGGACAAGGAGGAGGATGGCGGCTTTGAGTTTGTGTGCTGCTTGCACTCATGTGATCTCATGTGATCCCATAGGCGTTTGTGATGTGCGATCATGTGCCTACGCAAAGCAGTTGTACCTAGGTGGGTGTTGGACTTCCCACGACTCAGTTTCTTTTTGCACAGGTTGCAAATGGCATCGCTGTTGTCAGAGGCAGACACACAAAAAAAAAATGCCACACTGCTGAGCTCTGCAATGATGGCATTCTGGTGGTAGACACAGCATGCGTTGATTGGCGTGCTGTCGGGCTGACCCCGGGTGCCGATGCATGCTGTCTGACTGTGCCACTAGCTCCTTGCGACGACCTCCCCCTGCTTCCAACTCGTCTCCTCCCCCTCTTCTCTGTCTCCCCATCTGAACTTTCGCCCTGAGCGGGCACCCACGTGACATCCATGGACGCATCGTCATCATCAACCACTTCACTTGTATCTGACAACTCAGCAAAGGAAGCAGCAGCGGGTACAACATCATCATCATCACACCGTACGTCCATGTGTGTAATGCTGCCTGCCTGGGACATATCCCTGTTATCTACATCCTCTGGCAATAATGGTTGCGCATCACTCATTTCTTCAAACGGATGTATAAATAACTCCTCTGACATACCAAGTGAAGCGGCTGTGGTGCTAGTGTTGGTGGTGGCGGCAGGCGGGTGAGTGGTATCTTAAGAGGTGCCCGAAGGTAAGCTGGAGGAGGATGGTGCGTCAAGGTTCCGAGCGGAAGCTGTAGAAGATTGGGTGTCCTGTGTTAGCCAGTCAACTATGTCCTCAGAACTTTTCAAGTTCATGGTACGTGGCCTTTGAAAACTCGGCATTATTCTAGGGCCAAAGGGAATTACAGCACCACGACCACGATGGCCCCTGCGGGGTGGCCTGCCTCTGCCTGTCATTTTTTTTGGATTAGTGGTACTATGCGTGCAAGCTACAGTGACAAACTTTTAGCTTTTTAAAGGCACGCTATAGTGACACCGGATATGAGTGGCAAAGTGCACTTGCAGAGGTTGGCAGAGTACACGCTGAAGGCCTGACACCCACTTGAAGTACACTGACTGCTATTAGCTTAAAATGAAAAACTTTTTTGCTTTTTAAAGGCACGCTATTGTGACACTGGATATGAGTGGCAAAGTGCACGCTGAAGGCCTGACACCCGCTTGAAGGACACTGACTGCTATTAGCTTACAGTGAAAAACTTTTTTGCTTTTTAAAGGCACGCTATAGTGACACCAGATATGAGTGGCAAAGTGCACTTGCAGAGGTTGGCAGAGTACACGCTGAAGGCCTGACACCCACTTGAAGTACACTGACTGCTATTAGCTTAAAATTAAAAACTTTTTTGCTTTTTAAAGGCACGCTATTGTGACACTGGATATGAGTGGCAAAGTGCACGCTGAAGGCCTGACACCCGCTTGAAGGACACTGACTGCTATTAGCTTACAGTGAAAAACGTTTTTGCTTTTTAAAGGCACGCTATAGTGACACCAGATATGAGTGGCAAAGTGCACTTGCAGAGGTTGGCAGAGTACACGCTGAAGGCCTGACACCCACTTGAAGTACACTGACTGCTATTAGCTTAAAATTAAAAACTTTTTTGCTTTTTAAAGGCACGCTATTGTGACACTGGATATGAGTGGCAAAGTGCACGCTGAAGGCCTGACACCCGCTTGAAGGACACTGACTGCTATTAGCTTACAGTGAAAAACTTTTTTGCTTTTTAAAGGCACGCTATAGTGACACCAGATATGAGTGGCAAAGTGCACTTGCAGAGGTTGGCAGAGTACACGCTGAAAGCCTGACACCCACTTGAAGGACACTGACTGCTATTAGCTTACAGTGAAAAACTTTTTTGCTTTTTAAAGGCACGCTATTGTGACACCAGATATGAGTGGCAAAGTGCACTTGCAGAGGTTGGCAGAGTACACGCTGAAGGCCTGACACCCAGACGCTTGCAGACAACTAACTGCTATTCAATCTATTACAGTGAAAATTTGTTTTTGTTTTTAAATGCAAGCTTAAGCTATTGTGACACCAGATATGAGTGGTGGCACTGGGCAAGTGGGCACAGTATCCACTGTGAGCCTGACACAGAAGCTGGCAGACAAATAACTGCTATTCAATCTATTACAGTGAAAAGATTTTTTTTGTTTTTAAATGCAAGCTTAAGCTATTGTGACACCAGATATGAGTGGTGGCACTGGGCAAGTGGGCACAGTATCCACTGTGAGCCTGACACAGAAGCTGGCAGACAAATAACTGATATTCAATCTATTACAGTGAAAAGATTTTTTTTGTTTTTAAATGCAAGCTTAAGCTATTGTGACACCAGATATGAGTGGTGGCACTGGGCAAGTGGGCACAGTATCCACTGTGAGCCTGACACAGAAGCTGGCAGACAAATAACTGATATTCAATCTATTACAGTGAAAAGATTTTTTTTGTTTTTAAATGCAAGCTTAAGCTATTGTGACACCAGATATTAGTGGTGGCACTGGGCAAGTGGGCACAGTATCCACTGTGAGCCTGACACATAAGCTGGCAGACAACTAACTGTTATTCAATCTATTACAGTGAAAAAAATTTTTTTGTTTTTTAATGCAAGCTTAAGCTATTGTGACACCAGATATGAGTGGTGGCACTGGGCAAGTGGGCACAGTATCCACTGTGAGCCTGACACAGAAGCTGGCAGACAAATAACTGCTATTCAATCTATTACAGTGAAAAGATTTTTTTTGTTTTTAAATGCAAGCTTAAGCTATTGTGACACCAGATATGAGTGGTGGCACTGGGCAAGTGGGCACAGTATCCACTGTGAGCCTGACACAGAAGCTGGCAGACAAATAACTGATATTCAATCTATTACAGTGAAAAGATTTTTTTTGTTTTTAAATGCAAGCTTAAGCTATTGTGACACCAGATATGAGTGGTGGCACTGGGCAAGTGGGCACAGTATCCACTGTGAGCCTGACACAGAAGCTGGCAGACAAATAACTGATATTCAATCTATTACAGTGAAAAGATTTTTTTTGTTTTTAAATGCAAGCTTAAGCTATTGTGACACCAGATATTAGTGGTGGCACTGGGCAAGTGGGCACAGTATCCACTGTGAGCCTGACACATAAGCTGGCAGACAACTAACTGTTATTCAATCTATTACAGTGAAAAAAATTTTTTTGTTTTTTAATGCAAGCTTAAGCTATTGTGACACCAGATATGAGTGGTGGCACTGGGCAAGTGGGCACAGTATCCACTGTGAGCCTGACACAGAAGCTGGCAGACAACTAACTGCTATTCAATCTATTACAGTGGAAAAAAAATGTGTTTTTAAATGCAAGCTTAAGCTATTGTGACACCAGATATGAGTGGTGGCACTGGGCAAGTGGCCACAGTATCCACTGTGAGCCTGACACAGAAGCTGGCAGACAACTAACTGCTATTCAATCTATTACAGTGAAAAAAAAATGTTGTTTTTACATGCAAGCTTAAGCTATTGTGACACCAGATATGAGTGGTGGCACTGGGCAAGTGGGCACTGTATCCACTGTGAGCCTGACACAGAAGCTGGCAGACAACTAACTGCTATTCAATCTATTACAGTGAAAAAAAAATGTTTGTTTTTAAATGCAAGCTTAAGCTATTGTGACACCAGATATGAGTGGTGGCACTGGGCAAGTGGGCACAGTATCCACCGTGAGCCTAACACAGAAGCTGGCAGGCAGGCAACTGCAATTACATTACACAGAAAAAAAAAAGCAGACTGATGTTCTAGCCCTAAAAAGGGCTTTTTGAGGTGCTGTTCTTACAGCAGAGATCAGATGAGTCCTTCAGGACTGTGGTGGACACTGAATACCCTAGCCTAGCTATCAATTTCCCTATCAAATGAGCAGCAGCTACACTTTCCCTCCTCTATCTAAGAATGCAGCTTCAGAATGAATCTAAAATGGATGCTGTACAGGAGGTGGGAGGGTCTGGAAGGGAGGGTCTGCTGCTAATTTGCTGGAATGTGTCTGCTGACCGTGAGGCACAGGGTCAAAGTTTACTCAATGATGATGAATAGGGGGCGGATCGAACCGCGCATGTGTTCGCCCGCCGTGGCGAACGCGAACACGCAATGTTCGCCAGGAACTATTCGCCAGCGAACAGTTCGGTACATCACTATTCACATGTTAACCCTCCTGGGATATCACAGCCATCTTCTACAACATATTCACCAAATACTACTAGTATCAACACACTTTTCACTATCACTGTTATCATCGCCAAACTGTCCTTGCTGACTTAGCCAAGCATTAATATCGTTTACATTCTAAAAGAGACATTATAGTCACCAAAACAACTTTATCTTTATGAAGCAGTTTGAGTGCATAGATCATGTCCCTGCAGTTTTGCTGCTCAATGATCTGCCATTTAGGCGTTAAATCACTACTGTTTCTGTTTGTGCAGCCCTAGCCACCTCTCTCCTGACTGGCAATATTAGGATCTGAGATTAATCCAGCACCAATATTACGATCTGGGATACATTAAATCATGTAAGTGTTCATTTTGTTGTGCTTATTTAATTCCCCTGTGGAACTGGAGTTGTGGCAATAAGTAACTAAATAACATTTTTTCCTGTAAATCAGCTGGCTTTATCACTTCTGTGACTGACACAGCCTGCATGAAAACAAAATGGTTTAATTTTCAATCAGATGTAACTTACTTTAAAAGCTTTTTGCTTCTGCTTTGTAAAATGAGATTGAATTACATACAAGAGGTTCCTGCAGGTTCTAGCAAACTATTGACCAAGTAGTCAATATATACAAAATTCTAAATTAAACTGAATTTGAAATAAAGGAAGTGTAAATATTAGATGACTCTTTACAGAAAGTGTTTAGGAAAACTGTGTAAGTCACATTCAGGGAGGTGTTACTAGAGCTGCATAAACAAAGTGCTTTTTTAACTCCTAAATGGCAGCAAATTGAGAAGTGAGACTTCAAGGGCATGATCTATAGAATGTTTTCTTTCTAAGATCTATAGTCATTACATTGCTGTGATATCTGCTAAGCATATCTTCATGTACATCCTGTAAGTGAGGGATCAATACCACTGCACGCTTACTACATTAGAGCTGGAAATAGCTCTAAAATATGTGAGTAAGACTATGTAAGATCTATGAATTAAAAGCACTTTATATTACTGTGACACTATTAGATTTTCTCTGTTTTTATATGTCCACATGGATTCCAAGCATTTTAAGACCTGACTACTGTTAATGTTGATGTACTGTTACTGATGTGACTCTTCCACAAGATTTTGGACTTTATTCCTTGCTAGTTGCACTTTATATTGGCTACTTATATGTGTCAATACAGACAAACTCACTGACACACACACAAGTTCACTAAATACAAGCTAATTGTCACACACACACGCTCACTACAGACAGGCTCACTGACACACACACACATGCTCACTACAGACAAGCACACTGACAACACATGCTCACTACAAACTCCCTGACACACACACACAAGTTCACTAAAGACAAGCTCACTGACACACACACATGCTCACTGACACAAACATGCTTACTACAAACTCACTGACACACACACATGCTTACTTACAGACAAGCTCACACACAATCACAGTCATGGGCTGAAGCCTACCTGCCACAGGCTGTGGCAGACTGGATGCACTGGAGGGGCATTCTCCATGTTCTGTCCTCTTCCTTTCGGCGAGGTCAGCAGCATAAGTGCAGGGATGGAGCTTGTGTGTGGAGGTGGGTTTTGCGCATGGGAAGTGGGAGCAAAGCATAGAGGCATCAAATTGCTGGGGATTTAGAAGTGAGCCTCACAGTGCTCCCTCCAGCCCCCTGGCAGCCTATATGCAGCCGCAGCAGCCCTCAACACCTCCGTCCAGACCACAGCATCTCCCTCCTTTTTTTCCTTGGATTGACACAAGCTGTCAAAGTCTGAGGGAAAATTATTTAAAAGGCACATTAAAGCTTCCTGCCAGCCCCAAGTGCTACGGCCCTGTGGGGAGGGGCCTTGCTCCCCCTGCAAACGTCCATGCTCCCTTTACTTGCATTTTGATGAGTGATTTCAGCAAACAGTATCCAATACTCTGCCAGCAGCATTGTTGTTAAGTGACCTAGAGTTAACATTTAGTATTTTATTCAGGTAGATTACACTATGCTACTTATATTACAAGTTAGTTGTTTCCATTTTATTTCTTCTATATAATGTCTTTTATCAGACTGGGAGGAAGGTCTAAAGCAGAAATAGGCAATCTTTTGAACTACAGATATTGTGCACTACATCTCCCCTTATCAGAGGCATAACTAGAAACCAGTAAATTTGCCTTGGGCCCCTACATGTGTCTCATCTCCCCCTCCCAGGTGTTTACTTCCCTTGCCCCAGTCCATCCATTTGTCTTATTTATTCCCACAGCCCCTCGATGTTTCTTATTTTCCCAAAAAGACCCTCACTGTGTCTCACTCCCTCCCCCCAGCCCCGCCATGTGTCTCACCCCCGAAGCCACATTATGTGTCTCATTTCCCTCCAATTTCCTCCCCCCAAAGCCTATCCATGTGACTAATTTTCTCCCCCAAAATTCCCTCCATGTGATCATTTCCTCCCCAACCCCTCCATGCGTCTCATGTACTACCCCCAAGCCCTTCAATGTGTATCATTTCCCCATAAGCTCCTCCATGTGTCCCATTCCATCCTCCCAGACCCTCTGTGTCCCATTTCCTTCACATCTCAGTCCCTCCATGTGTCCCATTCCCTTCTCCATCTAGCCCCTCCATGTATCCCATTCCATCTTCCCCCAGTCCCTTACATTTAATTGTATTATTCATATCTCACAAATATATATTTGTCTTATAAAAACAGATTATATAAACATAATATTAAAAATCCTGGGATGTGACAGTTACCTTTTAACTAATATAGAGCCACTAATCCTCTAGACTGTAAGCTCGTTAGAGCAGGGCTCTTATCTAGCAGGGCTCTTATCTAGCTATCGCTCCTGTGTCACAGTGTAATTGTCTCATTTATTGTAAATTACTCCCCCCCCCCCCCCACCTTTTCATAATATTGTAAAGCACTGCGGATTTAGTTGGTGTTATATAAATACTAATAATAATACCTTCAGGGTCCTTACAAATATCTACAAGTAAGTATTTGATCATTTTGATTTACATATTCTTGTCACTTCTATTGCGTGTGAGAAAAATAGCATTCTTGCTTTTATACTAACATTTTAAAACATTTGTAAACATTTGCAAGAAAAATGACACTGTATACTATCTAAAATATGTAAATAAGTAAATAAAAAAATAGAAATTGTGTACATTTGCATAAATATATATTTTTACATTTGTCTGCAAAGCAATATATACACATAATTAATTTTTTGATATGTGTATAGGCTAACTATGCAAAAAGTGCTTGGTAGTGAAAAAGTTAAAGGATCACTATAGGATCAGGAACACAAACATGTATAGTGCTAAACCCACCATTTAGGTGGCTTGCCCCCCCCGACCCCATTAGTCCCCCTATAAAAGTTTAAAACTCACCTTATTTCCAGCGTCGTGACATCATCAAAATGGTAAATTTGTAACCAATCCAATGGTTTCCCATAGGGAAAGAATTGGATTGGCTAAAAAAGGCACGGGGCAGGGGCCAAATGCTGTTTTGGCCAATCAGGACCTCCTCATAGAGATGCATCAATGCATCTCTATGAGGAAAATTCAGCGTCTCCATCTAAGGAGTGGCCATTTGGAGGGGTCCCTAGGGGCAATGTAAACACTGCCTTTTCTCTTGAAAGGCAGTGTTTACATGAAAATGCCTGAAGGGAGCTATTATCCCCTTAAGGACGGAGGACGGTTCAGGACAGTCATCGGCATTTTTGCGTTGCCGACCGGTGACGGTCCTGAACCGTCCTAACCGTCCAATGTACTTACCCGATCGCCGTCGTGCGATCGGCGGTGCTCCCGGTGTGGGGAGACTGCCTGCAGCCCAGACAGTCTCCCCATGGCGGTTTAGGACCCCTGTGGCCATGTGATCGCTCAACAGGGCGAATACATGGTCACAATAGGTGTCCTAGTCTCTGCCTGCAGGGGGACTGTCTGTGCTGACAGGCAGTCTCCCTGCAACTGTAAAATCAAAAAAAAAAATTAAAGTGAAAGTTAATAAAAAAAAAAAAATTATTATATATGTGTATATATATGATATATAGACATATAGTATACCTATATAATATATGTCTATATATCATATATATATAATGTCATGCTAAGTGTATTTTTATATTAATATGTACATATATTAATATAAAAATACACTTATAATTAATTTACACACGTATATATATATTATTATAAAATATGAATAATAAATAATTTAAATTAAATTAAAAATTTTTTAAATAATAATAAAAATTAAAAATAAATTATATATCTATACGAAATTTTATTCTAACTGTATTTTGATATTAATATATATATATATTTATATCAAAATACACTTAGAATGAAATTGTATATATATCTATGTATATATAAATAAAAAGAATGCAAACTATTCATATGTCCATATACAAAAATACATAAATAATTATATAAATATACACGTAGACTTCAAATATATAAATATGCATATATATTTAAATTCTACGTGCGTATTTATGTAATATTTTTACATAATTAAGTTATTTTATTGATTGCAATTTAAGGGACCTGCCTGCCAACCCAGGCCGAAAGTCCAGAGAATTTAATTTGCTATCACTGTATTTTACCCTGTAACGTTCTACGACACCCTAAAACCTGTACATGGGGGGTACTGTTTTACTCGGGAGACTTCGCTGAACACAAATATTAGTGATTCAAAACAGTAAAACATATCAAAGCGATGATATTGTCAGTGAAAGTGACTTTTTTGCATTTTTCACACACAAACAGCACTTTTACTGATGATATAATTGTTGTGATACATTTTCCAGTTTTGAAACACTAATATTTGTGTTCAGCAAAGTCTCCTGAGTAGAACAGGACCCCCCCATGTACAGGTTTTATAGCGTTTTTGAAAGTTACAGGGTCAAATATATGGGTCAAATATTTTTACATTGAAAATGGCCAGGTTGGTTACGTTGCCTTTGAGAGCGTATGGTAGCCCAGGAATGAGAATTACCCCCATGAGGGCATACCATTTGCAAAAGAAGACAACCCAAGGTATTGCAAATGGGGTATGTCCAGTCTTTTTTAGTAACCACTTAGTCACAAACACTGGCCAAAATTAGCGTTCAATTTAGTTTTTTAATTTTTTCACACACAAACAAATATGAACGCTAACTTTGGCCAGTGTTTGCGACTAAGTGGCTACTAAAAAAGTCTGGACATACCCCATATTGAATACCCTGGGTTGTCTACTTTTAAAAAAATATGTACATGTGGGGTGTTATTTAGCAATTTATGACAGATAATAGTGTTACAATGTCACTATTGATACATTTTAAAAATGTATGTTTTGAAACCGCAATATCCTACTTGTACTTATAGCCCTATAACATGCAAAAAAATAGCAAAAAGCATGTAAACACTGGGTATTTTTGAACTCAGGACAACATTTTTAATCTATTTAGCAGTTTTTTTCATTCGCTTTTGTAGATGAGTAAAAGATTTTTCACATAACATTTTTTTCAATTTGTCATCATATTTTTTCATTTTTTTAAAATTAAATTACATGAGATTATATAAATAATGGTATGTAAAGAAAGCCCATTTTGTCCTGAAAAAAAGAATATATAATTTGTATGGGAACAGTAAATGAGAGAGCGGAAAATTACAGCTAAACACAAACACCACAAAAGTGTCAAAAAGATGCCTGGTCGCAAATGTACAACATCGCAAAAAAAGTCCGGTCCTTAAGGGGTTATACTCACCAGAACAACTACATTAAGCTGTAGTTGTTCTGATGACTATAGTGTCCCTTTAATGTGTGTTTCGGACATCTTATGACATCTGCTCCTGTAAATTGTATTCAGCTACATCTTCTGAGTATAACAATACCCCCAATGTATGCCTTTGCCACAAATGCTAATGCCGGCCATTGATTATGGGGATGTAGTGTATGTACCCGAACTGCAAACCCACCTTAATAAACCTAATGCGTTATATAATTTGTTCTGCCGCTTTGTACTAGAATGCAATTACTTTACCCACCACTGTGACATGTTAAAAGAACTAAACTGGCTGTCGATAGAATCCCGACGCACTCTTCATCTTTCCAGCCTTGTGCATAAGAGCATATCTGGGAAGTTCCCACCCTACCTGAGTAGAATGCTCTCCGTGGCTGTTCCCACCTCCTATAACCTACGATCCAGTACTAGCACAATATTTAGCATACCGCAATACAAAAATAAAGTGTCTCAATCCTCCTTTTCCTAGAGAACACTGCAATTATGGAATAACCTGAAGGACACAGTTAAATCTTTGTTCAATCTAAAATCTGTTAAGAGATCTATGGCATATATATACCTCAGCACAGAATGCACATGTCATAGTTGAATATATTGAATATGTTATGTATTACATTTATATATGTGTATATATATATATATATATATATATATACATATACATACATATATATATATATATATATATATATATTGTATTTTTTATAATATTGTATGTTACAAGGACATACTTGAAAATGAGAGAAAACTCAATGTATCCATCCTGGTATAAATAAATAAATAGGAAGCTATAGTGCCACATAAGAGATCTGACTATTTCCATTACTACAGAATTTAGATAGATGGTTTTGGGGCATTGCAGCAGGTTGACAGTTCAAATTACCCCACAAGTGCATTATATTTGCAAATGTAGACACCACCAGGTATGTCATATTTTGAACCTTAATTAAAGCTATTTTTTTCACCAATTTTGTTCAAAGTTCATGGTATTTTATTTTTGCATTTTTTTCCATGCACATTGTAATTTAGCAGTTAACTTTATGTGTGTTACTGTAATAAAAAAAATCACAAAAATGTGCTCTGCTATATCTCCTGTGTAAAGTATAACGTTTTGTAAAATTTTTTACTATTGTTAATGTGCAGGAGGCGGGTTCCGGGAGGGAGGGGGGTTCAGAGGGCACTATAGTGTTAGGAATACAGATTTGAATTCCCAACATTATAGAATTCCTTTAACCCCTTTGCACCATTATGGCGTTCTGTGTCATATTGCATTTAATGGGCTTTAAAGCCGTTGCAGGGGCATAGAACGCTGTAATGGCTTTGAGCCCTGGAGCCGCCGGGATATTTATACCAGGCAGTCCTCCCATGGCAAATAAGGCCCCTGAGGGATATGTAATTGTAGGCATAGCTGCCTGTGGATCTGCTCTCAGGCAGTCCCCTAATCGTGAAATAAATATAAAATAAAATTATTATTACACAAATAAAAATAATAAAAAAAAAAAATTGTATATGTATATATATATATATATATATATATATATATATATTTTACACAGTGAGGGAAAAGGGTATTTGATCCATTGCTGATTTTGAATGTTTGTCCAAAGAAATGATCAGTCTATAATTTTAATGATATTTGTGTTTAACCAGTGAGACAGAATAGCAAAAAAAAAAAAAATCCAGAAAAATGCATGTCATAAAAGTTATCCATTGATTTGCATGTCAATGAGTGAAATACGTATTTGATTTCCATTCAGCAAGATTTCTGGCTCCCAGGTGTCTTTTATGCAGGTAACAAGCTGAAATTAGTGAGGAATCAGCCCAGAACTACACAGGAGAATGTTGTTAAAGGACCACTCTAGGCACCCAGACCACTTCAGCTTAATGAAGTGGTCTGAGTGCCTGGTCCAGCTAGATTTAACCCTTTTTTATATAAACATAGCAGTTTCAGAGAACTGCTATGTTTATATAAGGGTTAAGCCAACCTCTAAATCCTCTAGTGGCTGTCTCACTGACAGCCGCTAGAGGCACTTGCGTGATTCTCACTGTGAAAATCACAGTGAGAGCACGCAAGCGTCCATAGGAAAGCAATGTAAATGCTTTCCTATGCGACCGGCTGAATGCGCGCGCAGCTCTTGCCGCGCATGCGCATTCAGCCGAAAGGGAGGATCGGAGGCGGAGAGGAGGAGGAGAGCTCCCCGCCCAGCGCTGGAATAAATGTAAGTATTAACCCTTTCCTCTCCCCAGAGCCGGGCAGAAGGGGGTCCCTGAGGGTGGGGGCACCCTCAGGGCACTATAGTGCCAGGAAAACAAGAATGTTTTCCTGGCACTATAGTGGTCCTTTATTGATCTCAATGCAGCTGGTACCATAGTCACCAAGAAAACAATTGGTAACACACCACACTACGCTACGCTGTGAAGGACTGAAATCCTGCAGTGCCTGCAAGGTCCCCCTGCTCAAGAAAGCACATGTACAGGCCCGTCTGAAGTTTGCCAATGAACCTTTGAATGATTCAGTGGAGCAGGGGATCAAATACTATTTTTGCTAAATAAATTAATAAAATAAATACAAATAAAATAAATTATATCGTCATATGTAATTTCATTCTAACTGTATTTTGATATATATATATATATATATATATATATATATATATACACATATGTTAAAAGGCCATTAGGCCTGAATTTGTGGGAGGCGTTATGGCCCCTACTTAACCCCTTAAGGATCAAACTTCTGGAATAAAAGGGAATCATGACATGTCACACATGTCATGTGTTCTTAAGGGGTTAAACTCCTAGCCCCTACTCACCTCTGCCGTTCAAGCTGATAGACTGCTTAGCAACCAGCACTTTCGGCCTGAGTGTCAGGATTACTGTATGATCCAGCACGTAGAACTGTATAGCACGGATGACAAATAAGTAACATATTACCGGTCCTTAGAATGGCCGGATTTAACGTACATAGAATAGTCAAAATACTAGCCTAGGTTAGGGAACACAGAAAGGGACGCAGCGATGAGGTAAGCCAGGAGTCAGGATACCAGAATATAAAGAAGTCAATAAACAAAGCCAAAGTCAAAAAACAGGTAGAACACTATGAACAGGAACGCGCTCTCGGACAACCACAAGGGAAACCACAACAGGGCACTGAGCAGGATGAGAACTGTGCCTAAATACCCCTCCTCTATATCTGATAGGCTGATACCGGCCTTTGACCCCAAAGTTAGTTACCAGGTTTCAATTTGCATAATTGCTGCTCAGCATTTACCCTTCTGTGGATTAGGTTGCTGCTCGGCACAACTTTTCCTGTGTGGACAGTAAATGTCATTAACCACATTTTTATAAGCGGATGAATACGTGACATTACCCCCACCTGAAGAACACCCACCGAGCGGGCAGGACCAGGCTTGAGAGGAAATTTGGCATGAAAAGCGTGCATCTTACGGCCCGCATGCAGCTCAGGAGCCGAAACCCAAAAACGATCAGCAGGACCGTAACCTTTTCAAACAACCGAGTACTGTAAAGTGCCCCGAGAAAACCTAGAATCCACAATAGAAGATACCTCATACTCCTCCTGACCAACCACCACCACCATAGGGGGAGGAACACAAGAAACATTATATCTATTGCAGACAAGAGGTTTGAGTAAGGACACATGAAAAGTGTTGGGAACCCCTAAAGATGCAGGAAGAGCCAGAGAGTAAGACAATGGATTGATCCTACGAAGCACTTTATAGGGACCAAGGAATCTGGGGGCAAACTTCATGCTAGGGACCTTAAGCTTGATGTTGCGAGATGACAACCAAACCCGGTCCCCCACTTGGTACACCGGGTTGGCACTCCTACGCTTATCAGCAAAATGTTTGAAACGTTCAGCCGCAGCCCGGAGAGCAGTGTGAACCTTAACCCAGGTGTAGCGGATAGCATTGGACTGTCCTAAAAATTGCATTTATGTCTATGTGTTCGGTTGAATTGTAACCTGTATATGTGAAGTGTATGTAGCATTCATTCTGATTGTTCGGTAAAATCACTCCAGTTACTATGCGAGTGAAACTACCGAACAATCAGACCACCCCAGGAGTAAGTGTGCCTCCAATTACTGTTCGCAACAATGTTGCAAACGGTTAATCGGCGGTTTGTGTAGTGGGTTCTTTGTTCTGTGGGTGGCCGCCATTCAGGAGACTAGCACGTGGCGGCGGCCATTTTAAACTCCCGAACAGCGGTGTTTTGCCGTCGAGTGTCTGAAACCCAAATCGGACACTCGGTTAGGCGAACACCGCTGAGACCTCCATACTGCCGCCAATTCGTATACATACTACCGAACTATTTCCCGTTCGGTAGTTTGAAACCCACGAACAAGAGAACTTATCCAAAACCTTCCCAGCTCTCTTAACATAAGCCATTCGTGTGTTATATTCCCTTTTCTGTGACCGACCGCAGGGCCAAAACACATGGAACCCTGTTTGGCTGTTAAGCCCAGCGCGGTCAGTTATTTTAGTACTACCATCAATTTCCCGAACCCCTGGTCTGATCTGGGTGATTTTTGGATATTTGTCTCACCCAGATCAGGGCTACCAGGGGATGTAACATTTAAAGGGGTACCCCTATGTTTAGGAGTACATCCAGAAACTCAGGGAATGTGTGTGCTGTATAATGGGATTATGTGTCACACTAAGGGGAGGGGATGTGTGGGTGGCAACCCGTGGATGATTGGCTACTGTAATAATTATTGCAAACTCCTCCCTTGCATGGGAGAATGCTTTATAAGGAAGTTGTGTGAATTAAAAGCATGTTCTGCTCCTGATGCTCATTGGGATCTGTATGGGGATATTCGTGGATTACTTTATTTGCTGAAATTACTGCTCCATGGTGTTTTTACTACTTGTTCCTGAGCCTCACTGGGATCTATAGTGGAGTTAACATGTGGAATATCAGGCCTCCGCTACATTGGTTGGCAGCGCTGGGATCCAGACTCAAAAAGGAACAAGGATTAATGGAACACGGATGGAGAGCGATTATGCTAAGCTAAAAAGAGCCACACTAAAAGACCTACTGGAAGCAAGAGGTATTGCAGCAAGCAACAAAAAGAAAGCAACCCTCATTGCAGAGGTTATGGCAGAATACCAAACCGAGGGCAGGGCAATCCCTGAACAGCAAAATTCAACAGATGGATCTGAACAGGAAGAATTTCAAAGGCAGTTACAATTTAGGCTGGCCTACTATGGGGAAAATCCAACACCTGACATTATCTTCAGGACTATGACCGAAGTGCAGGAATTTATATTACGCCAAAGACCACCACAGGCCACAGTAAGAAACACAGCAACCACTACCAACACAGAGGGTAAGATAAAAATTCCTTACAAAGCTTTTAAAAATTATGTGGAGGCAGAGGAAGACATAGATGCCTTCCTCCAAGATTTTGAAAGACTGTGTGCCTTGCATAAGACCAGTACTGAAGATTGGGTAGCTATTTTGGCTGGGCGGTTAACTGGGAGAGCAGCAGAAGCTTACAGGACGACTGTACCAGATGAGGAAATACAGGGGCTACAATAAAGTCAAGGAAATTTTATTGGCCCGGTATGCCATCACACCAGAGGCTGCTAGGAAAGCAGACGACTACCTGGATGCTCGCAGGCCACAAAAAACGGTAGTCCCAAAAGCCACAGTAAAATCCTTTGGGGGGACAAACTACCCCACAGTACCACCACAACAGCTACTACCACCACCGCGTTTTCGTCAGCCAAGTTCGGGGCCATGTCACCACTGCCAGAGGTGGGGACACTACAAGAGAGAGTGCCCTCAACTGCGAGACCGATCTACCTGGATAAGGCCAGGTCCACCACCTCCACCACCTCGAACAGCAGCTCACTGCTACCAACCTGAGACACCAACTCCATATGGCTCGGCCATCCCCATCACTACTGTGGAACAATGGGAAGTGTTACATGAAGCAGATCCCATACAAGCGAATGCAGACAACCGTCAACACCATCGACAGACTGTCTACCTGGAGGGGAAAGCAGTCCAAGGGCTCCATGACTCGGGGGCCACCATAACTCTGGTCAAAAGTCACTTGGTACCAGAGCAAGCCAAGACCAGTCGAACTGTAGCAGTCAGGGTAGCCGGGGGAGCAGTATACCGGCTACCCACAGCTCGGGTACATTTGCATTGGGGAGCGGGGTTTGGTAATGTGGAAGTGGGGTTAATGCCACAATTACCGGCGGAGGTTTTGCTGGGGAATGATCTGGGCAAGCTCACTTCTACTTTTGAGCCCCAGGCACCAACAACCGGAGAGGCACACCCAGTGGTCACTCGACAACAGGCCCGCACCCAGGACTACAACACACTCCCGGAGGTTCAGGTAAGAGATCCTTCCCCTTATGTAGAATGTATCCCCTGGGCTCCCCCTACCGAATTTGCGGCTGAGGTTATCACTGACCCCACATTACAGGTCTATAGAAACAAGGTCATTTCAGACTCACCTGGGGTGAAAGATTTATATGGGATAAACAGTTGCTGTATAGGGAGTCTGACCTGATAGTCATGAGACAGCTAGTAGTACCACAGCGGTACCGATCTGAACTACTCCGGATAGCGCTTGATATTCCGTTATCCGGACATTTGGGGGTTAGTCGCACCAGGCACCGACTGACCCAAAGTTTCTTTTGGCCGGCAGTTAGCCAGGAAGTCCGTAGGTACTGCAGTACTTGTGACACATGCCAACGGGTAGGGAAAAGAGGGGACCGGCGGAAGGCAAAACTGCATCCGCTACCCATAATTGAGGAGCCATTCAGTAGAGTAGCTGTAGATTGTTGCAAACGGTTAATTGGCGGTTCGTGAAGTGGGTTATTTGTTCTCTGGGTGCCCGCCATTCGGGAGACGAACACGTGGCGGCGGCCATTTTAAACTCCCGAACAGCGGTGTTTTGCTGTCGAGTGTCTGAAACCTAAATCGGACACTCGGTTAGGCGAACACCGCTGAGACCTCCATACTGCCGCCAATTCTTATACATACTACCGAACTATTTCCCGTTCGGTAGTTTGAAACCCACGAACAAGAGAACTTATCCAAAACCTTCCCAGCTCTCTTAACATAAGCCATTCGTGTGTTATATTCCCTTTTCTGTGACCGACCGCAGGACCAAAACACATGGAACCCTGTTTGGCTGTTAAGCCCAGCGCGGTCAGTTATTTTAGTACTTCCATTAATTTCCCGATCCCCTGGTCTGATCTGGGTGATTTTTGGATATGTGTCTCACCCAGATCAGGGCTACCAGGGGATGTAACATTTAAAGGGGTACCCCTATGTTTAGGGGTACATCCAGAAACTCAGGGAATGTGTGTGCTGTATAATGGGATTATGTGTCACACTAAGGGGAGGGGATGTGTGGGTGGCAACCCGTGGATGATTGGCTACTGTAATAATTATTGCAAACTCCTCCCTTGCATGGGAGAATGCTTTATAAGGAAGTTGTGTGAATTAAAAGCCTGTTCTGCTCCTGATGCTGTGTGTCGTCCAGTCATTGGGATCTATATGGGGATATTCGTGGATTACTTTATTTGCTGGAATTACTGCTCCGTGGTGTTTTTACTACTTGTTCCTGAGCCTCACTGGGATCTATAGTGGAGTTAACCTGTGGAATATCAGGCCTCCGCTACACCAGGTAAACCGAATGGAGGCCAGATGCTCATCCAGAGCAGGAATGGCAGTATCAGAAAATACCGCAGGGAGAACCGTAGGATGCCTACCATTATTGACAAAAAATGGACTGTGCCCAGAGGAGTCATGAACAGCACTGCTGTTTCTAGCGAACTCGGCCCACGGGAGTAGTTCGGACCAATTGTCCTGTGTGCTATTAATAAAACAACGCAAATAAACTTCTAATCTCTCAGCTGTACCATTGGTCTGTGAATGCTATGAGGAGGAGAAGGAGAGATCAATCCCCAATTGTTTACTGAACGCCCTCCGGAACCTGGACACAAACTGAGAGCACCTATCAGACACAATATTGTGAGGGATGCCATGCAAATGGACAATTTCACGTATGAAAATTAGGACCAATTCTTGCGAAGATGGTAACTTCTTGAGAGGAATGAAGTGAGCAATCTTAGAAGCTCAGTCTACAATCATGAGAATAGTAGTGAACCCAGCAGAGCTAGGAAGCTCAACAATAAAGTCCATGGATAAGTGGGACCATGGAATCTCAGGAACAGGAAGAGGCTGCAACAGGCCACAAGGAAGTGCATGAGTTACCTTAGAAACTGCACACACAGAACATGCCTGCACATACTCCTTTCCTGAGTGAATCCCACCAAAATGATCTAGTGATCGCGGCAGTGGACTTTTTGATGACCGGGTGTCCAGCCGTTATATTGTCATAGAACACTTTCATGATATTAACCCTTTCACATAGGGGAACGAACAGTTTATCACACGGTTTACTACTGGGCGCCTGAGGCTGGGCCTCCAGTATGGTGCCAAGCAGTGGAGAAGACAGTGAGAGGACAGTAGTAGCAATAATACACTCTGGTGGAATAATAGGAGATGTCACCTGTTCCGGAGCTGACTCGTTATCAAATTGCCTGGACAAGGCATCAGCCTTGGTATTTTTAGAACCAGATCTATAAGTAATGAGGAAGTTAAAATGTGAAAGGAACAGTGACCATCTAGCCTGTCTGGAAGACAAACGTTTGGCATCCCCTATATATGCCAGGTTTTTGTGGTCGGTTATGATCAACAGGGGGTCCTTGGAACCCTCCAAAAGACGTCACCACTCCTTGAGGGCAAGAATAATGGCCAACAGTTCTCTATTGCCAATATCGTAGTTGCGCTCAGCAGGAGACATCTTTCTGGAGAAGTAGCCACAAGGATGCAATGGGGTTCCCTGGCTTTCTCTCTGAGAGAGAAGAGCCCCTACCCCTGTCTCGGATGCATCAACCTCCAATATAAAAGGTTTACTGGTGTCGGGATGTTTTAGTATATCCACAGAGGAAAATATTTGTTTAAGAGTCTCAAAAGCATTCACAGCCTCTTTGGACCATACCGTGCTACTAACCCCTTTGCGAGTCATATTAGTGATGGGGGCTATTACAGAAGAAAATCCCTCGATGAATCTTCTGTAATAGTTGTCAAAACCAATAAACCTTTGAATGGCTTTTAAACCAGAGGGTAATGGCCAGTGTAGTACAGCCTCTAGTTTTTTAGGATCCATTTGAAATCCCAATGCAGAGATGTTGTAACTCAAAAAGTGGACCTCAGGCTGGTCAAATATGCACTTTTCTAATTTACAATAAAGTTAATTTTTCAACAACGTTTGCAGAACCTGTTTCACATGGGAGTGGTGAGTTTGAAGATCACGGGAATACACCAAAATATCGTCCAAATAAACCAAGACAAATGAGTAAATGAATTCCCTGAGTACATCATTTATAAAGTCTTGGAATAAGGCCGGGGCGTTGCATAACCCAAATGGCATTACCAGATATTCATAGTGTCCACTACGGGTATTAAATGCCGTCTTCCACTCATGATTCTCTTTAATTCTAACCAAATTGCAAGCGCTCTTAAGGTCAAGCTTAGTAAATACTTTAGCTCCCTGAAGTGTATCGAACAATTCGGAAATGAGTGGGATAGGGTATGCATTTCTTACAGTGATTTTTTTAAGTGCCCTGTAGTCTATGCAAGGGCGTAACTCACCACCTTTTTTCTCAACAAAAAAGAATCCTGCACCAGCTGGTGAGGATTACTTTCTTATGTGCCCTTTGCTCAAGGATTCTTTGATGTATTCCTCCATTATTTTACTCTCCTGGGGAGATAAGGCATAAACTGTCCCCTTAGGTGGCATAGCGCCTGGAAACAGGTTAATGGCACAGTCATATGCTCTTTGAGGAGGCAATACTTCGGATTGAGCCATATTAAACACCTCCTGAAGTTCTCGGTATTGTATGGGAACTCCAGGAGTTTGGGGAGTGGTAGTGGGAAGGTCAATAGTACCCAATCTCTTTTTCTTCAATTTCTTGGAGTTCACAACGATACAAATGCCAGGTAAAAATCAAAAGAATTATTGTAGAGTGTATAAAAGATGATTGGCACAAATAAAAGTAACCAACAGAGCTATTAATGAGTGAAATACACAATATAAAATCCACAAATGTGAGTACCATTTTAAATATATTTTATCACCATTGTTTTATTCAGAGAGCACTATTGGTTGTCTCTATTTTATTCCACCATATCCCATAAGCGGGGATTGTACCGCTGTACGCTGTCCATACTAGAGCTAGCTATAGCTCTTACTCATGTGAGTGCATTACCGTCTTCCTTTTATCTTTTATTTTACCTTATGGATATATTGCACTATTTTGTTCTATCTTTTATCTTTATATATTATTGGATCATCTCGGGGAAGACCTACGTGAACACTATCCCTGACCAAGCACGTTACAGACTATTTGATCTAAAGAAAGAACTGTCAAGTTAAGACTTTTTTTGGGATATATTATTGCTATCCTATTATAGTTATTTGATTTGTGTGGCGCAGGCTCTTTTCTGTATTTTCTATCCAATATACTTACACGTTTGTGCACTTCAGCGGTTCGTGTGGCTTAATAGCAGACCGCAGGGTATACTTACGTTCGTTTATTTCTTTTGTGCAGTCAAACAGCCGACCGCAGTCACCATGTATTCATGCAGTTCTTTCATTTTGTGTAAATTTAGCCGAACGACAGCCTCTTTCCCTGCTTATAAACCCCTTATCTTGTACTACATTGTGCCTTATACCATTCGTTCATACAAACAAACAAAACTATTATCATTCACTTATTTTCTGTCTGTTATAAATTCATACAGGTTTGGGGTCCTTCATTTTTTATTTCACTTGTTAAAATTGTGGTACGCAGGTTAAGAGTAATCCACTCTTCCTTTCCTTTTTGACTGCATGATTAGCCTTTCATTAAAGGTCAGTTTGACTCCTACAAGGTCATACGTTTGTCACTTTGGTACTATGCCCATGCAACAACTTTTCACGTCTATCTCCCAAATTCAACCACCACAGTTCATTTTACGTCAGGCACAGTTCTTACCAAAGGCACGATCACTCACTCAGTTGTTTCTTTCAGCTTTATACTTGTTAAAGTACTTAGCTCTATGTGATGATTCTAGGCTCCTCAGCTTTTCCTTCAAATAAAAGTGTCAACCCGGTATCCTGCCCTGCAGTATCAGGTATAGTGGTTTACTCATTACAGCTATCTTGCCCCAAGGCCTCATTCAGCCTCCACGGGAACCTCCCCCTCCCACAGGTGGGGTTATCAAACTACAGCATGGGTCACATTGAGACCCTCACTACGATCTCACCCATAATCCCCTCCCAACTCACTCTGCTTCTGCAAATTAATAACTGTACATCACTTGTTTTGTTATTTCTATGTTTACTACCTAGACCTGCATTAATACCGCAGTCCCTGCAAGCTTCCTGCGCTTTCAACCACCGACAGCCAACCTGGTATCCTCTATTTCAATACCAGGTATTGTTAATCTTACTCACTACGATTACAATTTCTCCCTAAGGCCTCACTCAGGCATCCAACGTTACATTCCCAAAAATAATGGTAATTAGGGGCTTGTCTCTATGTATGGACCAACGTTCAGGTCCCTCATCTTACACGGGTTCTTACGTTACAGTATCATTGATACACACCTCTCCATACGCTTAACATTTTTACATACATCATATATACCAGTGGCACGCTTTGGGCCCACAAGCATCTATCTTACCCCTAGGATACCTTGGCCGGACCAGCTATTCTTCCAAAACAAATTTGTATTCAAGACCTACTGTATCACGCACTTAGTGATAAGAGTAAAACTCAAGGTTAGTATCTACATGTGTTCGGTACACCATTCAGGAGACAAGCTCCAGCAGGTTTAGTGAACAGGCATTCAGGGATAGGCGCTGGCCTTAGCTAACCTAAGTAGATTTAAATGTACCGCGAGGCCTACTCCCCACTTCAACACGGAGGTTCAGCTCCACAGCCAAGATCATTGTTAGCCGCCTCGCTTGCCCTTCTTTAGGGCTACAGTTAGGGCCTCCCAAGCCATCGCCACACGTATTTGAATCTCTTATGGTCATCAAGAGGCCAACATCCTGCCACCACGTCAGTGCCACAACTTCCCCTCGGCCCAAATCATAGGTAGAGCCTCTCACCACTGCTTGGCATTAGCAGGGCCTCACCTATCACTTGACTATAGTTAAGTTCTTTGCCTCGGCACTAGTCAGCAGGCCAGTTCTCCGAAGGTCTTGTTCTTCCTCCACACTCCCCTACCTAATTGAAATTATTATTCCTTTTTCAGAATGTCACAAAAATCTATTCCCATCGATGATTTACCATCACACCAGCCAGGCCCGGGTCTCTGGAAGAATCCCTCACCCCCTCTACCTCCATGTCACTGAGACCTTGGACTATCCCAAAAATTGCAGCTGAACTTAGACTCAGGGGTATCCTCTTTTCAGCCACTACTAGAAAGGTAGAGGTATACAGACTGTTCACTGGCTCAAACTCCAAACCATGAATAGTAGACTGCTAAAAGTGGAATCTGAGATAGCCACCCCAGGTGACCTACCAGGCGCTTCAGGTCCCCCTCTGGTAACCCCTATTTTGCTGACTTGTACCCCCCTTCCTCCCCTCCCCCTCCCCCACCAACCACAACCACTACCCCATATGTCTCACCTGCTCACTCCATCCCAGCATCCATTAAAAAAGGATATACTGGATGGGAAGGAACCTAGTTTCCCTGCTCATAGCCTCACAAGATGACCTTGAAAACCCGCATTAGCGACAAAATCGGTCTGTTCCTGCGGAGTGAAACATGCACCAGAAGGGGACTCCAGTCCTTATTGGGGTCCGTTAACTTTGCGATGCGGAACATTCCGCAGGGCATATCATTTGTCTCTGGGCTACTGTTTTTACGCCATGGGGTGTCCGACTCCTGCCTAATTACTTTGGATGGTCCCGATTGGGCTGATCTGCACATGTGGTATAACTTCTTGGCTGAATGGAATGGAGTCTCTCTTACTATTTACACAGACGGAGCAGCACACACCGGGTTTGCTGCCATTTTCGGCAGCCACTGGTTTAGGGATAACTGGCCCACTGAGACGATGCCTTGTCAGCCTTTAGAGAAACATAGTAATTGTTCAAGATTTACCCCATAGTGGCAGCCACCCATATATGGGGTAATCTCTGGACGGGCAAGGCAGTAAAAATGCTACTCATTCCGGCCTGCGAAATTATCAACAAGATGCAGTCCTCCTCTCTTACCATTATGAGGCTGGTACGCAAGCTGGCTTGGCTGGCAGCAACCGCTCAGTTTCACCTAGTCTGCATTCACATTCCTGCTATCCGTAACATAGCTGCTGACACTCTTTCCCGCTCTCATTTTCAGGTATTCTTCCAGGCACTCCCCACGGCCCGCCACCTACCATCCAGGATACCACCTTTTCACAAGCTAATCATGGACTAACTGAGCTACTACGTCACGCTCAGGCACTCACGCACCGCGCACTCTCACCCAACACCACTACCACTTACGCTAGGACACTGACCATTTTCAATAAGTTCACTGCTGAGTTTCACTTGCAAGGAGACTTCTCCAATAAAACCATGGTGGCTTTTGCCTCCTTCTGTCACCTACACCTCAAATTATCCCATAATACCATTAAGCTTTACCTCACAGGGGTACAACACCTCGTCCTCACTAACTTTCCTAATCACGCACCTTTTTTTTTTTTTTTTTTTAGCATCATACGCTATTAAGAACATCCTTAAAGGTATTCACAAGGTTACAGTTCCCACTGTCACTACCAGATTGCCAATAGATGGTCTTATTTTCAGACTACTTAGCGACCTCCTGGACAAATCCCTGTTCAACTATCACACTAACCGGGTTATAAAGGCAGCTATCTTTAGTGTTTCTATGGCTTCCTTAGACCTAGGGAGTTCACAGTCATACGCCAGGTAGATGCCACATCAAGCCTTAAACTATCTCATCTAAAGAAAGTTGATGACCACTATGAACTTTCATTACCTTCCACAAAAAATAACCACACCAATCATTCCTCTCTTCCCTACCCAGAATGCCTGGTGTCCAGTCAAAATGCTTGACATTTTTCTTGTATCTCACCACGCACACTCACTGGACACTCCACTACTACTACTCCAAGGTCACCCACTCACAACAGCTAAATTCCTTCTCTGGTCACTCCTTCCGTACAGGCGCAGCATCTTCAGCATCAAGCTCAAAAACACCAGTCCACATCATTAAGAGACTGGGCTGCTGGAAATCCTCTATTTACAATACTTACATACCACAACCGGAGAGGGAGCTTCTACAAGCTATCAGAAGTCTAGCTATGTAACTTGCAATAAAGTGTGTTTTCCTTGAATCATCCTTTTCCCCTCTTTTTATTACAGGCCTACTCGTACGTTGGGTTTGGCACACCTCAACCACAGGACTGGGAAGGGGCATGTGTGTTAGGTATGCTCAAACCATCCTTCTTCTTGTTGCCTATTGAAACAGGAGAGACTTTGGGAGTTAAAGTATATGATGTGAATCATAGGAAGAAAAGGGGACCCCTAGAGATAGGTACCTGGGAAGATAATGAATGGCCTCTCCAGCGTATTATAGATTATTATGGGCCAGCTACATGGGCAGAGGATGGTACTTTTGGATATAGAACCCCAATATATATGCTCAACCGTATTATAAGGTTACAGGCAGTGGTTGAGATAATTACCAATGAGACATCACAAGCGCTCATTCTCCTAGCGAAGCATAATACTAGGATGAGGACAGCCGTTTACCAAAATAGATTAGCTTTGGATTACCTATTGGCAGTAGAGGGAGGTGTATGTGGGAAGTTTAACCTAAGCAATTGCTGTCTTCAAATAGATGATGAAGGGCAAGCAATAGCTGAGCTTACTAGCCATATGGTTAAACTAGCGCATGTGCCTACTCAGGTATGGAAAGGGTATAATCCAAGTAGTTGGTTTGGTAATTGGTATGAGCAGTTTGGAGGACTTAAGGGATTGGTAGGTGGAGTCATGCTAATCTTAATGCTGTGTCTTCTCCTGCCATGTCTTGTTCCTTTGGTAGTTAGGTCTGTGCAGGGCATTATAGAAAATATAGCAGAAAGAAAGGCTGCTGCACAGATAATGGCCATATATTGATATGAGGCTCCAAATCAGGGAGAACCAGTGCAGGAAGAGGAATGTTGAGGGATTCATGTCATTAATTGCAAAGTCTGGTCTGGTTCATGGCAACCTGAGGTATATGCAAACTATGGTTAAGTGATGCCTCCGGAATTGTGAAAATATCAGAGGCATCAAAGGGGGGAATGTGGTGGAATCTCGGTAAAAATAAATTTAGTAGGCCGAGATTACCACGTGGCATGTGTACGTGCATATACTGGTGTATCGGTCGGTTGGTTGCACGTGGCAAAGATACAATCAGTAGTGTACGGAGCATGTGCGAGAATACCGGATGTAGTATTCCCCTCCTCCATTGTGCTGGGCAAGCCATGCGGTCAAACAGGAAGTTAGTTCTTGTTCGATTGATTGGGTAAGAGTATGTGTGGGTGGAGCTTATTATGGGAGAAGTTACATGCCTATATAAGGAACCTACACTATTGTCCGGGGCTCAGATCTTGTTGTATTTTAGTGACATTAGTCCCTCTGAGTCCCGTTCGGTGAATCGAATAAAGAATCTCTTCCTTCCTGAAGAAACCTGTGTCCATCTCTCTGTGCTTGGCTTCCGTCAGTTTCTCCGGTATCAAGCTAAGTCAAAGCAAATCTCTTTTTCTGAACCCCTACATACTTATTAACCCTTAATAAGGAACACATGTGGTGGGCGGCAGCACTTAACACATGACTGTGTAATATAAAAGCAAATACACAAAATTAAGTCCTGCCCTTGACATGGCAGGTGAGCTTATACTTAAATGGCCATTGGAGTGATCCTAAGATATCTCCAGTTATTTAAACATGTATAGGGATTTGGGATAGTGCACAAGTAACTATTTTCTTTGTTTTTTATTGAATGTATTGTGGCTGATGTGTACTATAGTCATTGCTGCCACCAGTGGTGTATTTCTCATTTCCCCCAGACAGTGCGAGGCCTTAGGCGGCCGGCTAAATCGCCTAATTAGAGAGCCGCCTCGAGCCTGCTGCCTCGCACCTAGCAAGTCGTCTACTGATGTCAGGAGCCGGAAAGATATCATTATTTTAGCTCCCGGCATCAGCAAATGGCGCACGAGGGAGCAGAGCAGGAAAGTCACAGCTCCCTTGCCGCCTCTGATGCATACACAGCCGCCCACCGGGAAGTCCCTAAGGTGATAGTAAAAAACTCTTGGACCCCAATGACAGGAGAGAACACAGGGATGTCCAAGTGGGCATTGTGGCCACCCAAGGCAAATGCCTAGTTTGCCTTGGGCTAACTACCAATCATGGTATTTTTGGACCCCACAGGTCCCCCTCTCCCAGAAATTCAACCATGGTAATTTAAAAGGCTGTGTGCAACGCTCACTTTGAGTGCTGTATCATGATCACTGTCAGCATTGGGCGATTAACTGACACTAGCTGAAAAAGGGTAGCCCCAAGTATCAAGTGATATCTGTGGTTCCGCAGTAACCAGCAGGAAAACAGTCAGTGCTGGTATAATGTTGCACAATGGATTATTCCATCATGGGTCATTAGGGTAGGAACAACCATGATGGAATAATTCTGTTATGTGACCTTAAGGGTTAAAAATGCCTTTAAAAAAATTAATGGATAACATCTGATCCATTGTGGCTATAGCTTAAAGGGACACTATAGTCACCTGAACAACTTCAGCTTAATGAGGTTGTTCAGGTGAGTGCTACAGCTCCCTGCAGCCTTTTTCTTGTAAGCACTGTATTTTCTAAGAAAATGCAGTGTTTACATTGGAAGCTTGGAACACCTCTTGTTGCAGTCAATCAGACGGCCACCAGAGGGACTTCCGAGTTCAGAGGCCCTAAAAAGGCCTCATTCACGTCTGACGTATTCACGCATGGGTGAATACTTCAGACGGGCTATCAGCACACAAAGCACTGTGAACGCGCTTTGTGTGCTGAGGCTGTCAGCACTGCTGTGGGAGTGGCTTCAGCTGACAGCTGAAGACCGAACCCACAGGGACTCTTTCTGGCCACAATAGTGGTTGAAGGGGGGGGGGGGGAGAGAGGGAGACCTACTCTCCTCCCCCCCCCCCCGACCCCCACCCCTGAGCGGTGGGTGGGGGCCCTAAAATTAACAATAAGGGGGGGGACCTATGCCCCCCCCGCCCCCACCCCTGAGTGATGGGTGGGGGCCCTAAACTAGCAATAAGGGGGGGACCTATTGTCCCCCCCGGCCCCCACCCCTGAGCGGTGGGTGGTGGCCCTAAATACAAAGGGGGGGATCCCCCTTTTTTTTTTTTTTTTACAGGTTTTTAGTTAAAGGTCCCCCCTCATTATTTTTAGGGTGAGGGGGGTAGGTAGGGAGATAATTTTTTTTTTTGGGGGGGAAGGGTTAACTAGGGTCCCCCCCCCTTTGTATTTAGGGCCCCCACCCACCGCTCAGGGGTGGGGGCTGGGGGGACAATAGGTCCCCCCCTTATTGTTAGTTTTAGGGCCCCCACCCACCGCTCAGGGGTGGGGGCCGGGGGGGACAGTAGGTCCCCCCCTTATTGTTAGTTTTAGGGCCCCCACCCACCGTTCAGGGGTGGGGGCCGGGGGGGACAGTAGGTCCCCTCCTTATTGTTAGTTTTAGGGCCCCCACCCACCGCTCAGGGGTGGGGGCCAGGGGGGGACAGTAGGTCCCCCCCCTTATTGTTAATTTTAGGGCCCCCACCCACCGCTCAGGGGTGGGGGCCGGGGGGGACAGTAGGTCCCCCCCTTATTTTTAGTTTTAGGGCCCTCCCACCGCTCAGGGGTGGGGGCCGGGGGGGGGACAGTAGGTCCCCCCCTTATTTTTAGTTTTAGAAAGCGAGCTGAACTGTCAGTCAGACAGCTCAGCTCGCGAACGCGCATTCCGCGCACATGCGCGGTAAAGCGCTGAGTGTCTTCATAGGGCGGCTGTCAATGCCGCTCTATGAAGAACGCGATTGGAGCAGCGCGAAGCCGCGCATGCGCACCACATCGCGATGACGCTTCTCTCTGAGAAGCGTCATATTGGGCCCCGCGATTTCGTCATTTTGACGAAAAAGGGGGCGCGGCATGGCTGGGAGCTCGGCGCTGGAACGGAGGTAAGTTTTTAATATAAAAACGCTCCGAAAATTATTTTTAATAAATGAAAGTTCATATAAAAGCAAGAAGGAAGGCTGGGGGACCTGTCTTTCTTGCTTTTATATGTTGACTATAGAGTCCCTTTAACTTCTTATCCTCCCAGAGTTCTGCTCCAAGGGTTGTGGCAAGTCTGTGACTTATACATTTAAATATGGTGGTTCTGCTTCTTTGCACCCTCATGGTAGCAGATGTTTTATTTTATTTTATCAATACGGTACAGACTTTCTGACTATAGATTTACATACACTAGCTAACAGTTCCTCTAGTAAGCTCGCACAATTATTATAACAGGCCAGAAGTATATAAAAAAGGTAAAAGATCCTACTCAGTCTTTACAACACACTGTTGTTAACAACATTTAGTACTTTTTCTCAATGGAGGAGCACACTGTCTCCACAAGTCCCTGGGCACTAAACTAAAAAGACGTCTGAAGTGTAGTGATGTGCCGAACTGTTCGCTGGCGAATATTTCCCGGCGAACATAGCGTGTTTGCGTTCGCCACGGCGGGCGAACACATGAGCGGTTCGATCCGCCCCCTATTCTTCATCATTGACGAAACTTTGACCCTGCGCCTCACGGTCAGCAGACACATTCCAGCAAATTAGCAGCAGACCCTCCCTTCCAGACCCTCCCACCTCCTGTACAGCATCCATTTTAGGTTCATTCTGAAGCTGCATTCTTAGATAGAGGAGGGAAAGTGTAGCTGCTGCTCATTTGATAGGGACATTGATAGCTAGGCTAGGGTATTCAGTGTCCACTACAGTCCTGAAGGACACATCTGATCTCTGCTGTAAGGACAGCACCCCAAAAAGCCCTTTTTAGGGCTAGAACATCAGTCTGCTTTTTTTTTTTTCTGTGTAATGTAATTGCAGTTGCCTGCCTGCCAGCTTCTGTGTTAGGCTCACAGTGGATACTGTGCCCACTTGCCCAGTGCCACCACTCATATCTGGTGTCACAATAGCTTAAGCTTGCATTTAAAAACCCAAAAAAAATTTTCACTGTAATAGATTGAATAGCAGTTAGTTGTCTGCAAGCGTCTGGGTACTCTGCCAACCTCTGCCAGTGTACTTTGCCACTCATATCTGGTGTCACTACAGCATGCCTTTAAAAAGAAAAAAAGTTTTTTACTGTAAGCTAATAGCAGTCAGTGTCCTTAAAGGAGGTGTCAGGCCTTCAGCGTGTAGACATTTGAAAGCAAGAACCAGAATTTAAATTGAGCTCTATTTTTTATAGGAAGCCAATGTAGGGACTGACAGAAGGGTGAGGCATGGGAGGTGCGGGCGGACAGGAAGATGAGCCTCGCCGCCGCATTCATTATGGACTGTAACGGCGCAAGTTGGGAGCACGTAAGACCACTGAGAAGCGGATTACAGTAGTCAAGGCGAGAAAGTACAGTGGAATGGACCAACACCTTAGTCGCATCTGCCGTTAAGTAGGGGCGGATGCGTGCAATGTTTTTGAGATGGAAATTACAGGATTTGGCGATAGAGTGAACATGAGGCTTGAAGGAGAGGTCGGAGTCAAAGAGAACACCTAGGTAACGAGCCTGCGTGGTGGAGCTGATGGTAGCACCATTGACTTGGAGGGAGACAGACACAGGAGTAACAACACTTGAGGGAGGAAAGACAAGAATTTCAGTTTTGGTCAAGTTTAGTTTAAGGAAGTGTGCAGCCATCCAGTTAGAAACAGCAGAGAGGCAGTCAGAGACACTAGTCAAGAGGGACGGGGACAGATCAGGAGAGGACAGGTAGATTTGCATGTCATCTGCATAGATATGATATTGGAAGCCAAAGGAGCTAATGAGTTTACCAAGGGAGGCAGTATAGATGGAGAACAGTAGGGGACCAAGGACTGAACCTTGAGGGGAGTTGGGGAGAAGAAGCAGAGCCAGAGAAAGAAACACTGAAAGAGCGCTGGGAGTGGTAGGAGGAGCACCAGGAGAGAGCAATATCTTGTAGACCGATATTGCTAAGGATGGGAAGAAGCTGTTGATGATCAACAGTGTCAAAAGCGTCAGACAGGTCAAGGAGAATTAGGATAGAGTAGTGACCACGAGATTTTGCAGCGAGTAGATCATTGTATACTTTGGTCAGTGCAGTTTCTACAGAGTGCTTAGCGCGGAAACCAGACTGAAGCGGGTCTAGCAGAGAGTTTGATCCGAGAAAGTATGTCAATCTCGCATACACAATTCTTTCAAGGATCTTGGATGCAAAAGGCAGTAGCGTAAGCTAATAGCAGTCAGTGTCCTTAAAGCGGGTGTCAGGCCTTCAGCGTGTGCTCTGCCAACCTCTGCAAGTGCACTTTGCCACTCATATCTGGAGTCACTATAGCGTGCCTTTAAAAAGAAAAAAAGTTTTTCACTGTAAGCTAATAGCAGTCAGTGTCCTTAAAGTGGGTATCAGGCCTTCAGCGTGTACTCTGCCAACCTCTGCAAGTGCACATTGCCACTCATATCTGGTGTCACAATAGCGTTGATTTAAAAACAAAAAAAAAATGTCACTGTTATAGATTGAATAGCAGTTAGTTGTCTTCAAGCAGGTGTGTCAGGCCTACAGCGTGTACTCTGCCAACCTCTGCCACTGCACAGTGCCACTCATATCTGGTCGCACAGTAGCTTGCACGCATAGTACCACTAATCCCAAAAAAAAATGACAGGCAGAGGCAGGCCACCCCGCAGGGGCCGTCGTGGTCATGGTGCTGTGATTCCCTTTTGCTCTAGAATAATGCCCAGTTTTCAGAGGCCACGTACCCTGAACTTGAAAAGTTCTGAGGACATAGTTGACTGGCTAACACAGGACACCCAATCTTCTACAGCTTCCACTCGGAACCTTGACGCACCATCCTCCTCCAGCTTAGCTTCGGGCACCTCTCAAGATACCACTCACCCGCCTGCCGCCACCACCAACACTAGCACCACAGCCGCTTCACTTGGTATGTCAGAGGAGTTATTTACACATCCGTTTGAAGAAATGAGTGATGCGCAACCATTATTGCCAGAGGATGTAGATAACAGGGATATATCTCAGGCAGGCAGCATTACACACATGGACGTACGGTGTGATGATGATGATGATGTTGTACCCGCTGCTGCTTCCTTTGCTGAGTTGTCAGATACAAGTGAAGCGGTTGATGATGACGATGCGTCCATGGATGTCACGTGGGTGCCCGCTCGGCAAGAAGAAGAACAGGGCGAAAGTTCAGATGGGGAGACAGAGAGGAAGAGGAGGAGACGAGTTGGAAGCAGGGGGACGTTGTCGCAAGGAGCTAGTGGCACAGTCAGACAGCATGCATCGGCACCCGGGGTCAGCCCGACAGCATGCCAATCAACACATGCTGTGTCCACCACCAGAATACCGTCATTGCAGAGCTCAGCAGTGTGGCATTTTTTTGTGTGTCTGCCTCTGACAACAGCGATGCCATTTGCAACCTGTGCCAAAAGAAACTGAGTCGTGGGAAGTCCAACACCCACCTAGGTACAACTGCTTTGCGTAGGCACATGATTGCACATCACAAACGCCTATGGGATCAACACATGAGTACAAGCAGCACACAAACTCAAAGCCGCCATCCTCCTCCTGGTCCAGCATCTTCAGCCACGTCAACTACTGCTGTCCTCCTTGCCCCCTCTCAATCATCCGCCACTCCGTCTCTCGCCTTGAGCAGTTCCCGCTCATCTGCCCACAGTCAAGTGTCTGTCAAGGACATGTTTGAGCGTAAGAAGCAAATGTCAGAAAGTCACCCCCTTGCCCAGCGTCTGACAGCTGGCTTGTCTGAACTATTAGCCCACCAGCTTTTACCATACAACCCGGACGAAATTTATTTTCACAAAAGGCAATCCCCAACCTGTGCTCGATTGTGCAAAAGGAATGGAATGTCTGGCACACAGTGTTGGGGCAAGGGTCCATCTGACCACTGATACCTGGTCTGCAAAGCATGGTCAGGGCAGGTATATCACCTACACCGCGCATTGGGTAAACCTGCTGACTGCTGCCAAGCATGGAATGCATGGCTCTGCAGAGGAGTTGGTGACACCGCCACGACTTGCAGGTAGTCCTGCTGCCACCTCCTCTACTCCTCCTACTCCATCCTCTTCCATAACCTCCTCGGCTGAGTCATCTTCTGCTGCTGCGTCTTGCTCCACATCAACGGCACCCCCCCCCCCCCCCCCCCAGCTCCCCAGGTACTATTCCACATCCCGGATACGGCAGTGTCACGCCGTCTTGGGTTTGACTTGCTTGAAAGCAGAGAGTCACACCAGACAAGCACTCCTGTCCACTCTGAACGCACAGGTGGAAAAGTGTTTGACTCCACAGCAAATGGGTATCGGCAAAGTGGTTTGTGACAAAGAAACAAATTTTTTGGCGGCATTGAAGTTGGGCAAGTTGACACATCTGCTGTGCATGGCACATGTGTGTAATCTGATCGTACAACGCTTTGTGCATAAGTACACAGGCTTACAGGACGTCCTGAAGCAGGCCAGGAAGGTGTTCCTACACAAATGGCGCACTTTGCAGATATCCAGCGGCGAAACAACATGCCAGTGAGGCGCTTGATTTGCGACAGCCCGACACGTTGGAATTCAACACTCCTAATGTTCGACTGCCTTCTCCAACAAGAAAAAGTCGTTAATGAATATTTGTATGACCGGGGTGCTAGGACAGCCTCTGGGGAGCTGGGAATTTTTTTGCCACGTTACTGGACGCTCATGCGCAATGCCTGTAGGCTCATGCGTCCTTTTGAGGAGGTGACAAACCTAGTCAGTCGAACCGAAGGCACATCAGCGACATCATACCTTTTGTTTTCTTCTTGGAGCGTGCCCTGCGAAGAGTGCTGGATCAGGCCGTAGATCAGCGTGAAGAGGAAGAGTTGTGGTCACCATCACCACCAGAAACAGCCTTATAAGCATCGCTTGCTGGACCTGCGGCAACGCTGGAAGAGGATTGTGAGGAAGAGGAGTCAGAGGAGGAATGTGGCTTTGAGGAGGAGGAGGAAGACCAACCACAACAGGCATCCCAGGGTTGTCACCTATCTGGTACCCGTGGTGTTGTACATGGCTGGGGGGGAAGAACATACCTTCATTGAGATCACTGAGGAGGAGGAACGGGAAATGAGTAGCTCGGCATCCATCCTTGTGCAAATGGGGTCTTTCATGCTGTCGTGCCTGTTGAGGGACCCTCGTATAAAAAGGCTGAAGGAGAACGACCTGTACTGGGTGTCCACGCTACTAGACCCCCGGTATAAGCAGAAAGTGGCGGAAATGTTACCAAATTACAACAAGTCGGAAAGGATGCAGCATTTGCAAAATAAATTAAAAAGTATGCTTTACACAGCGTATAAGGGTGATGTCACAGCACAACGGGAATCTAACAGGGGAAGAGGAGAAAGTCATCCTCCTCCTCCCACAACCACACCAGCAAGGACAGGACGCTTTAAAGACGTGTTGTTGATGGAGGACATGCGGAGCTTTTTAAGTCCTACGCATCGCCACAGCCCTTCGGGATCCACCCTCAGAGAACGACTCGACCGACAGGTAGCAGACTACCTCGCCTTAACTGCAGATATCGACACTCTGAGGAGCGATGAACCCCTTGACTACTGGGTGTGCAGGCTTGACCTGTGGCCTGAGCTATCCCAATTTGCGATAGAACTTCTGGCCTGCCCTGCTTCAAGCGTCCTGTCAGAAAGGACCTTCAGTGCAGCAGGAGGTATTGTAACTGAGAAGAGAAGTCGCCTAGGTCAAAAAAGTCTAGATTACCTCACCTTTATTAAGATGAATGAGGGATGGATCCCGAAGGGACTGACAGTGGGCGATACATTCGACTAAAAAAGGTCTGATGAGATTAGCTGCCTTGGGCTAAAAATGGTACACACGCTGCTGTATTTTAGCTCTGAATGCCGGTTGACTTGCGTGACTTATCCGCCATCAACTAGGGTTCAAGCCGCAATGTTTTAGGGCACTTTCTGCCTGGGAAACAAACATCAATTTTTATGGCCGCTGCAACAGCAGCAGCTGCAACAATACCTAATTTTTCAGGCATGTGTACATGCCTAATTTTTCGGCCCTCTCGTGCTGCACTGTGGCTTCAAAAACCAAACCAAAAAAAGGCACATAACAGGGATTAAACTGATAGGAATAGTACTACTAAACACACCACTCCTATCTGGTGGCACATTAGATTGCACGCGCAGTGCCCCAAATTTGAAGTAGGAGGAGCGACCAAGCATCTTTTTCCATCTCCCGGTTCCTAAAATCAATGCCATATACACGTCCCCTGATAGGGCGCCAGCTCGTTATTCTCTTGGGCGCCAGCTCGTTATTCTCTTTTTCACTTCACTAGGGACACTTTACTGCACTATGGGCACTTAGACCCACTCTTTGTCTTGCACACTGTTATTCCTAGCCAGCATCTGTGATGGGAAATCAGGCAGTCATCTAAACGTTTAGATTGAGCTTTAGCTTAGAACACCCTTGAAGGTGTTTAAGGAGATTAGGGCTAGCTTAGAGGATTCTTCTTAGACCTCTCTAAGTCTTTATAGCCCTTCTACCTATCCAGCATTTCTGGAAACTAGCTGTGAGAAAGGGTGGCTGTGTGTCTGTGATAAATTTAACTTTATATCACCTTATTGACACTTTATCACTCCGGTCTCCATACTCTCTGCCTATACCCATCTATTTAGAGGGAATTTCCTTGCCCCTGCCAATATTATATAATAGGTAATAGTATTACCATTATTACACAATTAGGTCTCTGAGGACAGGTGTCAATCCATATCTGCCAAGTGACCCTATGTAGGGGGAACAGTCCCTATTCTGCTCTGTGTCAGTGTGTATCAGGAATCCATAGGATAGGTGTCAATCCATGCCTGCCAAGTGACCCTATATAGGGTGAACAGTCCCTATTCTGCTCTGTGTCAGTGTGTATCAGAGGCTCTGAGGACAGGTGTCAATCCATATTTCCAAGTGACCCCATGTAGGGGGAACAGTCCCTATTCTGCTCTGTGTCAGTGTTTATCAGGGATCCTTAGGATAGGTGTCAATCCATACCTGCCAAGTGACCCTATGAAGGGGTAACAGTCCCTATTCTGCTCTCTGTCAGTATGTATCAGGGGCTCTGAGGACAGGTGTCAATCCATATCTGCCAAGTGACCCTATGTAGGGGGAACAGTCTCTATTCTGCTCTGTGTCAGTGTGTATCATGATCTCTGAGGACAGGTGTCAATCCATATCTGCCAAGTGACCCTATGTAGGGGGAACAATCTCTATTCTGCTCTGTGTCAGTGTGTATCATGATCTCTGAGGACAGGTGTCAATCCATATCTGCCAAGTGACCCTATGTAGGGGGAATAGTCTCTATTCTGCTCTGTGTCAGTGTGTATCATGATCTCTGAGGACAGGTGTCAATCCATATCTGCCAAGTGACCCTATGTAGGGGGAACAGTCTCTATTCTGCTCTGTGTCAGTGTGTATCATGATCTCTGAGGACAGGTGTCAATCCATATCTGCCAAGTGACCCTATGTAGGGGGAATAGTCTCTATTCTGCTCTGTGTCAGTGTGTATCATGGTCTCTGAGGACAGGTGCCAATCCATATCTGCCAAGTGACCCTATGTAAGGGGAGCAGTCTCTATTCTGCTCCGTGTCAGTGTGTATCATGGTCTCTGAGGACAGGTGCCAATCCATATCTGCCAAGTGACCCTATGTAGGGGGAACAGTCTCTATTCTGCTCTGTGTCAGTGTGTATCAGAGGCTCTGAGGACAGGTGTCAATCCATATCTGCCAAGTTACCCTATGTAGGGGGAACAGTCCCTATTCTGCTCTGTGTCAGTGTGTATCAGGGATCCTTAGGATAGGTGTCAATCCATACCTGCCAAGTGACCCTATGTAGAGGGAACAGTCCCTATTCTGCTCTGTGTCAGTGTGTATCATGATCTCTGAGGACAGGTGTCAATCCATATCTGCCAAGTGACCCTGTGTAGGGGGAACAGTCTCTATTCTGCTCTGTGTCAATGTGTATCATGGTCTCTGAGGACAGGTGTCAATCCATATCTGCCAAGTGACCCTATGTAGGAGGAACAGTCCCTATTCTGCTCTGTGTCAGTGTGTATCAGGGATCCTTAGGATATGTGTCAATCCATACCTGCCAAGTGACCCTATATAGGGTGAACAGTCCCTATTCTGCTCTGTGTCAGTGTGTATCAGAGGCTCTGAGGACAGGTGTCAATCCATATTTCCAAGTGACCCCATGTAGGGGGAACAGTCCCTATTCTGCTCTGTGTCAGTGTGTATCAGGGATCCTTAGGATAGGTGTCAATCCATACCTGCCAAGTGACCCTATGTAGGGGTAACAGTCCCTATTCTGCTCTGTGTCAGTGTGTATCAGGGGCTCTGAGGACAGGTGTCAATCCATATCTGCCAAGTGACCCTATGTAGGGGGAACAGTCTCTATTCTACTCTGTGTCAGTGTGTATCATGGTCTCTGAGGACAGGTGTCAATCCATATCTGCCAAGTGACCCTATGTAGGGGGAACAGTCTCTATTCTGCTCTGTGTCAGTGTGTATCATGGTCTCTGAGGACAGGTGCCAATCCATATCTGCCAAGTGACCCTATATAGGGGGAACAGTCTCTATTCTGCTCTGTGTCAGTGTGTATCATGGTCTCTGAGGACAGGTGTCAATCCATATGTCAAGATGTCAATATGTCAGGTGTCAATCCATATCCATTGTGATTTAGGAATGTTAGGTGATTTCTGCCCTTTATGGATTAAAACCAGACTCTGCATCAACTGTGTAATTTTCCATGGGAGTTTTGCCACGGATCCCCCTCCGGCATGCCACAGTCCAGGTGTTAGTCCCCTTGAAACAACTTTTCCATCACTTTTGTGGCCAGAAAGAGTCCCTGTGGGTTTTAAAATGTGCCTGCCCATTGAAGTCTATGGCGGTTCGCCGGTTCGCGAACGTTTGCTGTAGTTCGCGTTCGCCGTTTGCGAACCGAAAATTTTGTGTTCGCGACATCACTACTGAAGTGTGACTCATACAATGTACTTTTCAATCTCAACACAGTTTAACAGTTTCAGTTTAGATCCCTGTTCAGGGAACACCTCTGTGCTTTCTCTTTTCTCTTGCTATGTCAAAGAACAAAACAAACTCTCCACGTTGACTCTTCTCTCTATTCCCATATATCTTTATTAAAGATGAACGGACACCTGGATGTTCAGGTTCGCCAGGTTCGGCTGAACTTTGGCAAAAAGTTCGAGTTCGGGACTTGAACTTGACCCCGAACCCCTTTGAAGTCAATGGGGACCCAAACATTTGGGCACTAAAATGGCTCTTAAAAAGTCCTGGAAAGGGATAGAGGGCTGCAAAAGGAAGTAAAATGCATTGCCTAAGTACTAATATACTTATCCAGTGGAAGAAGAAACATTTTACACTGTATGCAATTTTAAATAAAAAGTATACAAACATAGCAAGGATTAAGCTGTAAGCATTTGCAACAATTACAACAATCAAGTAACACACATTCATATAAAGTTACTTGGCCAATCAATCAATGTAATGACAGGAATGAATAAGTAGATAACTCCCTAATTCCCACGGTATTAAAGAGCTATCTACTAAAAGGCTGAAAGACCTGAATTGGTCTTTCAGCCAAATTTACTAATAGCAAGTAAAGATTACTTAGTATTAGTAAATTAAGCCCCTACTCACTATACTGCCTATGGCTGCTCACAGTAATAAAAAAAAAAAAGGATCCCCCCTCCTGAGCCCCCAACCCTGAACGATGGGTGGGGGCCCTAAATTAAAATAAGGAGGGGACCTATTGTTCTCCCCCCAGCCCCCACCCATGAGCGGTGGGTGGGGACCCTAAATTAAAATAAGGGGGGGCTATTGTCCTCCCTCCCAGCCCCCCAGCCCTGAGCCGTGTGTGGGGGCCCTAAAGTAAAATAATGGGGGGACCTATTGTCCCCCCCCTGGCCCCCACCCCTGAGCGGTGGGTGGGGGCACTAAATACCAATAAGGGGGGGCAACCTGAGCGGCGGGTGGGGGCCCATAGATTAGAATAAGGGGTGGACCTATTGTCCTCCCCCCTGGCCCCCACCCCTGAGCGGCAGGTGGAGGCCCTAAATTAGAATAAGGGGGGGACCTAGTGTCCTCCCCCCTGGCCCCCATCCCTGAGCGGTGGGTGGGGGCCCTAAATTAGAATAATGGGGGGCCCTAATGTCCTCCCCCCAGGCCCCCATCCGTGAGCGGTGGGTGGGGGCCCTAAATAAAAATTGGGGGGGGGACCTAATGTCCTCCCTCTTGCCCCAACCCTGAGTGGTGGGTGGGGGCCGTAAATACCAGTTGGGGGGGAACCTATTGTCCTCCACCCCTGAGTGGCGGGTGGAGGCCATAAATAAAAATTTAACCCCTACCTACCCCCCTCACCCTAAAAATAATGTGTAATTTGACTCATAACACTCTGATTGGTGGATTAAGTAACCAATTAGCGTGTTATGAGCCAAATTACACAGCGTGGGAAAATTCCAAAGAACTTTCCCACACTGTGTAAAATGACACAGAGCTTACCTGTCAGTCTCTTCATTTACCTGTCAGAGCACTCTGATTGGATGGCTTAAACCCACCAATCAGAGTGCTCTGAGCCTAATTGCAGGGTGGGGCAAGGCTTTATAAGCCTCCCCCTGCCCTGCAGAGCTCAGTCTGCGCGGAGCCCTCCATGGGTGAACATGGATTTTTTTTTTGTGGGGGGGGGCGCTTGTTTTTTTTTTTTTTTTTTAAGTGCGGCGGTTATGATGGATTTTTATTTGGCCTTTTTTGGGGCTGAAAAAATAAGATTTTAGAAGAAAAAAAAAACATAAAATGGTAAGTTTTATTTTATTTTTACAGTTAAAGGTCCCCCTCTTATAATTTTTAGGATGAGGGGGGTAGGTAGGGGTCAATTATTTTGGGGGGGAGGGGGGTTGACTAGGCCCCTAGTCACCTGGGTGGGGGGTTACCTTTTTATTTAGGGCCCCCACCGCTCAGGGGTGGGAGCCAGGGGGTAGGACATTAGGTCCCCGCCCCCCAATTGCTATTTAGGGGCCCACCCAACGCTCAGGGGTGGGGGCCAGGGGGGAGGACATTAGGTCCCCCCCAAAAATGTATTTAGGGCCAGGGGTGGGGGCCAGGGGGGAGGACATTAGGTCCCCCCTTAATTGGTATTTAGGGCCCCAACCCACCGCTCAGGGGTGGGGGCCTGGGGGGAGGACATTAGGTCCCCCTGCAATTTTTATTTAGGGCCCCCACCCACTGCTCAGGGGTGAGGGCCAGGGGAGGACAATAAGTCTCCCCACCTTATTCTAATTTAGGGCCCCCATCAGCCGCTCAGGGGTGGGGGCCAGGGGGGAGGACAATAGGTCTTTATTGGTATAGCTTTTCAAAACGCGCCATTAAATCGCCGAACACCGAACTGTTACTAAAATGTCCAGGCTCGGGTTCGGGGTCAAAAAAATCGTAATGTTCGGTACGATCCCGAACTTTAGAGTTCCGGTTCGCTCAACTCTAATCTTTATTAATATATAGTTGAACGTTATCTGTATTATTATCCTCTTTGTGACCATTTGGAAAGTGTGTTCTTTGTATCTATTTTGAAACAAATTAGTTTATTTATTTTCTTTTCTGGAAAGTTTTGGCAATATTGACTGGTTAACATGCAGTATACACCTTGCCAGATTGTTACATTAAGTAACATAACTCTCCTCCCTCCCATCATAAACATTTTACATCCTCACATAACATGCAGAAATTGCCCTCTTAATAAACTATATCTACCAGTAAAACTCCATTGAAGAGTTTAGCCAGTCTCAGACCCAACCTTTTCATCCTTTTGTATATGCGATGGAGAATAGTGGATAATATTTTTGCTATTGTTTAATTAGGTGACCTTTTGCTGATGTTACACAACAAAAAAAAACCAAAAAAAATATTTGGAAAGTTTTCTTGTTGCTGTAAGTAAAATGCATTTCATTTCACGAATCTAACCTACGTAAAAGGCAAGTCTATTCTCTCACGTAATTCATCTGTCTTTAGTTTCTACTGCCTCCTTGAAAAGTACTACCATTCAATGTTTATTTGCTTCACTGTGCCCCTGGTGGTTTATACGCAAAAGGGGAGAGGCAATGTGAGTTAACCCTTACATCAGCTAAACGCCTTTTGCTGTGTTCTGACGTGATGGAAGCTATAACACAGAATAGATAGAATAGTAGATGCATGCATTCACAATAATCCAGACATGAAGTGCAAAGAAACAACCACAACTAGTTGTAAAGCCTGACTAATAAATGCATTAAGGTAATTATTATTGACAAGCAAATTCTGTACAAAATTAAACTTGTCTGTTGACTGAAGCAGCAAATAATCAAAAATTTGCAGCAATGCTGTTTTTTTGTCATTACACTGTATGAGCTTGCTTTTGTACGATTTGCTCGCCTAACTAAAGTTTTATATACAAATATATCTTTATTAGGCACATATTCTACTCATAGGCAACGAGGGTTATGCAATTTAGGGGGCGATCTATAAAAGAACAACTATCGGCAATGGCAATCAATTGGTTTCCATGGAACTGCACACCATTTAGAACTTTTCCCCAGAATTTCATTTATACTTAACCCCTTAAGGACCGGACTTTTTTTGCGATGTTGTACATTTGCGACCAGGCATCTTTTTGACACTTTTGTGGTGTTTGTGTTTAGCTGTAATTTTCCGCTCTCTCATTTACTGTTCCCATACAAATTATATATTGTTTTTTTCAGGACAAAAGGGGCTTTCTTTACATACCATTATTTATATAATCTCATGTAATTTAATTGTAAAAAAATGAAAAAATATGATGAAAAATTGAAAAAAATACACGTTTTTTGAATTTTATGTGAAAAATCTTTTACTCATCTACAAAAGCGAATGAAAAAAACTGCTAAATAGATTCAAAATGTTGTCCTGAGTTCAAAAATACCCAGTGTTTACATGTTTTTTTCTATTTTTTTGCATGTTATAGGGCTATAAGTACAAGTAGGATATTGCGGTTTCAAAACATACATTTTTAAAATGTATCAATAGTGACATTGTAACACTATTATCTGTCATAAATTGCTAAATAACACCCCACATGTACATATTTTTTTAAAAGTAGACAACCCAGGGTATTCAATATGGGGTATGTCCAGACTTTTTTAGTAGCCACTTAGTCGCAAACACTGGCCAAAGTTAGCGTTCATATTTGTTTGTGTGTGAAAAAAGTAAAAAAACTAAATTGAACGCTAATTTTGGCCAGTGTTTGTGACTAAGTGGTTACTAAAAAAGACTGGACATAACCCAAGGTATTGCAAATGGGGTGTCTTCTTTTGCAAATGGTATGCCATCATGGGGGTAATTCTCATTCCTGGGCTACCATACGCTCTCAAAGGCAACGTAACCAACCTGGCCATTTTCAATGTAAAAATATTTGACCCATATATTTGACCCTGTAACTTTCAAAAACGCTATAAAACCTGTACATGGGGGGTCCTGTTCTACTCAGGAGACTTTGCTGAACACAAATATTAGTATTTCAAAACTGGAAAATGTATCACAACAATTATATCATCAGTAAAAGTGCTGTTTGTGTGTGAAAAATGCAAAGAAAGTCACTTTCACTGACAATATCATCGCTGTGATATGTTTTACTGTTTTGAATCACCAATATTTGTGTTCAGCGAAGTCTCCCGAGTAAAACAGTACCCCCATGTACAGGTTTTACGGTATCGTAGAACGTTACAGGGTAAAATACAGTGATAGCAAATTAAATTATCTGTACTTTCGGCCTGGGTTGGCAGGCAGGTCCCTTAAATTGCAATCAATAAAATAACTTAATTATGTAAAAATATTACATAAATACGTACGTAGAATTTAAATATATATGCATATTTATATATTTGAAGTCTACGTGTATATTTATATAATTATTTATGTAATTTTGTATATGGACATATGAATAGTTCGCATTCTTTTTATTTATTTATATATACATAGATATATATACAATTTCATTCTAAGTGTATTTTGATATAAATATATATATATTAATATCAAAATACAGTTAGAATAAAATTTCGTATAGATATATAATTTTTTTTAATTTTTATTATTATTTTTAATTTTTTAAATTTAATTTAAATTATTTATTATTCGTATTTTATAATAATATATATATATACAATATATATAGTTATTATATATATTATATATATATACGTGTGTAAATTAATTATAAGTGTATTTTTATATTAATATATGTACATATTAATATAAAAATACACTTAGCATGACATTATATATATGATATATAGACATATATTATATAGGTATAATATATGTCTATATATCATATATATACACATATATAATAATATTTTTTTTTTATTAACTTTCACTTTAAATTTATTTCTGATTTTACAGTTGCAGGGAGACTGCCTGTCAGCACAGACAGTCCCCCTGCAGGCAGAGACTAGGACACCTATTGTGACCATGTGGTCGCCCTGTTGAGCGATCACATGGCCACAGGGGTCCTAAACCGCCATGAGGAGACTGTCTGGGCTGCAGGCAGTCTCCCCACACCGGGAGCACCGCCGATCGCCGCCGGGGGAACGACGGCGATCGGGTAAGTACATTTTAAATTTAGGACGGTTCAGGACCGTCGTCGGTCGGCAAGTGAAAAATGCCGATGACTGTCCTGAACCGTCCAGCGTCCTTAAGGGGTTAAAGGACCACTATAGTGCCAGGAAAACATAATTGTTTTCCTGGCACTATAGTGCCCTGAGGGTGCCCCCTCCCGCCCGGCTCTGGAAAGGGGAAAAGGGGTAAAACGTACCTTTTTCCAGCGCTGGGCGGGGAGCTCTCTGCCTCCGATCCTCCTCCGTTCCGCCCCATCGGCTGAATGCGCAGGCGCCCGTTTCAACATTTACAGTAGAATTTTGAGAGGCGGATTTAATGGGCCTATGCTTCAATTTGGGGTATTATAGCAGTTTGACTGTTCAAAAAAACCTCACAAAGGCCTACCATTTGTAACAGTAGACACGTCAGGGTATCTCATATGGTGCATATTGTGCTTTAACATGCCCCCATTTTTTCACCAATATATGCCAAAGTGTGTGGTAAAATATAATTTTGGGCATTTTTTACATATGGATTACATTTTTGCTGGGCATTTTGTACATTTCATATGTGCCACTAAGTTTAAACCCCCCAAATTATGCTCAGCTAAGCCTGAGTAAAACAATATGCCCAATGTATGACCTAAACACTATTTTGTGAAGCTACACTGCTGTTAAAGAGACATAACAAGTTACGTTTTTTAAGTGTGAATTTTCATGGAGGGTTTTGATGCGTCCGTGTCACACTTTGGAGCACTTGAGCAGGCTACATATTACAACTACACTATAAAGGCATACCATTTCTTAAAGAAGACATCAAAGGGCAATTCAAAAGGCATTTTTTGAACCTTAGCGTGGGATCATTTTTCCGCTACCTTGTACCAAGTGTAGTGGTAATATGCATTTTTTCTGCCTTTTTGACACACAAAGTAAGTTTGCACAGTATATTTTTCAAACCTTATGTGTACGACTGTATAATACTTCATATGTTGCTCAACTCAATGTCGGCTGAGTACAGCAATACCCCCGTATGTACCTTTGCCAGGTATATGTGGACATTGAAGGGGCACATTTGAGACACAGCCATTCCAGTTTTTTTCAAACTTTGAATTTTTACGCCGTGTCCATGTCCCATTTTAGAGTATTTTACAAGGCTATATAATCCAATTACCCCTTAAAGGCATACCATTTCCTAAAGAAGACATCCCAGGGCAATTTAAAAGGCATATTTTGAACCTTAGCGTGGGATAATTTTTCCGCTAGCTTGTACCAAGTGTAGTGGTAATGAGCATTTTTTAATGTATTTTTTTACTTTGTAAATCTTTTTTTACTTTGTAAAACCCGTTTTTAAACTTTTTTTACTTATTAAATGTTTTACATTTTCTTAACTTTTTTTACACTTTTACATTTTTTTCTAAACTTTTCTTTTACCGTTAACCCCTAACTAGCAGTAAGCAGCACTAACAGTAAATCCCCCATTTTCCCATAACTCCCACCCACCCCAGCTAGCAAAATATATAATTATAAAATATTTAAATGAATTAATTAAATAAATTGAACCCCTGAGGGTTAAAAAAATAAATAAAAGTTAATCCTCAGGGGTTAAAAAAAATTAGATCACAGTATAATACTGCGATCTGTATGTTGATCACTGTAGGCAGTGATCAACTGGCAGGGAAGGGGTTAATTTTTATTTAGACTGGGTAAAGGGGGTGGTATTTTTTTTTTTTACTTAAACGTTACTAACACAGTTAAAAAAAAATTGTTTTACCTTTTTAAAGCTTATTTTAAAAAAAAATAACGTTAACCCCTAGTTAGCCTAACACCAAATTCCCCAATTCCCCACCAACTTCCACCCATCCCAGCTAGCTAAATATATAATTTTTAAATATTTAAATTAATTAATACAATAAATTTAACCCCTGAGGGTTAAAAAAAAATAATAATTAACCCTCAGGGGTTAAAAAAAAAATCAGATGACATTAAAATGTATACCCTGCCAATTGATCACTGTAGTCAGTGATCAATTGGCAGGGAAGGGGTTAATTTTATTAAAACAGGGGAAAGGGGGGGTGGGATTTAACTTTATTTTATTTTTTTTACACTAGGGGGCAGGATCATTGAAGATCCGTCTCCCTGCACTTCACACAGAACCCGGAAGTGCAGGGAGGTGGAAGGTGAGCATTTGGAGCACATGTGCTCGCTCTGACATGCTGTCAGAGCGAGCACCGGTACTGGGGCAGCCCGATCGGTGCTCCCGGTCTGCCTCTAATGCAGAGGCAGACCGGAGCACCGTTAACCCCGCGATCGCCGCGATTGCGGCGATCTGGGGTTAACTTTAGTAAATGACAGAAATTTTCCGTCAACGGTCCTTAACTGAAGGACAAGGTTGATGGAAAATTTCCGTCACCGGTCGGGAAGGGGTTAAGCTGAAGTGGTCTGGGTGCCTAGAGTGGTCCTTTAACTCCTTAAGCTTCCCTTTGTACGTTTTCCCTTTGTAATTACCCACCTAACAGATCTTTTGTTAGGGTTCTGGTCTATAGTATAAATAGATCATTAACAGAGCAGCGCTACTTCCTAAGAGCATTACTGCGAGGCATCGTAGAAAGCAAGATACTGTGAAACCTTTATTTACAAACATTGAGCTTTCAAGAGGAACAAGTCAACAGTGACAACCACCTGCATTTCCTGAACGTAGCCGATGATTATAATTATACATTATTGCTTTAATTTAAGCAGGCTTCGCATTTTGTAAAAAAAAAAAAAAAATCGGCATTCCTCACATTCCCCTAAATTATTGCAAAAGTCTTCTCAAATTTCCAGCGAAAGAAAATTGTCAAAGCGACTTTCAATTTCTTTGCGTTTCTTCAAGCATTCCTCACTATGACACGCTACTACAAACGAGAAATTCTCTACTGAACACCGCCAGTTTCCCGCACCTGTCTTTAAGGTTAAGAGCTTTTGGGTTAACTTATCTGCAAAGTTTTTATTTTTTGTGTGAATATTTTAATTTCCCCTAAAAAATGGTGTCTGCTAACTAGCTCACATGTTCAATCGCCAAAATGCCAAGACTTCTGACTATTAGCACCAACTGATATTACATGAGATAAGGTTTTCTTCTGCAGTTTAATAGCATTTATCCATTGACCTCCATAGGAGGGGGGATATTTTTCAACTACAAGAGAAAAGACTATTTGAAAAACTACCCCTGACAACTGTCATACCACATTGCCAACTCACACTCAGATGGGTCAGGGCATGTTATATGAACAACTCTGAAGTGACATATTTAGGTATTTGAAATAGAAAGTATTAGTTACCTGCGATAACAGCTGGAGATTTTTGTCCCCCTTCGGCTTTCAACCAAACCTGAACAGTGAACATCTCCCTTGGCAATTCATTACCCGCTTTCAAGCGTAGTTGGTCCCTATGCCCAGTAAAATACACAGCCTTGCCAGGTGCCAAGTAGTCAGCGACTTCCGTTGCCTCCGTCTGCTTCCTCCGCAGTGGCATTCTCAGTTGCTCTAAAAGTCCAAGTGACCGCTTGCCCCGAGCAAGGCTGGTGGCACAGGAACCTCCTGAAATACTGCGCAGGCTGCGGGGTTTACGCACACTTCTCCGAAAACGTTGTGAGTTCTCATCCATTCCACAAACAGAGGCACTTGCCAATGCTGCACAGACGAGCCCAAAAGGCAACAGCAAACTCCAGAGCAACATCTCCATCAGACCCCCTCCACCCGCTTCCAGCTACTATTTCTCGATCTGCCAGCTTTGGACTATCTATTCCTTGACAGTTTGTTTTTCCTATGTATATATTATTTGTATACAGTATCTCTAAATTATTAACAAAGGTGCCCCTTGTTTGTAAGCTCGTCTTCTCAGTAGATGTGTCCACTGGCCGTCCCAATGCCTTTAATTTCAGTCCTTCAAATAAATGTTGTTTTTTTAAATTCAAATTCTCACACTTCGAGGTATATTTCGTCCTCATTTGTGTGTGCACGATTTTTTATTTTTTTATTTTTCTTTTTACTAACAGCAGCTTTAAACCCACACTGTCCCCCAGCCCCTTCCTCTCTCCTCCCTTGAAAAATGAAAGAAACCCCCTCCTAGGATGAGTAAACAAGAATATGCTAATCTACTCAATGGTGCTCCACCTTCCCATTCCCTAAAGAATTATTCCCATTAAACTGCACGGATCATGCCTGATCTTTCAAAACCCAGCATACGCCGATGACTAGATGCCTTTTATTATCTTGTTTTTTTTTTGTTTTGTTTTTTTCCAGGGTTTTCTCTGGTGTTCTTACAAACATCATTGAAGGTAATAGCTACGTTAACACTCCATGACTATTCTTTTTCTGCCGCTTCCCCACTTTCCATGCTCATCACCAAACACAGCGCACATTACAAATATAGCTTTGCTTTTCCCCCCTTTCTGGCGAAACGCAACTACACCTCTAAACACGGTCTTGGAAAACCTCATTCCCCTCTCTTTCTGCTTCTAAGGGAGTCTTGAAACTTGATTCTCTGCTGCCTTTTTCTGCAAATAGCATTCTTTCGCTGGTTTTATCCTTCCTCCCCCTACTTAATATATTTAAGGACTACAAATCTCCCTCCCATATTCAGCCCCCTCTTCTCTCAGTTGCGAGCAGCTAGCTAATCCAGATCAAAAGGTCCTAATGGACCGACCAGAAAAGAGATTCATGTTCACCTCCAAAGTGTTGCAAACTTGGGGCGAATTGAGCACCGTGAATGTATGTTGTTTTTTATTCAAAGTGGAATTAGTTTATTTTTCATACTCGATGTGCAAGGACTCATAAAAGTATATCAAGATCCATGTTAGGGCAAATAAGGATAGAAGCACTATAAAAATACAATCTTGCATGCTGGGAAATAAAACATAATCTAACATCTACAGGTAAGGTAAACTCTGTAAACTGCTTTTCGCTGTATACCCTTTCTCCCTTGCGTTGTGTTGTTCAATTTTTTTTTGCCTGGATCCCCTAGTGGCGGTTAGTGGAACTTAACCTTTGGTATTTTCCCTTTGGTAGTTTCTTTACTATGATCTCAACAGCTTGAAAACATGGGGTTTATTCACTAAACATCGAACTGTAGTGAATTGAAATCAGAATAGGAGAACTGTAACAAATTATTGCTAAGCGGTGACTATATCTGGAGAATTTTTCAAAATGCCATTACATTTAATTTTTTTGTAAAACCTTTTTGTGTTAGGATAAACAAATGGATCTGAAAATGCAGGATGACACTGAAATAATGTGACTAGATCATTCAGAAAAATCAGGTACAGCTGTGCATATCTGGATGTTACGCAAGACATTGTTCATATTTAATAACTGCAGATTGTTGTGAACATAACGATATGCTTGTAGCTGATGTAAAACATAAGGTGACCAGATGTTTCCCTGTTTAGGGGACAGACCTATGATCAACAGCATGGTTTGTCCTCAGAAATTCTTCCAATCTAAATAAGGTTATTTAGAATCGTTCTATTAAATGCAATGGCAGTTAATTGAGGTTTAAGATGTAGGGCACTAGACCCTAGCAATTGCCCCTATCTCTGTAAGCTCTATCCCAGGGCCATTTAACCCTATGTGCTCCACCCACACTCAAATAAGTTGCGTCATCGCGTCTGGTTTTACACCAAAAACATATACAATTATGAATGTGGAAAAAAAAGTCCTAAATCCTATTGTTCACTAAAAATAAGACATATAAACACTTTGTTTTTGCTGTTTGCTTCTCTGACTCTCTGTTGAACTTTTGACTCTGATCTGCTTTGCTGTTTGAGGTAAGTTTCTGATTCTAAGTAAATTGCTAGAGGGTATCAGGCAGGTTCTGTATAACCTAAGTTAGGGCCACCATCTAGGGGTGTAAGCCAGAACCCCTGTGCAATGGGGCTGGCATTAAAGCAGATTGGGCCCCTTAACTGACAACATTGACTTCTCTCCTATGAAGCAGCACTGGGAGTAAGTGATATGAGATCGCTTTTGTCCCAGAACTTGTGGAAGATATGCAGGCGGTTTGAAGAGGAGTCGTATACATGCCCGAATCTCACTAGACCTCTGGGAATCCACCCTCCAGTAACTGAAAAGGAGGGTGGCTTAACATAATATAATTTTAATATATTAATGGTGTGTGTAGTACTGTATATGTCTAGCCGGGCCGGCGCTTCCTATAAGGCGAACTAGGCAGCCGGCCCTTTAAATGCTGCAGCCACCTGAGCGCTCTGTAAAGAGCCTCAGGCGGCTGCAGCACTGCCTCTCTCCTCACCTCCCCTTCCCTGTAGCGTGGCCGAGCTCTTCTCCCGTCCACAGTCCCAGCCGGACTGATAGGAAGTGCACACTCAGTGTGCACTTCCTGTCGGTCCGGCCAGGTACAGGAAACAGAAACTCCTGTACCACGGACCGGAGGGGAGAGAGGCCACGCTACAGGGAAGGGGAGGTGAGGAAAGGCCACGCTACAGGGAGGGGGGAGTAAGAAGAACTAGGGGAGTAAGAAGAAGAGGAGTGGGGAAAGAGAAGAAGAGGAGGGGGGAAAGAAGAAGAGGGGAGTAATAAGAAGAGGGGAGGGGGAGTAAGAAAATAGGGAGGGGTAGGGGAGTAAAATGAACACAGGGTGGGGGGTGAGGAGAACACAGGGTGGGGGAGGTGAGGAGAACACAGGGTGGGGGAGGTGAGGAGAACACGGGGGGAGTAAGAAGAAGAGGGAAAGGGCAGTAAGAAGAAGAGGGGGAGAGGGAGTATGAAGAAAAGGGCAGGGGGGAGTAAAAAGAAGAGGGGGAGTAAGAAGAAGAGGGGAGGAAGGAGTAAGAATAACTGGGGGAGTAAGAAGAAGAGGGGAGGGGGGAGAAAGAAGAAGAGGGGGAGGGAGAGTAAGACGAAGAGGGGTGGGGGGAGTAAGAAGAAGGGGGAGGGGGAGTAAGAACAAGGGGGAGTAAGAAGAAGAGGGGAGGAGTTAGAAGAAAACAGGGGGGGGGGGAGTAAGAAGAAAACAGGGAGGGGGGAGAGGGAGTAAGAAGAAAACAGGGAGGGGGGAGAGGGAGTAAGAAGAAAACAGGGGGAGGGGGAGTAAGAAGAAAACAGGGAGGGGGGAGAGGGAGTAAGAAGAAAAAGGGGGGTTGGGGGAGTAAGGAGAACACAGGGAGGGGAGTTGAGGAGAAGTGGAGATGAGGAGAACACAGGGAGGGGGAAGTGAGAATAACACGGGGGAGTGAGAATAACACAGGGAGAGGGGGTGAGGAGAAGGGGGGGGTGAGCAGAACACAGGGAGGGGGGAGGTGAGAAGAACACAGGAGAAGGGGAGGTGAAGAGAACTCAGAGAGGGGGAGGTGAGGAGCACACAGGGAGGGTGGGTGGGTGTGAGAAGAGACCGCTAGGGGAGGGTGGGGGGGGAGAGGAGAGAGCACTAAGCGGCAGGGGAGAGCTCTAAGGGAGAGCTCTATAGGACAGGGGGCAGGACAGGGAGCTCTTTAAGACTACGCGCACACACTCACAATGCATACACACACAGAAACACAGAAACACAACATGCTTCCCTTACACACAATGCATCCATTACACACTGTCACGACAATATACCCCAACACGCAGGAATAGTCCAGATAGTCAAGAGACAAGAAACCAGGATTCGTCTTACCGGACCTTAGAATGGCCGGACTAGACGATTACAAGAAAAGACAGTCGTAAGGCCTGTGAGGTGGCAACTTTTCAGCCTCCCTTTTATCAAAAACAGATTTAAGAGACAAGTACTGAGGGGGTATGACCGTAGGCACGGGAGGAATATTAGTAGAATTCAAAGGGGTGATTTTAACAATACAAGACTCTTGGCAAGCATCACTCCAAGAAAATATTTGTCCTGACTCCCAATCAATAGTGGGATTATGAGTACGCAACCAAGGATACCCTAACACGAGGTGAGAGGAAGGAGAAGTAATGATCTGAAACCGAATGGTTTCAGAGTGTAACACCCCTGTAGACATATGTAGTGGTACAGTTTCATGTGTGATAACTGGAGAGCATAATGGTCTACCATCTATGGCCTCAACGGCCAAGGGTGTCTCCTTCTCTCTAGTGGGTATGTTATTCTCCTTGACAAAACTGGAATCTATAAAGTTTTTGGCCGCTCCGGAATCAACCAGGGCTAGTATATTCCCTGCTATGCAGTTACTACCAAGGTGCAGGGAAACAGGGAGAAGCAATTTATTAAGAGGCAAATGTGAGGACTCTGATGTCACACCCAAGGCCAGTCCTCTATACGGTCTTAGGTGCGATAGTTTCCCGGATGCACGGGACATTCTTGTCTCATATGGCCCCTCCTACCACAATAAAGACAAAGTCCCTCCTTTCTCCTATGAAGTTTTTCAGCGTCAGTAAGTTTGGCAACCCCTAACTGCATAGGTTCCTCCTCTGACCCTTTAGATCCCTCGGGAGTCTCAGCTCTAGGTGAGTTAACTGGGACAAAGCGTCTATTTCTGGACTTGGTATATAACCTGTCACGGATCCTGTTATCTATATCGATGAGATAGTCAATAAGGTCCTCTAGGGGTACAGGGAGGTCCTTAGCTGCTACCTCATCCAACATAGTTTCAGACAGACCTTCCATAAACGCAGTAGTAAGCCCATTGTTAGTCCAATCTACCTGTGAGGCAAGAGTACGGAACTGAATAGCATAATCGGCTACAGATTTAGATCCTTGCTTAATTCTCATTAACGCCCTGGCGGCATTTTTTGACCTTTTAGTCGTGTCAAATGTTCTACGAAACGCTGTGAGGAAGCTATTGAAATCGTGTACCATAGGTCCATTAGCCTCCCAAATAGGATTTGCCCATTCAAGTGCCTTATCCGTAAGCTGGTGCATAAGAAAACCCACCTTAGATCTATCAGTGGGAAATGAACGTGGGTACATTTCAAAGTGGAATTCCACTTGATTAAGGAATCCCCTACATGTCTTAGCGTCCCCTCCATACCTAGGTGGCGGGGTTAGATGTGCTGAAGCATTAGGCATATTAGTTGTGTCTGGTACAGGGGTTACAGGAGGCGCAGGTACAGGTACCGGAGCTGATCTGGATAACAGTGTCTGGATGGCTTGAGCCATTTGATCCATACGGTGATCCTGTTCTGCGAATCTAGCCTCATGAGTGGCCATCTGTTGTCCTAAACCTGCGGGGTCCATGGCCCTATCGTAATGTCACGGTAATATACCCCAACACGCAGGAATAGTCCAGATAGTCAAGAGACAAGAAACCAGGATTCGTCTTACCGGACCTTAGAATGGCCGGACTAGACGATTACAAGAAAAGACAGAGCCCAGAACAAGCCGAGGTCAAGGGAACGGAGAGACAGCGTAAAGTAGAACAAGCCGAGGACTGGTACACAGAAGACAAACCAGCGGATAAACAAGCAAGGATAAAGAGAGAGCGGAGTCAGGAACAAAGCCAAGGTCAAGCACCAAAAAACCAACTGAACGATACAAGCACTAAAGGGAACTGGACAGAAACCACGATAGGGCAAGGTGCAAAGGAAACAGTTGAGTATAAATACCCTAATGTTCACTTTGATTGGCCCCTGTCATATCCACGCCCCCAAAATGTGAGTGTATGGGGAACGTGGCATGACAGGGGCCAATGGGAGACTGATTCTAATTTTGTCTCCCACTGTCCCTCTTAGTGTCAGGCGGGACACGTGACCGCTTCTCGCGGTCACTGCCCGCCTGACTGATCTCGTCGTTGGATGAGCTGCGCGCGGCTCGTGCAGGAGCAGGACCGCGCGCGGCGAGAAGAGAGGACCCCGGCCGGCCCCTGGAGAGGGTAAGTACTGCTACACACACACAATGCAACCCTTACACACAAAGACAATGCTTCCTTTGCACACATACACAGAAACACACAGTGCATCCCTTGCAAACACACACACTGCTTCTCTTACATACACACAGAAACACAATGCATTTCTTACACACACTCAATGCACACACTTACAGACACACACCTTGTATCCCTTATGCATACAAACACGGATTCACACAATGCATCCCTTACACACAACCAGAAACACACAATACATCCCTTATACACAAATACACACTGCTTCCACTACACACAAACAAACTGCATCACCTACACAAACTGGTATCCCTATACACTACATTCCATAAGCACACACATTAGATCCTCTACAATAACACACACATCCCCTACACCAGGGCTCGAGTCCTGCAGGAACGCGTGGGAACGGCGTTCCTGCACTTTCTTTTGAGCAGCTGCAGGACTCATGCAGCTCCCAAATGCCCCCCGTGTTCCCCCTGTCATGGGGGGGCCCAAGAGGTGGCCTAATGGCCACCTGCTGGACCCCCCCCCCCCCGCGGGCGGCTCACTCTCTGTCACACGCGGCGAGGGAGCTGTTTCCTCTCTGCTCCCTCTCGCCGCTTGCCGTTTGCTGATGCTGGGAGCCGGAATATGACGTCAAGTGTGTCTGTCTGTGAATGTATGTGTGTGTCTGTGAATGCATGTGTGTGTCTGTGTGTGTGTGTCTGTGAATGTGTGTGTCTGTGAATATGTGTGTGTCTGAGTGTGTCTGTGAGTGTATGTGTCTGAGTATGTGTGTGTCTGTAAGTGTATGTATGTGTTCTGTGAGTGTGTGTCTGTGTGTGTGTCTGTGTGTGAATGCATGTATGTGTGAGTGTCTGAGTATCTGTGTGTCTGTGTGTGTATGTATGTTCGAGTGTCTGAGTATCTGTGTATCTGTGTGTCTGTGAATGTGTGTGTGTGTGACTGAATGTGTGTGTGTGACTGAATGTAAGAATGTGTGTCTGTGAATGTATGTGTGTGTCTGTGAATGCATGTGTGTGTGTCTGTGAATGCATGTGTGTGTCTGTGAATGCATGTGTGTGTCTGTGAATGCGTGTGTGTGTCTGTGAATGCGTGTGTGTGTCTGTGAATGTGTGTGTCTGTGAATGTGCGTGTGTCTGTGAGTGTATGTGCATGTGTCTGTGTCTGTGTCTGTAAGTGTGTGTGTGTGTGTGTGTGTCTGAGTGTATATATGTGTTCTGTGAGTGTGTGTGTCTGAGTATGTGTGTCTGTGTGTGTCTGAATGCATGTGTGTGTGTATGTGTCTGTGAATGTATGTGCGTGTGTCTGAGTGTGTGTGTGCAGGCATATATGTATATGTGTGTCTCTGTGTGTGCACGCGTGTGTGTATATACACGAATACACAAGTGTATTTTTTTTTGGGGGGGGGGAGGGAATCTTGGGAGAGTTCCCACACTTTATTCCCCAGGACTTGACCCCTGCCCTACACACTCCACTCTCTGTGAGCAAACATATAGGTGGACTTATGAGTGGGCCTTATAGGCATACTCACCGTCAGGCCCTGGGTGCCAGACCTTGAGCTGTGTAAGGGGTCCCAAAAAATTGAGCTGATTCCCGTTCTCCCAGAACATTGAATTTTGTGACCACAGTTACAAACAGCCTCTAGAGATCCTGTTCTACACCAGACCTGTGGACCCAAACTGCAGCCAGAGTCCATCACCATCCTCATCTGGTTGTAAGTAGGCAATCTAGTATATTATCAGTGACACTAATCTCTAATTTACCTCACATTAAAGGGACACTATAGTCCCCAGAACCACTGCAGCTTAATGAAGTGGTTCCGGTGTCTATAGCCTGTCCCTGCAGGCTTTTTAATGTAAACACACACTGTGTGCAGCACTGGCGTTAGTTCATATGGCAGATCATATGGGTGGGGCATTGTGATGTCACATGGGGGGGCGGCAAATTTTTATTTTGCCTAGGGCGGCAAAAATCCTTGCACCGACCCTGTGTCTAGCCTTGTGTATATAGAAGTGTGTGTGTGTATGTGTATGTGTAGAGAGAGAGATAATTATTGTCTTGAATGTGTGTGTGTGTGTGTAGCACAGCAAATATGTAGCAGAGTATATGTATATGTGTAGCAAGGGGTGTGTAACAGTCCATATCGTACATATGTTTACAACTCCAATATCACATATGAACTACATTCAGTCCGGACTTAAAATTACCCCAAGTGTCAATTTTATCAAACAAATTGTAGAAAGAGAATGTAAATGTTAAATAAAGCTTATATTAGGAATGCTATGAAAACAGCGTTGACCTCCAATAATTTATTCTACATAACTTTGCAATTCCCAGTCAATGTGTTGTACATCTATATATTAGATGTGTAGAGCACATGATCAGTGTGTTACAGATGTCTTCCAAAGTGGTGCCAAGTACTGTGGATTGTGCCTGGAAAAAAACAAAAGTATGTTTCGGGAGAAAAACAGTGCTTGATCGTAATGATTTATGACTCTTTAAGAATCATAGCAATGTAAAGCAGTGCATTAGCAGCATTGATAATACAACTTAATTTATAAAGATTTCTATAACTATCCCTCACACTAGACAAGACAAGACATTTAGACTTCTACAAAGAAATTCTTCATCATTTATTCTATGTCACTCAAAACACTGTCTAGTATTTCAGGTAGTTTTATTTTTTCCTAGTTAAAAAAAACAAAAAACTAAAGTCCATCAAGTTCAGCTTTTGAAACCCATCCATCAAAAGCTGTTGATCCAAATAAAAGCTATTTCCAATTGTCACAATAAAGGAAAAAAATCCCCCTTGACTCAATAATGGCAATCAGATTTTACCTTGGATCAACCACCAGTTCACATACATATTAATAATATAACTGAATATTCTGTTTTTGCAAAAAACATTCAAGCCTTTTTTTAATATATATATAGAATCTGATAAGACAAACTTTTTGGGTAGAGAATAGCACGTCTATTTTGTTTCTCTTCTAGTATTTGCTTCATGTAAAAAATATATATCTCTTTGCTATTTGTTTACAAAGAGTAAATTCTGGCATATTTACCTCTATTCGTAAATGGTATTTAGCTCATATCCGTTGTTAGGAAAGAGTGGTATCCGCATCAAGCTGACTACAACCACATCAATGCAAATAACCCACTGGTCAGGGCACCAAAGTTTGTGCACAGCCACAAACATAAGCAATGTTGCAAGATATAAATGATCAATAAAAAAGGGCTACTGGACTGGTTCATGGATTGCAGGATAAAACTTACTAGGAAAGATAAAAGGATCTTAACATGTATAGTTTGGAGGAAAGATGAGACGGGGGATATGATAGAAACATTTAAATACATAAAGGAAGGAATCAACACTAAAGGTGGAGACTATATTTAAAAGAAGAAAAACTACCACAACAAGAGGACATAGTCTTAAATTAGGGGGGCAATGGTTTAAAAATAATATCAGGAAGTATTACTTTATAGAGAGGGTAGTCGACACATGGAATAGCTTTCCAGCTGAAGTGGTAGAGGTTAACACAGTGAGGGAGTTAAAGCATGGGTGGGATAGGAATAAAGCTATCCTAGACTTAAGATAAGGGACTAATTGAAAATGTATTTTAAAAAATTGGGCAGACTAGATGGGTCAAATGGTTCTTATCTGCCATCACATTCTATGTATCTATATGAAATCACTCTCAGCCTGTATAAGGTTGCAAACAGTGTTTTCCCATTCCTTCAACCATATTGATGTTATAAAAGGACACCATTCAGCCTGCACTTAAAACTGAAGGAGGAAAGAAGAGTAATTATTATTAATAATACATTGGAACACTTTTTACAGCACCAGCAGATTCTACAGCTCTGCCTCTGCACCACATAATAGGCTTACAGACAAGTTAAAGTTTAACAATTTATTACAGTTTATCATAACATATACATATTCGCATACTGGTTCAAAAGGACAGAAAGCCCTGCTCATATGAGCTTTTAATTTAGCATTGCTCACACCAGGGCCGGATTGGGAGAAAAATTTGGCCCGGGCATTTTTTTTAGCACAGCGGTCCACTAAGAAGGGGGCGGTCCACCAATGACAAACACACCCCCTCTCAAAGTGAGCGTTGGGTCAATCTTCTTCAAGGGCAGAGCTCTGCTAAAGAGCTCTAGCATGAGGGGGAAAAAAACTGTATTTGTTCTGCACAGTGCAAGCAAATTTAATAACATGTGTTTCCTTGCAACTTGTCTCTGGTGTCTCTATAAATGGATAAAAGGGCCAGGAAAGAGTATTGTGCATGTGTTTGGAGCCTGCTTGTGGGATTGTGTGTGTGTAGAGTGAGCTGATTGTGGTGTGGTATTGTGTAGTAAGGTCGGTTTTAGTCGTGTTGTGTTTGTGGTGTAATGTAATGCATATGTGGCTAGGGGCTGTAGAGAATGTGTGTGTATAGGGGATGTAGTGGTTGTAGAGAGTGTGTGTTTAGGGGTGTAGCATGTGTTTGTTTACAATGAATCTAGTGTGTGTATAAGGGATCCAGAGTGTGTATGTTAGGAATGTAGTGTGTGTGTAGGTGGTGCAGTGTGTGTGTATGTGTGTATACAGGAGTCTAGTGTGTGTTTGAAGGACCCAGAATGTGTAGGAGATCTAGTGAGTGTGTGTATATAACGGAATCAGAGTGTATATAGGGATCTAGTGTGTGTATATGATCCAGAGTTGGGTAAGGGATCTAGTGTGTGTCTGGTATGTAATGTGTTTAGGGGTGCAATATGTGTGTGAGGGGTTCAGTGTGTGAGAGGGGTGCTGTAGTGTGTGTGTGTGTGTGTGTGTGTGTGTGTGTATGTATATATATATATATATATTTATATATATATTATAAATATGTTTGGAATTATTGTGTGTGTGTGTGTGTGTGGTGCAGTGTGTTGGGGTTATGTGTGTATGTGTGAGGGGTGCAGTGAGTGTGTGTACACACATATATAGTATTAATTTTTTTTTATATATGCACAGTAGTATTGCATTTATAGAATTTAATATTTAGTAACTTGTTTCTTTTTTCATGTATTCATAACTTGTATCCCCCCATGCATGGCGATCTCGGCAATTAGTAATTGAAATATATCCCCGGTCTATTCTCTGGGTGGAGCTTTCACTGATAGAAGGAGTAGTTTTCTCCCCCCGGCCTGCAGAGACACAATGTTGCCTTTGGCCGCAGTGTTTACCGCAGCTACTATGGCAACGTGACGCAGCAGGGTCACGTGGAGGACCCCAGCAGTTCTATGATGGGGAGATGATTTCTATAATGGCGCGCATGCGCAGAAGTGCCGAATAGACGCCGTTCATCGGAGGAAATAAGCAGCAGCTGTTTTTTGGTGAGTGTCTAGGATTTCTAGTCCTATTTAACCCCTTAAGGACACATGACATGTGTGACATGTCATGATTCCCTTTTATTCCAGAAGTTTGGTCCTTAAGGGGTTAAGCCTGTCATTTTATTATATGATTTTTTTTTTGAAATTGGTAATTTTTATTTTCCATAAAGTCAATGGGGTACAGAAAGAAGAAGGGGAGGGAAATAGGTTGTTAGGTTGTACACCATGTTTCACCAAGCACAACATGTCTCTAGAGCAGAAAAAGAAAAAAAGAAAGCAAACAATGACAAATACTTGCACTCAGCCCTATCCGCGTAACCGGGACTCCCATTATAATGCATTAAGGCCTCATGAATTTGCTCTTCATATTTAACACATTGTGTCTCCAGTTTACCGAGCCTTACCAGACTCAGATCGACCTATGCTTAACATCTCATTCCTGGTAGAAGACATTGCAGCTTGGGTTTGGGCTTTTCCAACTGGGGATGAACAATGGGGGGGTATAGGAAGAGAAAAGGGAGGGGAGAGGGAAGGAGTGTTGGGGGTGAATTTGCTACCTCAGTATAGTCCTAGGTCGTAATACATATTAATGCTCGGGTGTGTTCTAGAGTTGGGATACACACCCACAGTAGGTTCGAATTCTAGGTGGGTTTATCACTGTGCGTAGAGGCGTCAATCACATCTGTTGGTGGATTGAATCTCTTCCGGGTATAGGACTTTGTGGGCGTGGTATTAATGGTAAATATCTCATTAGTGCCTGTGACATTCCCTTGTCGAAACCACCTTGTTGGTGTTATGTTGCCTCTATAGCGTTCCCCTTGTCCCAAAAGTCAGCCCATGGTGCCCAAGCTGCCTGAAAGGCCTCTCTTTGTGGGGCCGTTTTGGCCGCCAAGCCTTCATATATGTGGTAATGATGGATTGTAGCTAACAGTTGGGCTTTAGAAGGACATTCCTGTTTTTTCCAGTGTGTTGCTATAAGATTCCGTGCTGCTAATGCCGTGACTGCTAATATGCATTTAATCGACTTTGGTGTAATCGAGTACGGGTATGAAAGAAATAACCCTGTGTGTACATCTAGTGGTGGTGTTGTGACGCCAATGGTCCGCAGGGTGGACTGTGCTTCGTCCCATAGGGGGCTTCGTCCCATAGGGGGCGTATGTGTTGGCAAGCCCACCAAATGTGGAACATTGTGCCCTTTTTTTCCCCACATCTCCAACAAAGCGGTGATATAGAGTCATATATGGTATGGAGCCTGTGGGGCGTTAAATACCACCTGTAAACCAACTTCCTGTGGGCCTCTATGTGTGAATAGCATTGTGTGAGACCCTTGAGGGCATTGGGGGACGTCAACACCACTTCAGCAGTTATCAGCCCATCGCAGTCAGTGAGCCACTGGTCCACAAAGGGTGGGGAGTAATGTGGTGCTGTTTTCAAAACTACTTGGTAACATAGAGCAAGTGTTTTCGGTTTGGTTGGGGTTTGCCAGCATCTGTCATATAATGTGTCTATTACCTTAGTGTCTCGGCTAGTATCCGTAGCTGGTTGTGCCACATGAGTGGGTATAATACTTTTAAGTTGCATGTAGGGAAATATTGAGGAGTTGGTTAGTTTAAAGTCACGCTGTAGTTCTGGGAAAGGTCTGACATGGTTGTTACATAGTTACATAGTTACATAGTTAGATAGCTGAAAAGAGACTTGCGTCCATCAAGTTCAGCCTTCCTCACACCTGTTTTTTGCTGTTGATCCAAAAGGCAAAAAAAAAAAAAACCCAGTTTGAAGCACAATTTTGCAACAAGCTAGGACAAAAAATTCCTTCTTGACCCCAGAATGGCAGTCAGATTTATCCTTGAATCAAGCAGTTATTACCCTACATTGAAAGATTATATCCTTGAATATTCTGTCTTTGCAAGTATGCATCTAGTAGCTGTTTGAACATCTGTATGGACTCTGATAAAACCACTTCTTCAGGCAGAAAATTCCACATCCTGATTGTTCTTACAGTAAAAAAACCTTTCCTTTGCCTTAGACGAAATCTTCTTTCTTCCAGTCTAAACGCATGGCCTCGTGTCCTATGTAAAGTCCGGTTTGTGAATAGATTTCCACACAATGGTTTGTATTGGCCCCGAATATATTTGTATAATGTTATCATATCCCCTCTCAGGCGACGTTTTTCTAAACTAAATAGGTTTAAATTTGTTAACCTTTCTTCATAGCTGATATGTTCCATTCCTTTTATTAATTTTGTAGCCCGCCTCTGCACTTTTTCTAGTGCCATGATGTCCTTCTTTAGAACAGGTGACCAAAATTGCACAGCATATTCAATATGTGGTCTTACCAGTGATTTATAGAGAGGCAAAATGATATTCTCGTCCCGAGAATGAATGCCCTTTTTCATGCATGACAATACCTTACTGGCCTTGGCCACTGCTGATTGACATTGCACATTGTTGCATAGTTTGTTGTCTATAACAATTCCCAAGTCCTTTTCGTGTGTTGTTATCCCTAATTCACTTCCATTAAGGGTATACGTTGCTTGTGTATTCTTTACGCCGAAGGGCATAACTTTGCATTTTTCAACATTAAATTTCATCTGCCATTTGAGTGCCCAGTCCTCCAGTCTATCTAAATCCTTCTGCAGCAAAGTAATATCTTGCTCACATTGTATTATTTTACAAAGTTTTGTGTCATCTGCAAACACTGAGACATGACTTTCAATGCTGTCTTCAAGATCATTTATAAAAATGTTAAATAGAAGGGGTCCCAGAACAGACCCCTGAGGGACACCACTTGCCACCTCTGTCCAGCTTGAAAATTTACCATTAACGACAACTCTTTGTATTCTGTTTTTAAGCCAATGTTCTACCCAAGAACAAGCATTTTCATCGAGACCGATTTCCTTGAGTTTGAACACTAATCTTTTGTGTGGAACTGTATCAAATGCCTTGGCAAAATCCAAATAGATCACATCCACTGCAACACCCTGATCTATACTTCTACTTACTTCTTCGTAGAACGCAATCAAGTTAGTTTGACATGACCTGTGCTTCATAAAACCATGCTGATTTTTGCTGATAACCATATTCTTCTCAAGGAATTCTTGAATATTATCCCTTAATAACCTTTCAAATATTTTACCAGCCACAGAAGTTAAGCTCACAGGTCTATAATTTCCAGGCAAGGATTTTGAACCCTTTTTGAATATAGGAACCACATCTGCCTTCCTCCAATCCTCCGGAACACTTCCTGAAAGAAAAGAATCTTGAAAGATTAAAAACAGAGGTTCACTTATTTCTACACTTAATTCCTTAAGTACACGTGGATGGATACCGTCAGGCCCTGGAGCTTTGTTTATATTAACTTTCTTTAGTTGCTGCAGCACATTGTCTTGAGTTAACCAATTACAATTATTCTGCAAGTTTTTAGTAGCAATCATTTGCACATCTATTGCCATGGGTTCTTCTTTAATATATACGGAGGAGAAATAGTTATTTAGAATTCCTGCCTTTTCTTGGTCTTCATTAACTAACACCCCCGTTTCAGTTTTAAGTGTACCTATACTTTCATTTTTGGGTTTTTTGGAATTTATGTACTTAAAAAATGCTTTGGGGTTTGTTTTGCTCTCTTTAGCTATCATTTTTTCATTTTGAAGTTTAGCAAGTTTAATTGCCTTTTTGCACGCATTATTTGTTGTGGTGCATGACTTGGTCTAAGTGGCGAATACCTAATTTGGTCCAAGAATTCAGGGAGAGCCATGGCGAGATTGCTCGCAAGGCCGACAGTGGTGTCCGCGTGTGAAATTTGTAGGTGGCGTTTTGCCTGTGTCTTAGTACATCCCAGTGATGTAAGGTGAGCGATGTGGTTGGGAACAGTGTTCCGTCTTTGGGGCGAAGTGTTTTGGGAGTCCATAGGGTATCCACCAGGGGTGCCGCGGCAGATTTTATTGTCTCCATATCCACCCACTGATATACACCCTTAGGGGTATGCAGTTTTATCGCAGCTTCTAAGTTGGCTGCCTTATAATAGGTATATATATCCGGAAGGCCTACACCGCCCTCTGTTGTGCGTTGTTGCAATAAGCGGTGGGATAACCTAGGTTTACGCGAGTCCCATATGTATGATGACAGAATTTGTTGGAGTTGCTTAAAGAGAGTGGGTGGAGCATGTAGGTGGAGAAGGCGGAATATATATAGCAGTTTTGGCAGAAGAACCATTTTAATGGTATTAATTCTGCCTAAACACGTCAATTTAACCGGCTTCCATCTAAGGCATTCCGCTTTACACAGGTGGATTAGTGGTTTATAGTTATAGTGGTACATACGTTCTGCTGTAGGCGCTATTTTGACCCCTAGGTAGGTTATGTGATCCTCCCTCCAATCAAACTTGTAGTTCCGAGTAAGGTCCCGGATCAGAGTGTGCGGGAGTCCGATGGGCAGGGCCTGTGTCTTAGTTTGATTTAGTTTGTAATATGCCACCTTGCCATAGGCTTTTAAGAGGTGCATTAGAGTTGGTAACGACGTGGGAACCTTGCTCAGCGTGAGAAGAACGTCGTCAGCAAACATGGATAGTTTGTATTCGTTTGGGCCTATTTCTATGCCTGTGATGTCTGGGTGGTGTCCAATGATATGTGCCAACGGTTCCAGTGATAGAACAAACAATAATGGTGACAGGGGACACCCCTGTCTGGTACCGTTAGTGATGCTAAATGGTTTGGACAGGAAGCCTGCATTTGCTACCTGTGCTGTCGGGTTGTTACCTGTGCTGTCGGGTTGTTACAAATTTAAACCTCTTTAGTTTAGAAAAACGTCGCCTGAGAGGGGATATGATAACATTATACAAATATATTCGGGGCCAATACAAACCATTGTGTGGAAATCTATTCACAAACCGGACTTTACATAGGACACGAGGCCATGCGTTTAGACTGGAAGAAAGAAGATTTCGTCTAAGGCAAAGGAAAGGTTTTTTTACTGTAAGAACAATCAATATGTGGAATTCTCTGCCTGAAGAAGTGGTTTTATCAGAGTCCATACAGATGTTCAAACAGCTACTAGATGCATACTTGCAAAGACAGAATATTCAAGGATATAATCTTTCAATGTAGGGTAATAACTGCTTGATTCAAGGATAAATCTGACTGCCATTCTGGGGTCAAGAAGGAATTTTTTGTCCTAGCTTGTTGCAAAATTGTGCTTCAAACTGGGTTTTTTTTTTTTTTTTCTTTTGGATCAACAGCAAAAAACAGGTGTGAGGAAGGCTGAACTTGATGGACGCAAGTCTCTTTTCAGCTATCTAACTATGTAACTATGTAACTATGTAAAGCCATGTTTACAGATATTATTGGTGGGGTGAAGCCAAACGCTTGGAGTACACTTTGCATATAGTCCCAATTAAGCCTGTCGAAGGCCTTCTCTGCGTCTAGCGCCAAGAGAAGGCCTTCTTTGCGACTAGTGTGAGCATGTGCGAGAATGTTTAGGATCTTTCGGGTGTTATCTGAACCTTGTCTTGTTTTAACGAATCCGGATTGGTCATTATGAGTTAGTGTTGGGAGGATGTCGGATAGTCTGTTTGCTAAGAGCTTAGCATAGAGCTTCACGTCTCCATTTAGCAAGGAGATCGGTCTAAAGTTGTGGCATTGTGTGGGGGGTTTGCCTGGCTTTGGAAGAGTAGAGATGTGTGCTCTCAGCATCTCAGAGGGCAGTGATCCCCTCTCGAAGGATTGGTTAAATAGTGCGGTTAAGTGTGGGGATAGTATGTGTGTGAATGTTTGGTAGTACAAATTTGTGTAACCGTCTGGGCCTGGTGCCTTGTGTTTAGGCAGTTGTTGTACTGTTTTCTCTATTTCTGGTATGGTGAATGGTGCGGTGAGAGAGGTGATATTTTCAGGCATTAGTGTAGGGAGGGTCGTTTGTGCTAGAAAGTCTTGGATGAGAGATGGGGGGGGGTGGAGATACTTCCGGATCTTCTTTAAGGTTATAGAGTGAGCTATAATAGGAGGCAAATGCATCCACTATATCTTGTGGGTTTGTGAGTTTTTGGTTCGAGGAGGTGTTAATGTAGGCAATTCTTGAGGTATTAGAGCGCGCCTTGAGCTGTGTTGCCAGCAGTGCGCCCGCTTTGTTACCGTGAGCGAAGAAGTTGTGTTTATAGCGTCTAAGCATAAAGGTTGTTTTTTTAAATTCTAGATCTCTGAGTTTAGTTTGCAGTGACAAGAGTCAGTGTTTTATATCCTGTGAAGGGTCGGATTTGTTCTTGTGCGTGAGGTCAGTTATCTCAGAGACCAGTGCAGTGTATTCTTTAAGCCGTTTTTTTTTAGCATAGCTGCCTGCCCTAATTAAAAGACCGCGCACAACAGCTTTGTGTGCTTGCCACGTAGTCGATATATCAATGTCAGGGGTCGTGTTTGTGTGAAAATAAGAGAGTAATTCAGCTTTGATTTGGTCCACTACCGTTGGATCTAATAATAGGGAGTCGTTGAGTCTCCATGACCCCTTGCCTGCCGTGGGGAACTGTTCCGCCAGAGCTAGTGTTATTGGAGCGTGATCCGACCAGGTAATCAGGCCAATCTGGGTTGACAGAACTTTGGGCATTGTTGTGGCCGGCAGTAGAAATCTGTCAATTCTAGTGTAAGTGTTGTGGACTGGGGAGTGGAAGGTATAGTCTCGCTCTAAGGGTTGGAGGATTCTCCATGGGTCCAGTAAGTTGTTCTGTAGAATCTGGTTGCACAGTTGGGAGGTGGAGTTGTGTTGTTTGCGTGAAGATGCTTTGGTGAGTTTGTGGGCTGATGTGGAATCGAGGGAACAGTCTAAAAGGAAGTTAGTGTCTCCCCCTATGATGAGTTCTCCAAATGTGTGGAGGTTGGATAGGGCAAGTATGCTGTCCAGAAATTCCGTTTGATTCGTGTGGGGGCCATATATATTAAGCAGTGTATATGGTTCATTATTGATATAACATTGGATCAGTAGGTATCTTCCATGTCTATCCCCAATTTTTTTAACCAGTGAGAACGCAACAGTTTTCCCTAATAGGATGGACACCCCTCTCTTTTTCTTCTTATAGCATGAGTGAAAATCATGTGGGAATAGTGTGGAGCAAAACTTGGGACGTGCTCCCCATTTGAAGTGGGTCTCCTGGTAAAACGCTATATGGGCTTTGTGTTTCTTCGCTTCTTCTAATGCTAATCTGCGTTTATGTGGAGAGTTCAGACCTTTGGCGTTTAGGGAGAAAAAATTAAGCACCATTAGGTAGGTGTTGTTCGGTAGCTAAATGGTCATTGGGATGGATTGCCAGGTTCCTAGTAGTGTCTATTGTGGCATCATCATTTGTGCACCGTGGTGGGGTAGCTTGGTACGGTATTAATAGTGTTGTATAAAGTAGAGCATGGTAATAGAACATGGAGGTTTGCACTTCTGGTTCCAACATCTTATTGCAAGATGTCTTTGCGAAGGTGCCTTCAGTGGGTAGTCCTGACCAGGTGTCTACGTGATTGTGGTATGTGGTCGGCCTATGTGGGTTTACCCATTGTATTCCATACCTTGGGCGATGTAATAGTTGCTTAGAGGGAGGGGGGGGGTAAGGAGGGGGTATGGATATGTAACATAAACTGATACAATAGGGTAGGGATAACTATATACAGGATTCCGTCATGGAAGGTGCCAAAAGGCATAGACGGGTATAGCAAGGCTCACTTGAGCCTGGGGGGTGTTAGTAAACCTTGGTCGATTGACCCTCATTGGTTTGTGTGGTCCCATCGGAGGAGTGTTGGCTGTTGGTCGACCTCCGCGTGTTCGGGGGTGATAAAAACTAGCATGACTCCTCAAGGTCAGCGTATTCGCTGTCAAGTACACCTCAGAGACATCTCTCATGTGATGCCCGAAGGGTAGGAACTGGTAGGGGTTGGTGGGGGCTGGGTGCGACCCCACCCCTCGCATCGCTGCAACGGCCGGGCCCAAATAGTAGGGGCCCCACCGTTGCCGCAAGGCTCATCTGTATACACCCTGAACATCTAAAACTAAACCTCGTATACGAGGAGTGAGCCTTCAGTAGTCAGTCATCATAGGTGTAAATCTCGTAGGGAGACAGCATATAGTGGCTCTTATGGGCATGGATATCAACAGATCAGCTTTGGAGTATAGGCTAGGAGCAACACAACCGGGGGGAGGTCCACCCGGCTGAGGTTGCGCACCACATCACTGCAATGGCCGGGTCCGGCCCAAATAGCAAGGGCCCCACCATTTCCGCAAGGCCCAGCCAGATATCCCCTAGGCATTCAAGCCTGAGTTCCATACACAAAATGCTAAACAATCTGTAATTAACAATCATAACTTTGACATTCGTATAGAGAGAAAACAATTAGTGAGTCTGCGCATCGCTGCGACGGCCGGGCCCGGCTCTAATAGCAAGGGCCCCACCATCGCCGCAAGGCCCAGCCAGACCTCCCCTAGCTATTCAAGTTAGCGTTTCATGCACAAAATACTGAGCAATCGGCAATTAACAATCATAGCTTTGACTTGTGTAGAGAGAGAAAACAATTAGCAGTTCTGCGCATCGCTGCAATGGCCGGGTCCGGCTCAAATAGCAAGGGCCCCACCACTGCCGCAAGGCTCAGCCAGATAGTCCCTAGGTATTCAAGTCAAAGTTTCATGCACAAAATACTAAACAATCCACAGCTAACAATCATAACTTTGACTTTTGTACAGAGATAAAACAATTAGCGATTCCGCGCATCGCTGCAGCGGCCGGTCCCAAACAGTAGGGGCCACACCGCTGCCGCAAGGCCTATCTAGATACCTCCGTCGTAACTTCCTACACAAATAATAAGTTATCAGTAATTAGTAATTAACAATTGTAACTGTGACTTTTGCAGTAAGGGAGAATAGTCTGTGACTCTTGTGGGCATGGGCACCAGGCAGGCCTGCCCTGGAGCGTAGGCCTAAAGCAATATGAACGCAGCATGATCACTTAGCTGATGCTGCAACATTCCAGTCATTTTGAACTTTTCTCGGTGATCTTCGGTGATCCTCTTGTGTGGCTCGGTCAGGTTGTTGTGGCAAGGGTATGTCCCATTCTTTCAAGAGCTTTTTGCCATCTTCGATGTTGGTAACATGCCGGTCTGTGCCATTCCGCCGAATAATTATGCGGGCTGGGAATCCCCATCTATAGAGAACGTTGGCATTTCTCAGGGCTCTTGTGATGAGGGTAAGCTCTCTCCGCTTTGATAGTGTGGTCGCTGATAGGTCCGTGAATAGGTGGACATCTGTGAACTTCTCCGGTAAGTTGTGGGGACTTCTGGAAGCTCTCATGATTTTTTCTTTAGTAGTATAGTAGTGTAATTTTGCTATAGTGTCTCTAGGGACCGACGCAGAGAGAAATCTCGGCTTCGGTAGTCGGTGAATGCGGTCAATAAGAAAATCGTGCTGTGTAAGGTCTGGGACCAGATGTTGGAAGAGACATGTGGCGTATGCTTGGATGTCCTGGGGTAGGACTTCTTCAGGGATGCCGCGGAGGCGGATGTTGCTGCGCCTGTCTCTGTCTTCGTGGTCCACCACTTTTTCGGTAAGTTGTTCCATCTTTTCTTTTAATTCCGTGTAGGCCTCTGTCAGGGTGTTGTGGGCTGATATAAGTTCCTCTGTCTTTCCTCGAGGCGGTTAGTCCTCTCCCCTAGCGCTTGGATGTCCGACTTAATTTCCCGCGCCATTTTGGTAAGGTCAGCTTGCAGAGAAGTTTGCATTGCTTTCAGCATTTTATGGATTGAAAGGTCTGTGGCTGGGGCTGCTACTGGCTCAGAGACCGAGGTAAGGTCGCTATGGTCTGAGTAGGCCGTCGGCGACCTCGGTGTGCCAGCGCCATCTTGGGCCTGCGAACGTGGCGGGGTGAGCGCCCGAACTTGCAGTAAAGTTTGTTTGTGCTTTAATTTTTTTGCTGACCTGGATGCCATGTCTTGCAGTAAGGTCAGTACTGATTGCTGTGGTCGATTGGGAGCAAATAATGCTGGTTTAATCGCTGTAGAGGGTCAATGTACGGAGGAGCTAACAGCTCATGCGACCGTCTCTCCGAGCTGCCAGGCCACGCCCCCCTATTATATGATTTTTATGTGTCCTGATGAAAGCTCCAAACGGGAGCTGAAACGTTGACCCTCTGGATTGACTAACAATAAACCAACGAATTTTGGAAGACCTAGAGTGCCGGTATTATTTTTCTATTTCTGTATATTGCATTGTGACTGGGCACCAGGCAAAATTTATATATATATATATATATATAGTTGGAGTGCTGGAATATCCAATTTATATATATATATATATATATATATATATATATATATATATATACTGTATATATATATATATATAATATATAATATAAATATGTTTGGAAGTATTGTGTGTGTGTGTGTGTGTGTGTTGGGGTTATGTGTGTATGTGTGAGGGGTGCAGTGAGTGTGTGTGATGGATGCTGTGTTTGAGGGGTGCGGTGTGTGATGTGTGTGAGGATGCTGTGTATGTGTATGTGTGTGGGGGTGCTGTGTGTGATGTGTTTAAGGGTGCTGTGTGTGTGATTTGTGTGTGAGGGTGCTGTGTTTAAGGGTGCTGTGTGTGTGAGGGCAGAGGCGGCTCTCTAATTAGGCGGTTTAGGCGGCCGCCTAAGGCCTCGCGCTAGAAGGGGCCTCGCGGCCGCCTAAACCGTATAATTAGAGAGCCGCTGCAGGGCTCTCTTTCCCAGTAAAAAAAAAAGAAATTAATAAACACTTTAAAGGCGGCCGCATTAAGATTGCCGCGGCGCCGGCGCTATTAAAAGATGAAACCCTCTCACATGGGTTTCATCCGTGCAGGAGTGAGTCCCCTACCCTCCTCCTGCACACTTCCTGGTAATCGGCCAATCCGCGATGCCGATGACGTCACGACGCGACGACGTCATGACGTAACCCCTCCCTGCATTCCCCCGCCTGCGGTACCAAGAAGAAGGAAGAAGAGTAGCTGCTGCTGAAGAAAACAGAGCAGAAGAGAAGAGAGAAAACTGAGAAAACGGACGGACTCAGGAGAGCAGAGGAGAAGAGAGAAAAAGGTAAGGAGAGCAAAGTAAAATAAATTAAAGGGGAAGGGAAGGAGAGCAAATTAAAATAAATTAAAGGGAAAGGGTAGGAGAGCAAAAGAAAATAAATTAAAGGGGAAGGGAAGGAGAGCAAATTAAAATAAATTAAAGGGAAAGGGTAGGAGAGCAAAAGAAAATAAATTAAAGGGAAAGGAAAGGAGAGCAAAAGAAGATTAAATTAAAGGGAAAGGAAAGGAGAGCAAAAGAAAATAAATTAAAGGCAAAGAGAGCACATTGAAAATAAATTAAAGGGGAAGGGAAAGAGAGCAAAGTAAAATAAAGAAAAGGGAAGGAGAGCAGAGCAGAAGAGAGAAAAAAAGCAGGAGAGCTGTACCCCTCCCCCCCCCCCATCTTTCCACAGAATAATGGTGGTATATCATGACAATATTACTTAACAATTTTAAATATTATTAATATAATAATTCATTATAATATATTATCATAATTATATAAATTATTATCATTAAAGGAAAAGTCCAGTGCCAGGAAAACAATCAGTTTTCCTGGCACTGGAGGTACCCTCTCCCTCCCACCCCCCAATACCCGGTTACTGAAGGGGTGAAAACCCCTTCAGTCACTTACCTGAGGCAGCGACGATGTCCCTCGTCGCTGTCTCCTCCTCCGCGCCGCTCCTCCTACTGTCTCCGTCGGCCGGTGGGCGAGACTGATCCCGCCCACCGGCCGAGGAGACCTAATGCGCATGCGCGGCAATGCCACGCATGCGCATTAGCGCTCCCCATAGGAAAGCATTGAAAAATATTTTCAATGCTTTCCTATGAGGAAATGAGTGACGCTGGAGGTCCTCACACAGCATGAGGACGTCCAGCGACGCTCTAGCACAGATAATCTGTGCTATGAAGGAGGAAGTGACCTCTAGTGGCTGTCTTGGAGACAGCCACTAGAGGTGGAGTTAACCCTGCAAGGTAATTATTGCAGTTTATAAAAAACTGCAATAATTACACTTGCAGGGTTAAGAGTAGTGGGAGTTGGCACCCAGACCACTCCAATGAGCAGTGGTCTGGGTGCCTGGAGTGTCCCTTTAATAATATATTAACTCCTTGGCTGACATCAAAATTGAAGATCTCAGCCAATCCGATGCTTTCCTATGGGAAAGCATTGTGATTGACTGAGATCATCAGTTTAGATTATGTTAGCCAATTGGGCGGATCCGGCGCTGACGGACTTGTGCAGCTATAGAAATTAGGTAAGTTTTTACTTCATTAGGGGGGTGGGGGCTAAATAGTTAAACACAATAGGGTCAGGAATACACATTTGTGCTCCTGATACTGTAGTGTTCTTTTAATACACTGTTGACAACTTTATTTCAGTTTTAGGAGACATCAACAAGAATAACTAAGTAGTCAGCCACAAACCTTTTATCTATACCCAATGTTTGTATATAGGTATTTTGTAGAATAATTTATTAACAAAAATAAGTTTGTTAATAGTGAGATTATGAGGTTTATTAATGTTTGCCTTAAAATATGCAATTTATACAGTTAATTTTAATATCAGCTGCTTATTTTTTATTTTTAGCGCGTGTGGCGGGGGGGAGGGGAGGGGGGCCTCATATTTGATTTTCGCCTAAGGCCTCAAAAAGTCTAGAGCCGCCTCTGTGTGAGGGTGTTGTGTTTAAGGGTGCTGTGTGTGTGATTTGCGTGTGTGAGGGTGCTGTGTGTGTGTTTTGTGTGTGAGGGTGCTGTGTGATTTGTGGGGGTGCTGTGTTTGAGGTGAGTGATTTGTGTGTGTGGGTGCTGTGTGTGATTTGTGTGAAAGTGCTGTGTGTGAGGGTGCTGTGTGTGAGTACTGAGTGTGATAGTGCTGCGAGTGATGTGTGTGAGAGTGCTGAGTGTGATGTGGGTGAAAGTGCGGAGAGTAATGTGTGTGAGGGTGCTGAGTGTGATGTGGGTGAGGGTGCTGAGTGTGATGTGGGTGAGGGTGCTGAGTGTGATGTGGGTGAGGGTGCTGAGTGTGATGTGGGTGAGGGTGCTGAGTGTGATGTGGGTGAGGGTGCTGAGTGTGATGTGGGTGAGGGTGCTGAGTGTGATGTGGGTGAGGGTGCTGAGTGTGATGTGGGTGAGGGTGCTGAGTGTGATGTGGTTGAGGGTGCTGAGTGTGATGTGGTTGAGGGTGCTGAGTGTGATGTGGTTGAGGGTGCTGAGTGTGATGTGGTTGAGGGTGCTGAGTGTGATGTGGTTGAGGGTGCTAAGTGTGATGTGGTTGAGGGTGCTAAGTGTGATGTGGTTGAGGGTACTGAGTGTGATGTGTGTGCGGGTACTGAGTGTGATGTGTGTGAGGGTGCTGAGTGTGATGTGGGTGAGGGTGCTGAGTGTGATGTGGGTGAGGGTGCTGAGTGTGATGTGGGTGAGGGTGCTGAGTGTGATGTGGGTGAGGGTGCTGAGTGTGATGTGGGTGAGGGTGCTGAGTGTGATGTGGGTGAGGGTGCTGAGTGTGATGTGGGTGAGGGTACTGAGTGTGATGTGGGTGAGGGTGCTGAGTGTGATTTGGGTGAGGGTGCTGAGTGTGATGTGGTTGAGGGTGCTGAGTGTGATGTGGTTGAGGGTGCTGAGTGTGATGTGGTTGAGGGTGCTAAGTGTGATGTGTGTGAGGGTACTGAGTGTGATGTGTGTGCGGGTACTGAGTGTGATGTGTGTGAGGGTGCTGAGTGTGATGTGGGTGAGGGTACTGAGTGTGATGTGGGTGAGGGTGCTGAGTGTGATGTGGGTGAGGGTGCTGAGTGTGATGTGGGTGAGGGTGCTGAGTGTGATGTGGGTGAGGGTGCTGAGTGTGATGTGGGTGAGGGTACTGAGTGTGATGTGTGTGAGGGTGCTGAGTGTGATGTGGGTGAGGGTGCTAAGTGTCATGTGGGTGAGGGTACTGATTGTGATGTGGGTGAGGGTGCTGAGTGTGATGTGGGTGAGGGTTCTGTGGATGAAAGTTAAAAGGGATTGTGTGTTTGAAAAAAAAAATCTAATAAGCATGCATTATATTCCCCCCCCCCCTCCCATTCCCACTGGACCGCCAGGGATGGTGTCACCGTGCCGGTCCCCCCTCCCACTCACCACTGTGCCGTTCCCTTCCCTCCCTTCTTACCTTTAGCCTGGAAACAGGAGAGCGGGACAGTGGTGAGTGGGAGGGGGGGACCGGCACGGTGACATGGTCACCGTGACATGGTCGTTGCCATGGCAACGCGCCGGATCTCGCGAGAGAAACCCGGCGGAGCTTCAAGATAGAGCTCCGCTGGGTCCTCCCCCTCCCCAGCCGCAATGTCTATTTAAGTGGGCCGGTGAGGGAGATCTTTGATCTCCCCACCGGCCCTCCATGGAATACAGCGGGGCATTTGCCCGGTGTGCCCGATGGCCAGTCCGGGCCTGGCTCACACACTCATGGCATTGGAGGGTTAATAAAAAATCATTCTGTCTTTATGCAAAATATAAATAAATAAGGGGGTTCAGTTCCACCATATGGCCATATAATGTTAAGACCACCACTACTCCACAATTTTATTTGTGTGCTGAGATAGGTGATTTTAAGTAGCCTTTAAAATTTAAAACTGTATTCTTTAATCTACATTTTGTAAAAAATATTGTCCTCTATGGCAGCACTGATGCTGCGAAATGCATGTTCCCGACAGAGCTCGAGTCCTGCAGGAACGCGTGGGAACAGCACTTTTTTCACAGCAGGAACACCGTTCCCCCTGCAGGCACTAACCAAGGGGCGGTAAAAAATGCCAGCCCCAACTGCCCCCCGTGTTCTCCCTGTCATGGGGGTGGCTACCTAAAGGACCCCCCCCGGCAGGTGCCTATCTACTGTGACAAACTTACTTTCCTGTGTGTGTTTGTACAGGATCTTTTGGCAATTGCACAGCCCTCTAGGGTAAGAAAACCAGGTCAAGACAAAGTCCAGTTTCAAAAAGGCCTCTGGCCTGTTTATTTTCTGTTGTTAAAGGGAAACTCCAGTTCCAGGAAAACGATCCGTTTTCCTGGCACTAGAGGGTCCCTCTCCCTCCCACCCAGGGCCGGCGCGTCCATAAGGTGGCACAGGCGGCCGCCTTAGGGCGCACGGGCTCTGGGGCGCAAAATTTCAGTGACCGGCAGGAGTGAAGCTCTCCCTCCTGCCAGCCACCATCTCGGCCCCCGGCGCGGCTGTGCTGTGCTGAGATCAGACGCAGCGAGGGAGCTCTAATCTCACCACTCTGCTCCCTCGCGCGCTGTCTGCTGATACCGCAGGAGCCAGATTATGACGTCATATTCCGGCTCCCGCGGTATCAGCAGACAGCGCGCGAGGGAGCAGAGTGGTGAGATTAGAGCTCCCCCGCTGCATCTGATCTCAGCACAGCACAGCCGCACGCCGCTCAGCAGGACCCCAGGGAAGGATGCATCATCCACACCAGCTCTCCAGGTAGGGAGGCTGGGTGGAAAATGTATATTTATTAAAATAATTAGTGAATGTATGTGATGTGTGTCTGTGAGTGACAGTGTGCGTCTGTGAGTGACAGTATGCGTCTGTGAGTGACAGTGTGCGTCTGTGAGTGACAGAGTATGCGTCTGTGAGTGACAGAGTATGCGTCTGTGAGTGACAGCGTGTGTGTGAGTGAGTGCGTCTGTGTGTGTGCGCATGTGAGTGTATGAGTGTGTCTGTCAGTGTATGATGAGTGTGTCTGTCAAATCAGTGAGAGTATGTTTGTCATTGAGTATGTGTGTGACTATGCGTGTGTCTGTCAATGAGTGTCAATGAGTGTCAATGAGTCTGTGTCTGTCAGTGACGTCTGTGTGTTTGTCATTGAGTGTGTGACTGTCAGTGTGTACAGAGTGTAGCGGAGCGGAGCGTGGTACAGGAGCTTCTGTTTCCTGTACCTGGCCAGACTGACAGGAGGTGCTCACAGAGAGAGCACTCCCTGTCAGTTCGGCCGGGTACATAAAACTGAAGCTCCTTTAGGGGATCTGCTCCGCTAGGCAATGCAACAATAGAGGTAGAAGGCACACCAGGAAGGGGAGTGTAACCACCAAAGGGGTGTGGGGTGCACCAAGGGATAGGGAGGGAATGGGAGAAGAACACTAAGGGACAGGGAAGGGACCACTATTGGTCGGGGAGGGGAGAGGGGCTGGTTAAGAGGCACATAGGTGAAGATGTTTTTTTGGGGGGGGCGGAAAAATGCATCTTCGCCTATGTACCTAAAAATCCAAGCACCGGCCCTGCTCCCACCCCCCCAATCCCCGGTTACTGAAGGGGTGAAAACCCCTTCAGTCACTTACCTGAGGCAGTGGCGATGTCCCTCGTCGCTGTCTCCTCCTCCGCGACGCTCCTCCTGTCCATTGCGTCGGCCGGTGGGCGAGACTAATCCTGCCCACCGGCCGAGGAGACCTAAAATCATTTGCTATGGACCAGGAAGTGACCTCTAGTGGCTGTCTAGTAGACAGCCACTAAAGGTGGAGTTAACCCTGCAAGGTAATTATTGCAGGATTAAGAGTAGTGGGAGTTGGCACCCAGACCACTCCAATGAGCAGAAGTGGTCTGGGTGCCTGGAGTGTCCCTTTAAGAAGTAACAGGAAACAATAAACAGCAAACCTTCTTTCTCCACAAAACACTTTCCCCACTCCACCCTGCTTTAACTGCAGTTATATAGCTGCTCACAGCCCCTACAGGTGAGGCTAATGACCTTGTTAGGCAGTGAGCCAGAACTCCTTAGAAAACCTGGGCTTGACTCATGCACAACCACTCTGACAGTGGGTGGAGAATCGGCCCACCCTGCTCTTCCGAATACTCCACCCCAGGGACCCAAATAACAACAGAGAAAAAAAATATTTAAACAACTTTCCCTGGGGCTGCATGTGCTTACCCACATGTCAGAATAGTGGCTGTGCAAAAGTCTGGGTGCCAGATATACACCCCTGACCACCATCCCCAACACTCTGTCACACTACCTATCAGACGCTGTTCTCCCAGCTCTGCTCCCTCGCACACCATTTGCTGATGCCGGGAGCCAGAATATGACATCATATTCCAGCTCCCGGTATCAGTAGACAGCCCGTGAGGGAGCAGAGCTGGGAGAACAGCTGCCTGCCTCACTGCAGCCCCACTGGACCCCAGGGACCCATCCATGCCAGCTTTCCCAAAAGGTAGGGAGGCTGGGTGGGAAATGTTAATTTTAATAATATTAATAATTTGTATATATGTCTGTTTGTGTATGTATGTCTCTTAGTGTGTGTGTGTGTGTGTGTGTGTATGTATGTCTCTTAGTGTGTGTGTGTGTGTATGTAAGTGTATATATGTGTGTGTGTATGTCTGTTAGTATCTGTGTGTATGTATGTCTGTTAGTGTATGAGTATATGTATGTCTGTTAGTGTATGTGTGTGTAAGTGTATTTACATCTGTTAGCATATGTACGTGTGTGTATGAGTGTATGTGCTTCTGTTAGTGTATGCATGTGTATGTTTGTGTGTATGTGCTTCTGTTAGTGTATGCATATGTATGTTTGTAAGTGTCTGCCAAATCAGTGAGAGTATATTTGTCATTTAGTGTATGTGTGACTATTAGTTTGTGTCTGTCAGTGTGTTTGTGTGTGTCTCTCTGTCAGTGAATGAGTGTGTCTCAGTGAATGTGTGTGTCAAATCAGTGACGTCAGTGTGTTTGTCATTGAGTGTGTGTGTTACTGTCAGTGTGTATTTGCCAGTGTGTGTCAGTAAATGCGTGTGTGTCTGTCAGAGAGTGTGCTTAAAGGGACTCTATAGGCACCCAGACAACTTCAGCTCACTGAAGTGGTCTGGGTGCAGTGTCCCAGTCCCCTTAAACCTGCAAGTATAATTATTGCAGTTTCTCAGAAACTGCAATAATTACCTTGAGGGGTAACTCCACCTCTAGTGGCTGTCCCACTAGAGGGACTTTCGGGTGGTTAGGTGATGAAAAGTCTCCTAACTGATGCTGGACGTCGTCACACTGTGCACGATGACATCCAGCATCTGCTAAATACCCATAGGATTTTAACCCCTTTAGTGTCCATTGGGGATGGTGAGGACACGAGGGAGGGGGGCACTATAGGGAATTATAGTGCCAGGAAAATATTTTTGTTTTCCTGGCACTATAGTATTTCTTTAAAAGGAACAGGAAAAGGTGGAGTCTAAAGAGGAAGGGGTGGGTTCCTTATCAGGAAGAGGTGCACCCTTGACAGTAAGGGGTGGTAAATTTAGATTAGGGGGGTGCTCAGGTTTAGATATGCCTAGGGCAGCACAAAATTAAAATACACTACTGTGTGAGTGTCTGAGTATGTGTGTGCGTCTGTGAGTGAATGTGTGTGTGTGCGACTGTGTGCACCTGTCTGTGTGTGTGCACGCGTTTATATACAGTTGCAAGAAAAAGTATGTGAACCCTTTGGAATGATATGGATTTCTAAGTCACAACAATAGACAATCACAGTCTGCTTAAACTAATAACACACAAAGAATGAAATGTTGCCATGTTTTTATTGAACACACCATGTAAACATTCACAGTGCAGGTGGAAAAAGTATGTGAACCCTTGGATTTAATAACTAGTTGAACCTCCTTTGGCAGCAATAACTTCAACCAAACGTTTCCTGTAGTTGCAGATCAGACGTGCACAACGGTCAGGAGTAATTCTTGACCATTCCTCTTTACAGAACAGTTTCAATATTCTTGGGATGTCTGGTGTGAATCGCTTTCTTGAGGTCATGCCACAGCATCTCAATCGGGTTGAGGTCAGGACTCTGACTGAGCCACTTCAGAAGGCATATTTTCTTCTGTTTAAGCCATTCTGTTGATTTACTTCTATGCTTTGGGTCATTGTCCTGTTGCAACACCCATCTTCTGTTGAGCTTCAGCTGGCAGACAGATGGCCTTAGGTTCTCCTGCAAAATGTCTTGATAAACTTGGGAATTCATTTTTCCTTTGATGATAGCAATCCGTCCAGGCCCTGATGCAGCAAAGCAGCCCCAAACCATGATGCCCCCACCACCATACTTCACAGTTGGGATGAGGTTTTGATGTTGATGTGCTGTGCCTCTTTTTTGCCACACATAGTGTTGTGTGTTTCTTCTAAACAACTCAACTTTGGTTTCATCTGTCCACATAATATTTTGCCAGTACTGCTGTGGAACATCCAGGTGCTCTTGTGCAAACTGTAAATGTGCAGCAATGTTCTGTTTGGACAGCAGTGGCTTCCTCTGTGGTATCTAGTGATGTACCGAACTGTTCGCTGGCGAATAGTTCCTGGCGAACATAGCGTGTTCGCGTTCGCCACGGCGGGCGAACACATGCGCGGTTCGATCCGCCCCCTATTCGTCATCATTGAGTAAACTTTGACCCTGTGCCTCACGGTTAGCAGACACATTCCAGCAAATTAGCAGCAGACCCTCCCTTCCAGACCCTCCTGCCTCCTGTACAGCATCCATTTTAGATTCATTCTGAAGCTGCATTCTTAGATAGAGGAGGGAAAGTGTAGCTGCTGCTCATTTGATAGGGAAATTGATAGCTAGGGTAGGGTATTCAGTGTCCACTACAGTCCTGAAGGACTCATCTGATCTCTGCTGTAAGGACAGCACCCCAAAAAGCCCTATTTAGGGCTAGAACATCAGTCTGCTTTTTTTTTCTGTGTAATGTAATTGCAGTTGCCTGCCTGCCAGCTTCTGTGTTAGGCTCACGGTGGATACTGTGCCCACTTGCCCAGTGCCACCACTCATATCTGGTGTCACAATAGCTTAAGCTTGCATTTAAATACAAAAAAATGTTTTTTCACTGTAATAGATTGAATAGCAGTTAGTTGTCTGCAAGCGTCTAGGTGTCAGGCCTTCAGCGTGTACTCTGCCAACCTCTGCAAGTGCACTTTGCCACTCATATCTGGTGTCTCTATAGCGTGCCTTTAAAAAGAAAAAAAGTGTTTCACTGTAAGCTAATAGCAGTCAGTGTACTTCAAGTGGGTGTCAGGCCTTCAGCGTTGTGTCCTGGCAGGCCCTGAAACGCACACGTGTGAAGGAAACTGATTGCTATTATTTCACAGTCAAATTTCTAGTTTTTTTGTTTTAATGTACACTAATGTTACACCAGAAATGAGTTGCACTGGTGTGACACTGTGCCCTGGCAGGCCCTGAAACGCACACGTGTGTAGGAAACTGGCTGCTATTATTTCACAGTCAAATTTCTAGTTTTTTTTTTTTAATGTACACTACTGTTACACCAGATATGAGTTGCACTGGTGTGACACTGTGCCCTGGCAGGCCCTGAAACGCACACGTGTGAAGGAAACTGATTGCTATTATTTCACAGTCAAATTTCTAGTTTTTTTTTTTTAATGTACACTACTGTTACACCAGATATGAGTTGCACTGGTGTGACACTGTGCCCTGGCAGGCCCTGAAACGCACACGTGTGAAGGAAACTGATTGCTATTATTTCACAGTCAAATTTCTAGTTTTTTTGTTTTAATGTACACTAATGTTACACCAGAAATGAGTTGCACTGGTGTGACACTGTGCCCTGGCAGGCCCTGAAACGCACACGTGTGTAGGAAACTGGCTGCTATTATTTCACAGTCAAATTTCTAGTTTTTTTTTTTTTTATGTACACTACTGTTACACCAGATATGAGTTGCACTGGTGTGACACTGTGCCCTGGCAGGCCCTGAAACGCACACGCATGAAGGAAACTGACTGCTATTATTTAACAGTCAAAAAAGTGTTGGGGTTTTTTTTTTAAAAAGAACAGCTTGGACAGAGATACCTCACTCAATCAGGGATTTGTCCAGTTTTTACTTGAGGCGATCCAATTTATATTGACCCACAATTTTTTCTTGTTCAATTATGAATACGTTCTGCAGATCAAGGGAACTGCCATGGGCACCAGGTGCGCCCCAAGTTATGCAAACATCTTCATGAATTTTTGGGAACACCAATTTATATGGGACCATAATCCTTATGGGGCTGACCTGGTGCTCTGGTGTCGTTATATTGATGATATCCTTGTTATTTGGAAGGGGTCTGAAGAACATCTGTTACACTTCTGTTAGACTTCTTACTCACTTGTTTTCTCTCCTGTATACAGTTCTTCCTCCATAGATTTTTTTAGACCTAACTATTTCAGCCCAAGAAGGTCATATTCATACCAAGACATACTTCAAACCCACCGACACTAACAGCTACATTGAGTCAACCAGCTGACACCATCATAGATGGCTGTCGGGAGTACCTAGGAGTCAATATACACGACTCCGACGGAATTGCTCCAATAAGGACAGCTATTTAGAACAAGCGGACATCCTAACTAAGAAACTTGTTGAGAAAGGATATAGACATGAATCTTTAAATAGAGAAGTAAAAAGAATTCAAAATATTGAAAGAGGAGTTCTTCTGATAGATAAAACTAAATCAATAAAAAATCATTTGAGTTCTCATTTCACACCAAATATAACTCTAAAGCTTTTTCTATTAATAAAATCTTCAGAAAACATTGGGACATTTTGAGACATGACGAATATATAGGTCCCCAATTACCAGTCCATCCCCAAATTGGATATAGGAAAGGGAAGAATTTCTCTTCCTATTTAGCACCTAGTCATTTTTCAAGTCAGAGGATAACTAATCCTGAGGGGAATAAAGGATTTTATACCTGTGGAACATGCAAAGCGTGTAGAGGACTACCGTCCTGTACACGTTCCTTCTCCAGTTCCATCACTCAAGAAAAGTTTAAGATCCAAAGACGGGTTACCTGTTCTTACTCACATGTTATGTACCTCATCACATGTGGGTGCGGTGCACAGTATGTGTGGAGGATGGGAAGAAAAGCGAAAACTCGTTTCTTAGAACATAAGAATAATATTAGACGTAATGTCAAAAATCATTCTATTCCAGTCCATTGTAACATGTGTCCTCATTTTCAAATCCAAAATCTTTCATGGGTGATTATAGAACAGGTCTCCCTTGATGTAAAGGGAGGCGACATAACCATGAAATTGAGACAAAGAGAGGGATTCTGGATCCACAAATTACAAACACTTCAACCCCATAGGCTGAATGTAGATTTTGATTTAATTTGTTTTCTCTAATTCTATTTTTAATTTTCATTTATTTATTTTTATTTTATTTTATTTTTATTTTATTTATTTTTATTTTATTTATTGTTATTATTTTATTCTTATTTAATTTCAATTCTTACTTATTTTTATGTTTATTTTCATCTTTATTTCTATTTTTATCATTACTTTTTTCCTTCTCTATCGATTTAGGTTATTGTTGCATTTTTTTCGTTTTTATAATCTGTGCATTAGGATCCTTCTTCTTTTCTATTATAACTATGAACATTCCCCTTCTATATAAGTTTCACTCTCTTTGGTGCTGGTGTAACTGTATATTAAGCTGTTTATATAGCCATAGACTCTGTTTTTTGATTGGTTTTCAAGTACGTTTCTTTTCTTCCTTATGTAATTTTCCCTGCTGTGTGCCGATCGAGTGGAACGCCGGGATTGGCTGATGCAAGCCGAAAACGCCGAGAGGGACATTTAAAAGAAGCCAGAACATATGGGACTTTTATTGTATTCTATCTGACTGGATTGTTAGATGTGTTTATTATTTCTTTTACTAAATTGCTCCTGAGGAAGTCTATTGTTATAGACGAAACGCGTAGAGCTAGAGCTATTTATTATTTTTATTGCCTGTGACCCACTGTTCCTATCTTACCATCTGAAAGGAGTGATAAGGATATCTGATGGGCGTTTTAACTTCTTACTTTTTGTAAGTGCTTCCAATAAATTGCATTTTTACTATATCATACAGTCCTATACCATGTTCAATTTTTCTTTTGCATATACGCCTGACCAATAAGGGATCCCTCTACAGGAATTTCTAAGATACCTTGATGGGCTTGAAACATACTTCTATCTCGTGAGTGTAATTCGTATAGCAGGGATTACTCTACTTAATGGTGTTACACTATGTATGTTCTCAGCTTTTATTTTTTCTAGGTGTATCTTGTATTTTTTGGCTATTTGTGAGGATTTGAGGAATCCTTTGTTACACTCTAGAATATAAGGGAAGTCTATTACCTTTTTTTATTACATATTGCTGCACTTGGGTGGTCTATTGCGATACATATATATTTTAACAATCCTGTTCCAGATTATTATTATTATTAGCATTTATATAGAGGTGAAAATGCCTTCCTCAGTTGTAATTACAATCTAGGATTTATTTGTCTTTGTATTTTATTTTATTCACATTTGATGGCTGTATTTCAAAAGTTAGACATTGATAAATCATATGAACAATGATTAGGTTGGGATGTCCAAATACCTCTGGATGTTTTGCTATTCTGAATTGGGGAATTTTAATATTATATTTATGTGCACTTTAGTATACCTTATGCAGGTCTTGCTTTAAACCCTTAATGCCATTACGTCGTTCTATGCCATCCTCATTTAAATAGGCTTTAATGCCGTTGCGGCGGCATAGAACGCAGTAACGGCTTTCAGCCCCTGGAGCTTCCAGCTACTTACCTCCGCTGCGATCCTCTTCGGGAGGACTGCCTGACAGCCCAGGCAGCCCTCCCATGGCAAATCAGGCCCCCGGGAGCCATGTGATCGCTCTTTGGCCGCATTCGTATCCCATAATGGCCGCCGTTACGTGTTCGTGCATACGAACACCGACCACCCAGACGATCAATTAGAATGTCAGGGAGTTCATGGCTTTTAGGTGTTAATAAGGTTGGTGAGGTTAACAAGCGCCTTGCTCCAGGTCTGGGTGGTCGGTCGTTCGGTAGATTTTTCGTTATTCGAATGGCCAATGGTAAAATAAAACAGGCTTTATTCCATATTAACGGTTAGACGAACAGACAATTTCAAACTTTAAAATTCAGGGACAGAGGGTCTGTCACATGTAGAATTACAAGAATAGTGGAAAATAGTTTCATAGTTCTTACCGTAATTTTCTTTTCCTGATCATTATTCCTGGCAGCATTTACTCATGGGTTAGCCCCTCCCCTCACAGCAGAAAGGACAGGAAATAGAACTTCCCCCTTCCCATCAGGCAGTCTTTGTAACTAGCTTCACAACTCATAATATATGGGAGGGAACATAATGCTGCCATGAATAATGATCAGGAAAAGAAAATTACGTTAAGTATGAAACAATTTTCCACTTTCCTGATCAATCATGGAAGCATTTACTCATGGGGAATACCCAAGCAGTATATATCGAGGGAGGGACAGAGTTCAAAAACAGCTAATAGTTATAAAGCCATTATTGAGCTGCATACATTTCAGAAGACTTTTAACCCCTTAAGGGCCAGCCTGTTTTTGCGATGTTGTACGTTAAGGACCAGAGCGGTTTTAACACTTTTGTGGCGTTTGTGTTTAGCTGTAATTTTCTGCTCTCTCATTTACGGTTCCCACACAAATTATATATTGTTTTTTTCAGGACAAGAAGGGCTTTCTTTACATACCATTACTTGTATCATGTCATATATTTTACTTTTAAAAAAATAAAATATGGTGAAAAACTGGAAAAAAACAAAAAACATGTTTTTGGAATTTTACTTGAAAAATCTTTTAACTATCTACAAAAGCTAGTAAAAAAAAACCTGCTAAATAGATTCAAAATGTTGTCCTGAGTTTAAAAACACCCAGTGTTTACATGCTTTTTATTTGCAAGTTATAGGGCTATAAGTACAAGTAGGAAATTGCTCTTTCAATATATATATATTTTTTACATTTATCAATAGTGACATTGTAACACTGTTATCTGTCATGAATCCCTGAATCACACCCCACATGTATATATTCTTTTAAAGTAGACAACCCAGGGTATGGCCAGTCTTTTTTAGTAGCCACTTAGTCACAAACACTGGCCAAAGTTAGCATTTATATTTGTGTGTTTAAAAATGCTAAAAACGCTAACTTTGGCCAGTGTTTGTGACTAAGTGGATACTAAAAAAGGCTGAACATACCCCATTTGCAATACCTTGGGTTGTCTTCTTTTGCAAATGGTATGCCATTATGGGGGTAATTCTCATTCCTGGGCTACCGTACGCTCTCAAAGGCAACTTTACCAATCTGACAAATTTCAATGAAAAAAATTAAAACCTCTACATGTGGGGTACTGTTATACTCAGAAGACTTCGCTGAACACAAATAATAGTGTTTCAGAACAGTAAACCCTATCACAGCAATAATATCATAAGTGAAAAAGCCGTTTGTGTGTGAAAAATGCAAGAAACTTCACTTTCACTGACCATATCATCGCTATGATATGTTTTACTGTTTTGAAAGACTAATTTTTGTGTTCAGCGAAGTCTCCCGAGTAAAACAGTACCCCCCATGTACAGGTTTTAGGGTGTCATAGAAAGTTACAGGGTTAAACATAGTGCTAGCAAATTAAATTCTCTGGACTTTCGGCCTGGGTGCTCAGGCATGTCCCTCAAATTGCAATCAATAAAATTACTTAATTATATAATAATATTACAGAAATATGCATGTAGAATTTAAATATATATATATATATATATATATATTTTTTTAAGTTTACGTGTATATTTATAAAATTATTTATGTAATTATGTACATGGACGTATGTATATTTCGTATTTATATATATATATATATATATATATATATATATGATTTCATTCTAAGTGTATTTTGATATAAATATATATGTTAATATCAAAATACTGTTAGAATAAAATTAATTTTGCAAATGGTATGCCATCATGGGGGTAGTTCTCATTCCTGGGCTACCATATGCTCTCAAAGGCAACATAACCAATTTGGCAAATTTAAATGTCAAAAAAATGAAATTCAAGCCTTATATGTGACTCTCTAACTTTCCAAAACACCATAAAACTTGTACATGGGGGTACTGTTATTCTCAGGAGACTTCACTAAACACAAATATTAGTGTTTTAAAGCAGTAAAACATATTACAACAACAATATAGTCCATAAAAGTGACGTTTGTTTGTAAAAAAAATGCAAAAAACGTCACTTTTACTTAAAATATCATCGTTGTAATACAATTTACCAGTTTGAAACACTAATATTTGAGTTCAGCGAAGTCTCCTGAGTAAAACAGTACCCCCTATGTACAGGTTTTATGGTGTCTTGGAGCGTTACAGGGTCAAATATAGTGCTTGCGAATTAAGTTCTCTGCACTTTCTCCCTGTTTTGTCAGTCATGTCAATAGAATTTTTATTAATCAAATCACATAATTATGTTAAAAGATTACTTAAATATTCATGAAGATTTTTAATATATATGCATTTATAGGTATTTAAATTCTACATGTATACTAATGTAATCTTTTATGTAAATATATATATTTTATATAGATTGTCATTCTAAGTGTATTTTGTTATATATATATATATATATTAATTACAAAATACAATATGAATATATAATTTATATTAAATTTTGTTTCAATATTTTATTTTATTTTATTATTTTATTTATTATTGTAATTACGTGTGTATGTGTATATATATATATATATATATATATATATACACACACACACACACACACACACACACATCTATTATTTATTTATATATAGAAGGCCTGGCCTGTAATTGTGGGAGGCACTATCATCCCTATTTAAACCCAGTGCGCCCCTGCTTACCTGTCGTCGACGATCCCGGAAGTGATTCGTTCTACTTCCGGTTCACGTAATCTAGACGCGGCGGCAGGCGAGATAGGGTCAGCATGTCCAGGTCGGGCCGGTAAACGGAAGCCTAAACCGCTGTACAAGGCTGTCCCACGGGTAAAACAGTGAGTTACTGCACGGGCGCATCCAGCGCCACGAGCAGCATTAGTTAGGAAACCCCTTCGTCCCTCAGGCTCCCCGGCAACATGCTTGGCTCAAAGGGACCCCCCACGTACTCACAGGGGCACTGCACATAAATGGTGCATACTCGCTTGCATGCCGCGTACCGGCTTCGTTTAACCGTTCAGACGCTGCAATACTGTTTGGTGTCTACCTCTTACATATTTTATCTTGCTGTTAATGTTTTCGCAACATTGTACAGATGTTCATTGCGTTTTAGTAAATGTACAAGTGTACTTTGATTTTATGAAGTTGTTATTTCTTTTATAAATTGTGCCCCAGCTAGCAATTGTTTCTTTTTCATAAGCAACCTGTTTAACATAATTAAGGAAAATAATTATTTTTAGCGATATATAGAGAACAATCCTGCATTTCTGTACGTTGTGTCCTCAGAATGCCTCTTTAAAGGCGTGTACAATACTTCTTTGTATAATTTATCTACGCAGTTTTGGGTTCAAAAAGAGGTTTTAACTCTCAGAATGTCATTTACTCAGTATGTGGGGCTAAATATCGCCACCTTGTCAGAATAGTGGCTGTGCAAAAGTCTGGGTGCCAGATATACACCCCTGACCACCATCCCCAACACTCTGTCACACTACCTATCAGACGCTGTTCTCCCAGCTCTGCTCCCTCGCACACCATTTGCTGATGCCGGGAGCCAGAATATGACATCATATTCCAGCTCCCGGTATCAGTAGACAGCCCATGAGGGAGCAGAGCTGGGAGAACAGCTGCCTGCCTCACTGCAGCCCCACTGGACCCCAGGGACCCATCCATGCCAGCTTCCCCAAAAGGTAGGGAGGCTGGGTGGGAAATGTTAATTTTAATAATATTAATAATTTGTATATATGTCTGTTTGTGTATGTATGTCTCTTAGTGTGTGTGTGTGTGTGTGTGTATGTATGTCTCTTAGTGTGTGTGTGTGTGTATGTAAGTGTATATATGTGTGTGTGTATGTCTGTTAGTATCTGTGTGTATGTATGTCTGTTAGTGTATGAGTATATGTATGTCTGTTAGTGTATGTGTGTGTAAGTGTATTTACATCTGTTAGCATATGTACGTGTGTGTATGAGTGTATGTGCTTCTGTTAGTGTATGCATGTGTATGTTTGTGTGTATGTGCTTCTGTTAGTGTATGCATATGTATGTTTGTAAGTGTCTGCCAAATCAGTGAGAGTATATTTGTCATTTAGTGTATGTGTGACTATTAGTTTGTGTCTGTCAGTGTGTTTGTGTGTGTCTCTCTGTCAGTGAATGAGTGTGTCTCAGTGAATGTGTGTGTCAAATCAGTGACGTCAGTGTGTTTGTCATTGAGTGTGTGTGTTACTGTCAGTGTGTATTTGCCAGTGTGTGTCAGTAAATGCGTGTGTGTCTGTCAGAGAGTGTGCTTAAAGGGACTCTATAGGCACCCAGACAACTTCAGCTCACTGAAGTGGTCTGGGTGCAGTGTCCCAGTCCCCTTAAACCTGCAAGTATAATTATTGCAGTTTCTCAGAAACTGCAATAATTACCTTGAGGGGTAACTCCACCTCTAGTGGCTGTCCCACTAGAGGGACTTTCGGGTGGTTAGGTGATGAAAAGTCTCCTAACTGTTGCTGGACGTCGTCACACTGTGCACGATGACATCCAGCATCTGCTAAATACCCATAGGATTTTAACCCCTTTAGTGTCCATTGGGGATGGTGAGGACACAAGGGAGGGGGGCACTATAGGGAATTATAGTGCCAGGAAAATATTTTTGTTTTCCTGGCACTATAGTATTTCTTTAAAAGGAACAGGAAAAGGTGGAGTCTAAAGAGGAAGGGGTGGGTTCCTTATCAGGAAGAGGTGCACCCTTGACAGTAAGGGGTGGTAAATTTAGATTAGGGGGGTGCTCAGGTTTAGATATGCCTAGGGCAGCACAAAATTAAAATACACTACTGTGTGAGTGTCTGAGTATGTGTGTGCGTCTGTGAGTGAATGTGTGTGTGTGCGACTGTGTGCACCTGTCTGTGTGTGTGCACGCGTTTATATACAGTTGCAAGAAAAAGTATGTGAACCCTTTGGAATGATATGGATTTCTAAGTCACAACAATAGACAATCACAGTCTGCTTAAACTAATAACACACAAAGAATGAAATGTTGCCATGTTTTTATTGAACACACCATGTAAACATTCACAGTGCAGGTGGAAAAAGTATGTGAACCCTTGGATTTAATAACTAGTTGAACCTCCTTTGGCAGCAATAACTTCAACCAAACGTTTCCTGTAGTTGCAGATCAGACGTGCACAACGGTCAGGAGTAATTCTTGACCATTCCTCTTTACAGAACAGTTTCAATATTCTTGGGATGTCTGGTGTGAATCGCTTTCTTGAGGTCATGCCACAGCATCTCAATCGGGTTGAGGTCAGGACTCTGACTGAGCCACTTCAGAAGGCATATTTTCTTCTGTTTAAGCCATTCTGTTGATTTACTTCTATGCTTTGGGTCATTGTCCTGTTGCAACACCCATCTTCTGTTGAGCTTCAGCTGGCAGACAGATGGCCTTAGGTTCTCCTGCAAAATGTCTTGATAAACTTGGGAATTCATTTTTCCTTTGATGATAGCAATCCGTCCAGGCCCTGATGCAGCAAAGCAGCCCCAAACCATGATGCCCCCACCACCATACTTCACAGTTGGGATGAGGTTTTGATGTTGATGTGCTGTGCCTCTTTTTTGCCCCACATAGTGTTGTGTGTTTCTTCTAAACAACTCAACTTTGGTTTCATCTGTCCACATAATATTTTGCCAGTACTGCTGTGGAACATCCAGGTGCTCTTGTGCAAACTGTAAATGTGCAGCAATGTTCTGTTTGGACAGCAGTGGCTTCCTCTGTGGTATCTAGTGATGTACCGAACTGTTCGCTGGCGAATAGTTCCTGGCGAACATAGCGTGTTCGCGTTCGCCACGGCGGGCGAACACATGCGCGGTTCGATCCGCCCCCTATTCGTCATCATTGAGTAAACTTTGACCCTGTGCCTCACGGTTAGCAGACACATTCCAGCAAATTAGCAGCAGACCCTCCCTTCCAGACCCTCCTGCCTCCTGTACAGCATCCATTTTAGATTCATTCTGAAGCTGCATTCTTAGATAGAGGAGGGAAAGTGTAGCTGCTGCTCATTTGATAGGGAAATTGATAGCTAGGGTAGGGTATTCAGTGTCCACTACAGTCCTGAAGGACTCATCTGATCTCTGCTGTAAGGACAGCACCCCAAAAAGCCCTATTTAGGGCTAGAACATCAGTCTGCTTTTTTTTTCTGTGTAATGTAATTGCAGTTGCCTGCCTGCCAGCTTCTGTGTTAGGCTCACGGTGGATACTGTGCCCACTTGCCCAGTGCCACCACTCATATCTGGTGTCACAATAGCTTAAGCTTGCATTTAAATACAAAAAAATGTTTTTTCACTGTAATAGATTGAATAGCAGTTAGTTGTCTGCAAGCGTCTAGGTGTCAGGCCTTCAGCGTGTACTCTGCCAACCTCTGCAAGTGCACTTTGCCACTCATATCTGGTGTCTCTATAGCGTGCCTTTAAAAAGAAAAAAAGTGTTTCACTGTAAGCTAATAGCAGTCAGTGTACTTCAAGTGGGTGTCAGGCCTTCAGCGTTGTGTCCTGGCAGGCCCTGAAACGCACACGTGTGAAGGAAACTGACTGCTATTATTTCACAGTCAAATTTCTAGTTTTTTTTTTTTAATGTACACTACTGTTACACCAGATATGAGTTGCACTGGTGTGACACTGTGCCCTGGCAGGCCCTGAAACGCACACGTGTGAAGGAAACTGATTGCTATTATTTCACAGTCAAATTTCTAGTTTTTTTGTTTTAATGTACACTACTGTTACACCAGAAATGAGTTGCACTGGTGTGACACTGTGCCCTGGCAGGCCCTGAAACGCACACGTGTGTAGGAAACTGGCTGCTATTATTTCACAGTCAAATTTCTAGTTTTTTTTTTTTTTTAAATGTACACTACTGTTACACCAGATATGAGTTGCACTGGTGTGACACTGTGCCCTGGCAGGCCTTGAAACGCACACGTGTGAAGGAAACTGACTGCTATTATTTGACAGTCAAAAAAGTGTTGGGGTTTTTTTTTTAAAAAAGAACAGCTTGGACAGAGATACCTCACTCAATCAGGGATTTGTCCAGTTTTTACTTGAGGCGATCCAATTTATATTGACCCACAATTTTTTCTTGTTCAATTATGAATACGTTCTGCAGATCAAGGGAACTACCATGGGCACCAGGTGCGCCCCAAGTTATGCAAACATCTTCATGAATTTTTGGGAACACCAATTTATATGGGACCATAATCCTTATGGGGCTGACCTGGTGCTCTGGTGTCGTTATATTGATGATATCCTTGTTATTTGGAAGGGGTCTGAAGAACATCTGTTACACTTCTGTTAGACTTCTTACTCACTTGTTTTCTCTCCTGTATACAGTTCTTCCTCCATAGATTTTTTTAGACCTAACTATTTCAGCCCAAGAAGGTCATATTCATACCAAGACATACTTCAAACCCACCGACACTAACAGCTACATTGAGTCAACCAGCTGACACCATCATAGATGGCTGTCGGGAGTACCTAGGAGTCAATATACACGACTCCGACGGAATTGCTCCAATAAGGACAGCTATTTAGAACAAGCGGACATCCTAACTAAGAAACTTGTTGAGAAAGGATATAGACATGAATCTTTAAATAGAGAAGTAAAAAGAATCTCCCATGATGGCGCGTATCCCATGATGGCCGCCGTTACGTGTTCGTGCATACGAACACCGACCACCCAGACGATCAATTAGAATGTCAGGGAGTTCATGGCTTTTAGGTGTTAATAAGGTTGGTGAGGTTAACAAGCGCCTTGCTCCAGGTCTGGGTGGTCGGTCGTTCGGTAGATTTTTCGTTATTCGAATGGCCAATGGTAAAATAAAACAGGCTTTATTCCATATTAACGGTTAGACGAACAGACAATTTCAAACTTTAAAATTCAGGGACAGAGGGTCTGTCACATGTAGAATTACAAGAATAGTGGAAAATAGTTTCATAGTTCTTACCGTAATTTTCTTTTCCTGATCATTATTCCTGGCAGCATTTACTCATGGGTTAGCCCCTCCCCTCACAGCAGAAAGGACAGGAAATAGAACTTCCCCCTTCCCATCAGGCAGTCTTTGTAACTAGCTTCACAACTCATAATATATGGGAGGGAACATAATGCTGCCATGAATAATGATCAGGAAAAGAAAATTACGTTAAGTATGAAACTATTTTCCACTTTCCTGATCAATCATGGAAGCATTTACTCATGGGGAATACCCAAGCAGTATATATCGAGGGAGGGACAGAGTTCAAAAACAGCTAATAGTTATAAAGCCATTATTGAGCTGCATACATTTCAGAAGACTTTTAACCCCTTAAGGGCCAGCCTGTTTTTGCGATGTTGTACGTTAAGGACCAGAGCGGTTTTAACACTTTTGTGGCGTTTGTGTTTAGCTGTAATTTTCTGCTCTCTCATTTACGGTTCCCACACAAATTATATATTGTTTTTTTCAGGACAAGAAGGGCTTTCTTTACATACCATTACTTGTATCATGTCATATATTTTACTTTTAAAAAAATAAAATATGGTGAAAAACTGGAAAAAAACAAAAAACATGTTTTTGGAATTTTACTTGAAAAATCTTTTAACTATCTACAAAAGCTAGTAAAAAAAAACCTGCTAAATAGATTCAAAATGTTGTCCTGAGTTTAAAAACACCCAGTGTTTACATGCTTTTTATTTGCAAGTTATAGGGCTATAAGTACAAGTAGGAAATTGCTCTTTCAATATATATATATTTTTTACATTTATCAATAGTGACATTGTAACACTGTTATCTGTCATGAATCCCTGAATCACACCCCACATGTTTATATTCTTTTAAAGTAGACAACCCAGGGTATGGCCAGTCTTTTTTAGTAGCCACTTAGTCACAAACACTGGCCAAAGTTAGCATTTATATTTGTGTGTTTAAAAATGCTAAAAACGCTAACTTTGGCCAGTGTTTGTGACTAAGTGGATACTAAAAAAGGCTGAACATACCCCATTTGCAATACCTTGGGTTGTCTTCTTTTGCAAATGGTATGCCATTATGGGGGTAATTCTCATTCCTGGGCTACCGTACGCTCTCAAAGGCAACTTTACCAATCTGACAAATTTCAATGAAAAAAATTAAAACCTCTACATGTGGGGTACTGTTATACTCAGAAGACTTCGCTGAACACAAATAATAGTGTTTCAGAACAGTAAACCCTATCACAGCAATAATATCATAAGTGAAAAAGCCGTTTGTGTGTGAAAAATGCAAGAAACTTCACTTTCACTGACCATATCATCGCTATGATATGTTTTACTGTTTTGAAAGACTAATTTTTGTGTTCAGCGAAGTCTCCCGAGTAAAACAGTACCCCCCATGTACAGGTTTTAGGGTGTCATAGAAAGTTACAGGGTTAAACATAGTGCTAGCAAATTAAATTCTCTGGACTTTCGGCCTGGGTGCTCAGGCATGTCCCTCAAATTGCAATCAATAAAATTACTTAATTATATAATAATATTACAGAAATATGCATGTAGAATTTAAATATATATATATATATATATATATTTTTTTTTTTAAGTTTACGTGTATATTTATAAAATTATTTATGTAATTATGTACATGGACGTATGTATATTTCGTATTTATATATATATATATATATATATATATATATATATATATATGATTTCATTCTAAGTGTATTTTGATATAAATATATATGTTAATATCAAAATACTGTTAGAATAAAATTAATTTTGCAAATGGTATGCCATCATGGGGGTAGTTCTCATTCCTGGGCTACCATATGCTCTCAAAGGCAACATAACCAATTTGGCAAATTTAAATGTCAAAAAAATGAAATTCAAGCCTTATATGTGACTCTCTAACTTTCCAAAACACCATAAAACTTGTACATGGGGGTACTGTTATTCTCAGGAGACTTCACTAAACACAAATATTAGTGTTTTAAAGCAGTAAAACATATTACAACAACAATATAGTCCATAAAAGTGACGTTTGTTTGTAAAAAAAATGCAAAAAACGTCACTTTTACTTAAAATATCATCGTTGTAATACAATTTACCAGTTTGAAACACTAATATTTGAGTTCAGCGAAGTCTCCTGAGTAAAACAGTACCCCCTATGTACAGGTTTTATGGTGTCTTGGAGCGTTACAGGGTCAAATATAGTGCTTGCGAATTAAGTTCTCTGCACTTTCTCCCTGTTTTGTCAGGCATGTCAATCAAATTTTAATTAATCAAATCACATAATTATGTTAAAAGATTACTTAAATATTCATGAAGATTTTTAATATATATGCATTTATAGGTATTTAAATTCTACATGTATACTAATGTAATCTTTTATGTAAATATATATATTTTATATATAGATTGTCATTCTAAGTGTATTTTGTTATATATATATATATTAATTACAAAATACAATATGAATATATAATTTATATTAAATTTTGTTTCAATATTTTATTTTATTTTATTATTTTATTTATTATTGTAATTACGTGTGTATGTGTATATATATATATATATATATATATATATATATATATATATATACACACACACACACACACACACACACACACACACATCTATTATTTATTTATATATAGAAGGCCTGGCCTGTAATTGTGGGAGGCACTATCATCCCTATTTAAACCCAGTGCGCCCCTGCTTACCTGTCGTCGACGATCCCGGAAGTGATTCGTTCTACTTCCGGTTCACGTAATCTAGACGCGGCGGCAGGCGAGATAGGGTCAGCATGTCCAGGTCGGGCCGGTAAACGGAAGCCTAAACCGCTGTACAAGGCTGTCCCACGTGTAAAACAGTGAGTTACTGCACGGGCGCATCCAGCGCCACGAGCAGCATTAGTTAGGAAACCCCTTCGTCCCTCAGGCTCCCCGGCAACATGCTTGGCTCAAAGGGACCCCCCACGTACTCACAGGGGCACTGCACATAAATGGTGCATACTCGCTTGCATGCCGCGTACCGGCTTCGTTTAACCGTTCAGACGCTGCAATACTGTTTGGTGTCTACCTCTTACATATTTTATCTTGCTGTTAATGTTTTCGCAACATTGTACAGATGTTCATTGCGTTTTAGTAAATGTACAAGTGTACTTTGATTTTATGAAGTTGTTATTTCTTTTATAAATTGTGCCCCAGCTAGCAATTGTTTCTTTTTCATAAGCAACCTGTTTAACATAATTAAGGAAAATAATTATTTTTAGCGATATATAGAGAACAATCCTGCATTTCTGTACGTTGTGTCCTCAGAATGCCTCTTTAAAGGCGTGTACAATACTTCTTTGTATAATTTATCTACGCAGTTTTGGGTTCAAAAAGAGGTTTTAACTCTCAGAATGTCATTTACTCAGTATGTGGGGCTAAATATCGCCACCTTGTGGCTATGGTCAATATTTATGGGTTTCAGCCATTTAAATGTTTGTATATCTTTCATATACTTTTCAAATTTTACGTTTAGTTGTGGTAATGAAAGCATGCACACACGCTCTCCATGCTCTTATGTACATTTATTCAGCAGCAGCTGTCTGCTTTTGATATTATCTTATAGTATATAGTTGTCAGAGATTCTTCAGTTAGCCGTCAGTAAGCTTTGTACTATTGTTGTCATCTACTATGTTTTCTTAGTACAGTTATATGTATACGCCCTTTTATATACACTAATCTGTCTGGGGAGTATGACTAAACAGCCAGCATTCATACGGCTACACCGTTAGTTATACTCTGTCATTCGCACGTTTCCCTGTACTTATCTTCATTCACTCCTTCGTCTAAACTTTCATTCAGTACTATAACACTCACGTTAAACGGTCATTACGTACCACTGCAATTCGTGTGGTCTGGCTTTCGGTTAACTGTCGTCAGCACAGTACCAGTTATGAATGTTTAGTTGTCTGTTTGCCTAAATTTCTATGCTTACTATTCCTATAAATATGAGTCTTTCTTTAAAATTCAGGTTTTCATTGTATTTATGTCTCCTGCATCTCATGTTCCTATTTACACTAGGCTGTATTTAAATCAGATGTCAATTTAAGTTAGTTTATCTTCCCTCTGGTTAAAGTTCATACAATTACCTTCACTGATTACTACGGTGCCTTCTTGGTTAAATACGCCACTTCATTTAAAGAGGTCTCAGTTTATTTATTATACTACATTGGGCGCTCAGTTATAGTTGGCTTCTTCAATACGCAGTAATGATTAGGGTGCCTATTAAGCTTGCCGTATTCCCATATTTGCATTTGCCGGGCAGCCAGTCTATCGTTGGCCCTTTATAGCGTGTTGTTATACATTTTCATGAACGTTTCTGATTAAGCGCTAAGGTGGTTACCCCAGCACACATTACAAGTTACAGCGGGTACCGGCAGTTACATTCTTTCTACATTTAGTGTCTGTTCACTTAAAGTCATATATTTAACCATTTTGTATGCTTACAGCAGCCGGTAACGGAGACACTCTCATACAATTTTTTTTTTTTTTCTCCCCGTTTATTTTATGCAAACTGTCGTTTATTTTCAAATGAACCTTAATCGTTATGTTTCTCATGGTATCATATAAACTATCAAGTAGTACCACGCTGTGTTTTCGCTCTGTCATAGCAGTAGTAGTTTATTCCGGGTAAACAGCGATGATATAATCCTTCATTATTATGTTCTTTTCCTGTACCTTTGTCCATGTATATACACAAATTTAACGTGTACAATGACAGGGTCGTTAATTTACTAAAGTATTTTCCTTAACCCCTTAACGCCGTTACGGCGTGCTATGCCGTCACGGGTTAAGTGGGCTTTAAAGCCGTTATGATGGCATAGCACGCCGTAACGGCTTGCAGCCCCAAGAGGTAAGATGTACTTACCTCCGCCGCGATCCGCTTCGGGAGGACTGCCTCACAGCCCAGGCAGCCCTCCCACAGAAAATCAGGCCCCCGGGGGCCATGTGATCGCTCTCAAAGAGCAATCACATGGCCCCCTATAGCTGGCTGTGGATCTGCCAGCAGGGGGACTGTTTGAAATATCAGACAGTCCCCCTGCTGGTGGGAAGTATAAAAAATAAATAAAACACAAGTGTAAAAAAAAATAAAAAAAAAATAAGTAAAAATAAATATATGTATGTATATATTATGTATATATTATATATATATATAATATATATACATATTATATATATGTAACGTCATACAAAGTGTATTTTAATATTAATATAAGTATATATATTAATATTAAAATACACTTAGAATGACGTTACATATATATAATATGTATATATAATATATATAATAGATCTACATATATATATTATATATAAATACGTATAATTAAATAATAAATAAATAAAATAATAAAATAAATAAATAAAATATTGAAACAAAATTTAATATAAATTATATATGCATATGTAATTTCATTCTAACTGTATTTTGTTATTAATATATATATATATGTATATATATATATATCGGTAACAAAATACACTTAGAATGACATTCTATATATATATCTATCTATATATAAAATACAAATAACCGCATATAGATATATATATATATATATATATGTATATATATATACATATAGATAAATACATATAATTACATTAGTATACACGTAGAATTTAAATACCTATAAAAGCATATATATAAAAATTCTACATGTATATTTAAATCTTTTAACGTAATTATGTGATTTGATTAATTAAAATTTGGTTGACATGCCTGACAACACAGGGAGAAAGTGCAGAGAATTTAATTCGCTAGCACTATATTTGACCCTGTAACTCTCCAAGACACCATAAAACCTGTACATAGGGGGTACTGTTTTACTCGGGAGACTTCGCTGAACTCAAATATTCGTGTTTCAAACTGGTAAATTGTATTACAACGATTATATTTTAAGTAAAAGTGACGTTTTTTGCATTTTTTACAAGCGAACTGCACTTTTATGGTCTATATTATTGTTGTAATATGTTTTACTGTTTTAAAACACTAATATTTGTGTTTAGTGAAGTCTCCCGAGAATAACAGTACCCCCCATGTACAGGTTTTATGGTGTTTTGGAAAGTTAGAGAGTCACATATAAGGCTTGCATTTCATTTTTTTCACATTGAAATTTGCCAGATTGGTTATGTTGCCTTTGAGAGCGTATGGTAGCCCAGGAATGAGAATTACCCCCATGATGGCATACCATTTGCAAAAGTAGACAACCCGAGGTATTGCAAGTGGGGTATGTCCAGTCTTTCTTAGTAGCCACTTAGTCACAAACACTGGCCAAATATTCGTTTTTTGCTTTTTTCACACAAAAACAAATATGAACGCTAACTTTGGCCAGTGTTTGTGACTAAGTGGCTACTAAAAAAGACTAAACATACCCCACTTTCAATACCTTGGCTTGTCTACTTTTTCAAATGGTATGCCATTATGGGGGTAATTCTCATTCCTGGGCTACCACACCGTCTCAAAGGTAACATTACTAATCTGGAAAATTTCAATTTGAAAATGTAATGTTCTATATTTGACCCTGTAACTTTCCAAAACAACATAAAACCTGTTAATGGGGGGTACTGTTGTACTCGTGAGACATCGCTGATTACAAATATGTGCATTTTTTTTGCAGTAAAACCTAACAGTATTATGACATTCACAGTTAAAATGTCAGACGGAAATGCAAATTTTAAAAAAAAATCGTATTTTCTCACTTTTTTTTACTTTTATTCATAATAAATGATGTTCCATATATGAATAGTTAATGATAGATTAAAGCCCTGTTTCTCCTGAACAAAATGATATATAATAAGTGTGGGTGCATATAATTTGAAAGAGGGGAACTACGGGTGAACAGACATATAGCGCAAATTCCAGTTTTTGTTTACGTTTTGTTTTGATCAGAACGTGCACTATTGACTCCGTCCTGAAGGGGTTAAAGCAATTGTGTGTTTTGAGTATATAAGCATGCTAAACTATGGTTAATATCATGCTCAGCTTCTGTCTGGGGCATTACTTATTGCTAACTAAGCTACGCTATGTTATTAAGATGACAATTAATTTATGTTTTATTTTTTCCTGTTATAAGATATTCCATCCTTCTAGGTTAAAACGCAAATGCAGCAGTTAAAGAGTTCTAGTATCACCCTACCAGGACAAGTCAAATCTTTGTAACATTAGTTTACTTGTACGGGTCATGTAGGTTCATTTTCAAATTCAGTATACGTTGCTCAGGACAATCAGCAGGTGCGGTAACATAAATCCAGGTGGGGTCAGGAGTAAGTTTAAACTCTCGCCAAATTAGGTATGGTCCCATAGGCCTCTCCGCCTATTAGTCAAAGTGGTCCCGCAAGGCATACAATCAGCCCTTCCATTCAGAGGTTCGTGCCCAATCAGTTATAGCCTTGCTTCAAATCATAGTTAGGGCCTCACCCGTCACGGCCAGTCGATATTACATTCTGTTACGGTCACTGAGAGGCCAACACCCCGCCACCCACCTCAGTGGCACTTAGGCCTCACGAGCCAAATCATAGTTAGTGCCTCTCGAAGCCACTTGGCAAGTAGTCAGGGTGTCACCTGTCACCAACATAAGCTAGTTAATACAATTTCGCCCATAGGCACTACTCTAGTAAGCTGGGTTACGGCAGGTCTATATGGTACTATACTAACCAAGCATCTGCTTCACTTCCCTAGCATGTCTAATGGTTCTATACTAGGAGATGTTCTGTCAGTCACTAGCACCCCTCTCAGGTAAGGCTCGGAGAGTATACAATACCAACATCGTTTGGGGTCAGTTACACACACAACTGTTTCTAGCGCATTTTTCGGGTCTCAAAGCACCTTCCTGCGCCATTTGCTCAACAGCAGCTCATACGATCAAATTTCGTACGGGAAACTTAGCAAATTCCCTCTACCAGTAACGCTAACGCGCATTATCAGTACGACATCCGATGGAGCATATGCAGGTGTCCAATAGTCATACACTACTTAGACTACTTCCTCACCGTCGCACCACACCACGCCACACAGTCGTAATCACATGATCATTCTGTACAAAGATTTAGAAGTTCCCGGACAAAACAGTAGGTCCCAACACCGACATTACATTCCTAAGGATTACACTCAGTTCTATTTCTATGCAGGCCAGCCTGCCACAAGGGACAGTAGATACATTTATTTCTTACATCAACATCTGCACGTCACAAGGCACTTACACCAGGATTCAGCTACAGTCACTACTCTGTTCACTCAATTTTGTAATGAGAAGAATTCCACAAGACAGGTTTTAATTTCCAGATTCCTCTCTCTCTGGCATGGTCTCCCAGATGATGACCCACAGCTCTCGCAGACCATCCAGCTAGAGCTGATCCAAAAATGTGGCTTCTCTTCCTGTCTTTTGGAATGGCAGGTCGCTATTTCTCCCCCCCACTTATGACAATTCCCCTGTGCTTCAGACTGACGCATCAGGTACCATAGATTACACAGCAATTTTGGTAACTAATGGATACACGTCTCTTGGCCAATCGAGTTTACCTCCCTTACAGATTTAAATACCACCTCAGAACTAGTGCATATATACCCAATCATAGCAGCTACACACATAAGGGGCAACGAGTGCAGAGGGCAGTCGGTCAGAAGCTTTTCCAATATCTTGGCGACTTGTAATATCATCAACGAAGGCCGCTCTCAGTCCCTCTCGATTATGTACTTGGTTAGGAGTCTTACCTGGCTGACGGCAAATCTTCAATTCTGCATTACTTGTGTTCAAGTTCCGGGTTTTCAGAATTACGCAGCTGACGCTCCCTCACGCTCTAATTTGCAGGAATTTGTCAGTTCATCCGTTAGAAATTCACAACCCTGGGAGCCTCAAAGCTTCACAGACCCAATTAGGCGTTAAATACTCGGTTGCTCCATAGTAGGTCGCTCGCATAGGCTGATTATTCCTTAATTGGAGAAAGCCTTTTCCAGAGAACGTATGAGTTAAAGTTTGTTCGTGATTATTGTGTAATTAATGTTTTCCATTTTTGAAACTGGCCGCGTTCACAACTTTTGCCTCTTTTCTCTTAAATTAGTTTACAATACTATGAAACCTTACTTGACAGGCATACACGTTTATCTATTCTCATACCTAAACGAGCATAACTGGTCCAACAGCACAGATTAAATATTAGCCTACCTCTACCAAATCTTGTCCTATCCACGTTTTGGATAGTCTAGTGGATTCTCAACTCACTTCCATACCTGATTCCCCACTATTAGCTATTCAAGGGAAACCCCTATCCACTATACATTTCATCCTTTACATGACTAGAACATAACCCACATTCCTTCTCGGGTCGTTCATTTCGCATTGGAGCAGCCACAGCTGCCTCTGGAAATCACGCACTTACTCACATCATTAAAAAGATGGGTCGGTGGGAATCATCCGCATACTACACATTCATACCTACTCATGAGTTAGAAATAACACTGTTTTTTCTGTGAAATGTCTATATAATGATCTGCTTTATAAAGGTATCTGACTTTTAAGAATCGCTTCTTATATTTTTGCCCTCTTTTACAGGTCTAACCTCACGTCAGTTTCGGCACACCTCAACTGACTTTGCTCTTACTACTTCTGCTTTATTTATTATTGTTCCGTACGTCCTCGGTATGTGCCGTACACAAATATATATATATATATATATATATATATTCATTCTAAGTGTATTTTAATACTAATATATGTACTTATATTAATATTAAAATACACTTTGTATGACGTTACATAAATATATATATATATATATATATATATATTAAATTCATTTCTATTTTAAACTTGTCTAATGCTTTTTTTTTATTCTTCCCACCATCAGGGGGACTGTCTGACATTTCAGACAGTCCCCTTGCTGACAGATCCACAGCCAGCTATAGGAGGCCATGTGATCGCTCTTTGAAAGCGATCGCATGGCCCCCGGGGGCCTCATTTGCCGGGGGAGGGCTGCCTGGGCTGTCAGGCAGCTCTCCAGAAGAGGATCGCGGCAGAGGTGAGTACACCGGACCTCCAGGGGCTGCAAGCCATTACGGCGTTCTATGCCGCCGCAAAGGCTTTACCCCTTAAGGACCAAACTTCTGGAATAAAAGGGAATCATGACATGTCACACATGTCATGTGTCCTTAAGGGGTAAAAGTCCTTTTAATGCTGGACGACAAAGAACGCAGTAACGGCGTTAAGGGGTTAAAACGATTCACACTGCTTCCTCTTGCCTTGTGAACTACTTACCTGTAGCTACAAGAAACAAATCAATATCAGAAAGAGGCAGAGCCTAGTAGAGAAATAAGAGTGTTATTAAGACACTGCAACAATGACCATATAGTGCAAAATCATACTCACCACAATACCTCACACCGTGGATGAATTGATACAGTAATGATCAGTCACAGATGAGGTATAAACCAATAACATTACTAGGGAAAGGCAAGAAGAATCATATACAGATTAATATAGGAGAAAAAAAAAATACTTGCAATACACAGCATGTTTATTGCAGAAAGGAAATTATAATGTTCCCCTTCACAACAGGGGGATCTGTCAGAAGTTTCTGATCATTAACTCATTAAGAACCAAAACCATGCCACCCCTGATATATACTAAAAGGTATTGCCAAACTTTCAGGTCCCCAAGGGATAAAAGAGAATACTGAATATAAATTTTATGATTTAAAGAATAAAAAGTTATGACCAGGTGAAAGAAAAAACTAACAGCTTTTAAATCAGGTAATGGCTTCAGCGTTACCTACTTATGAGATCAATGAATAGCCCAATTTATGCTCCTGCAACCAGTATGATCTACTAAGCTGTGCATCAGTAATCGGCATATATCTGAAGGTAAAACACGGCCACCAAATTGAAAACACATTCCCTATCTTGATCAGAGAGGAGAGGATACCTGGCAATAGAAAAACTTTTGTAGAATGGTCTCATATATAATTGCATAGGTGTGCACACAAAAAAAGCATTGATTCTGTTAAATATTACTGTAACGGACCGTTTCTCTCACAAGAGGATAAAAACCATTTAGGCGATAATCCCCTTTTCACAGACAGGCACAGCTACTGTAAAATCACCAAAACTCACAAATTGGATATAAGTGAATGCACCAAACTCCCGAACTGCATACAAGGGAATAAGGTAGCACTCCAAACTCCCGAACTGGAACCTCATGAATAGCTGCTAACAGACGAACAGGAAAAGCTCCCAAGCGGCTTACACTCCTGGCAGTCAGTCCCTATCAGCATACAGTGAATCCCCCCAAGAACGAGACAAGGCTCCGTGTTGAGGGTCAAGCAGTAGTCTGTTTATTGAGGGCTACCTGCCCCTGTATTTATGCAGGTCTCCCACCTGGTGGACACTCCCCTAGGGGACCAGAAGGAAGACTGTAACAACGGACAGACTAGTACCAATTACAGACATACAGCAGTAAAACATCCCCATAATGCATCCTGGCTTCCTCCTCTCTGCCCTGGAGAAGTAATTCAATTATCTCCCAGGACAAAGGAAAACCTCCATTACACACGTGGGGACAAAAAGACAGACTATCACTTTAAAATACATAAAGACACATTTTATACATAAAACACAGACATGTAACATATCCCCAGATAGCTCAGGTCTGGGTGCACATTATTAGGTGAATGGCACTCAGACCACACGAATACAGTTTAATCGCCATGGAGTTAGAGTCTTTAATTACACGAATTGGCTCCATGGCATAGCTATCTGGGTTAACATTCACATAAAATAAACTACTGAATTTACATGCATTCGGTTAAATATATATGAATTGGAACCAGGGGATGGAGGTTCAGCGGTGCCTGCACGTAAAAGTGTCCGGGTTTGGTGCATGAAAGCCGGGCAGAAAAGCGCTGGCTGCCCGGGGAGCTCCAGAACACCGCCACCTAGCGGCCGCTAAGTGTAACCGCGGCCACCCAGTAACAATCAATTAAGCTGCGGTTAACCGCAGCTTCAGGGAGGTAAATTGGCAGCACACTCCAGCTCCTGGGTGGCCAATTAACGGCGCCGGCCGGCTTCCCACGGCTCTGGGAAGGTTGCAAACAGGCTGTTTGTTCGGTAGATGGAATCTACCGAACGGCTGTGCAGAAAGGGAGAAATAAATCCTTCTGCACAGTAAAATTAACCCTTTAGCTGCTGGTCCATAATCCAAACGCAGCAGGCGGGCGACCAGGCTCCTCCAATGCAATGTGGCGAGATTGGTCTCGTCACAATTACCATGCTCCATTTTGGAAAAACAGGTCTCCTTCTGTCCTGGGAGAGGTACTCAGACAGGTTCAGTAACACCTGCAATCTATCTGAAGTGATAAAATGTGTTAATTGCTTATCCTGAAACACCTGTGGGAGAGAGAATCTAATACAAAGCCAAAAGCAGTAAGATTCCTTATCTACTTAATTAAAAAAATGAAATAAAAAATCCACAGTAGGCAATAGTTACTTACCCAGTACAACAGTGCATTTGTATTTGCTAGAATTGGGCAGTGTTACATTTCAGCACAAAACAGACCTTAGATCAGGGCTTCCCAAACTGGGACCCACTTTTCAAAACGGCAATTTTTCGAGACTTACTTGCTTTTAATGTGTATTTTAAAAAGTAAACACCATGGTAATCAGCTTCAGAGGCATACAATTGCCACACCATGGCAAACGGATTTAGAGGCATACAATTAGCAAACTATAGCAATCCGCTTTAGATGCATACAATTGGCACACCGTGGAAATCCGCTTTAGATGCATAAAATTGGCACACCGTGGAAATCCCCCCCCCCCCCGTGACTTCACAATGCCCCACCCGTATGACCTGTCATGTTAACTAACGCTAGTGTAGTGCTGCAGTGCCGCCGTGTTTCATTAAAAGGCCTGCAGGGACAGGCTATATTAAGCTGCAGTGGTTCTGGGGAAATTAGAGATTAGTGCCATGAATAATATACTAGATTGCCTACTTACAACCAGATGAGGATGATGATGGGCTCTAGCTGCAGTCTGGCTCCACTGGTCTGATGTAGAACAGGATCTCTGGAGGCTGTTTGTAACTGTGGTCACACAAATCAATGTTCTGGGAGAATGGGAAGCAGCTCCACCTTCATGTTCCACCAATGAGTTTGTTCACAGGGGGTGGAGTGTGTAGGGGATGTCCTGATTTGTGTGTTAGGAATGAATTGTGTGAATCTGTTTGTATGTGTAAGGGCTGCAAGGTGTGTTTCTGTGTATGTAAGGGATGAAGTGTGTGAGTCTGTAAGGGGTGCTTTGAGTGTGTGTAAGGGATGCATTGTGTGTAGGGTTGCATTGTGTGTAATGCATTGTGTGTTTTTCTGTGTGCAAGGGGTTCATTGTCTTTGTGTGTAAGGGGTGCATTGTGTGTGTGTGTGATATGGATGTCAATCTCTCCCCCCTCCCTTGTTACTCTCATTCCCCCTCCCTCCCCTGTCACTCCCCCCTCCCTGTCAATTTCCATCCATGTAAATTTCTTCCCCCCGTTAGTTTTTCTCCCCCCTCCCCCTGTCAGTTTCTTTCTGCCCCCCTCCCCCTGTCAGTTTCTTTCTGCCCCCCCTCCCCCTGTCAGTTTCTTTCTGCCCCCCTCCCTTTGTCAGTTTCTTTCTGCCCCCCTCCCCCTGTCAGTTTCTTTCTGCCCCCCTCCCCCTGTCAGTTTCTTTCTGCCCCCCTCCCCTGTCAGTTTCTTTCTGCAACCTCTCCCCTGTCAGATTCTTTCTGCACCCTCTCCCCCTATCAGTTTCTTTCTTCCCCCTCCCTCCCTGTTTCTTTCCCCTCCCTCCCTGTTTCTTTCTTCCCCCTCCCTCCCTGTTTCTTTCCCCTCCCTCCCTCCCTCCCTCCCTGTTTCTTTCTTCCCCCTCCCTCCTTCCCTGTTTCTTTCTTCCCCCTCCTTCCCTGTTTCTTTCTTCCCCCTCCCTCCCTGTTTCTTTCTTCTCCCTCCCTCCCTGTTTCTTTCCTTCTTTCTCCTTCCCCCTTCCTCCCTCTTTCTTTCCTTCTTTCTTCCTTCCCCCTCCCTCCCTCTTTCTTTCTTTCCTTCTTTCTTCCTTCCCCCTCCCTCCCTCTTTCCTTCTTTCTTCCTTCCCCCTCCCTCCCTCTTTCCTTCTTTCCTTCTTTCTTCCTTCCCCCTCCCTCCTTCTTTCCTTCTTTCCTTCTTTCTTTCCCCCTCCCTCCCCTACCTCTGTTGTAGCGTGGCCGAGCTCTATATAGTCTGGCCGGGTACAGGGAGCTTTTGTTTCCTGTACCCAGCCGGACTAACAGGAAGTGCACACTCAGTGTTCACTTCCTGTTGATACCGGAGAAACTGACAGAAGCCAAGCACAGAGAGATGGACACAGGTTTCTTCAGGAAGGAAGAGATTCTTTATTCGATTCACCGACCGGGACTCAGAGGGACTAATGTCACCAAAAAACAGCAAAGTCTGAGTCCTGATCATACAGTGTAGGTCCCTTATATAGGCATGTAGCTCCTCCCATAATCAGTTCAACCTACACATACTCTTATCTAATCAACCGAATAGAGACTAAATTCCTGTTTGACCACATGGCTTGCCCAGCACAATGGAGGAGGGGAATATACTCGTATATCCAGTATTCCTACACTTGCTCCTTACACTACTGATTGTATCTTAGCTACGTGTAACTGACTAACTGATACATCAACATATGCAAGTGCACATACCGCGTGGCAATCTTGTCCTAGTAAATTTATTTTTACCGAGATTCCACCACACTGTTAGTCCGGCCGGGTACAGGAAAAAGATGCTCCCTGTACCAGGCCGGACCATACAGGGCTCGGCCACGCTACAGTGAGGGAGTGACAGGAGGGAGCGCTGAGCGCTTCCCTCCTGTCAGCCCCTCTCCTCGGGCTGGGCCTGGGCGGTGCGCCCTCATGGGCGCACTAGTTCGGGTAAAGCTGCAGCCGCCTGAGGCTCTCTACAGAGCGCTCGGGCGGCTTCAGCATGAGGGGGGCCGGCGCTCCTGGCGGCGCCCCTTCCCATGGGGCGCCCTAGGCGGCTGCATAGTCCGCCTTACAGTAGCGCCGGCCCTGGCTTTAGATGCATAAAATTGGCACACTATAGTATTCCGCTTTAGATGCATACAATTGGCACACCGTGGCAATCAGTTTGAGAGGCACAACATTGGCACACCATGGCAAGCTGCTTCAGATGCATACAATTGGCATACCGTGCCAATCAGCTTTAGATGCATAAAATTGGCACACTATAGTATTCCGCTTTAGATGCATACAATTGGCACACCGTGGCAATCAGTTTGAGAGGCACAACATTGGCACACCATGGCAAGCTGCTTCAGATGCATACAATTGGCATACCGTGCCAATCAGCTTTAGATGCATAAAATTGGTACATCATGGCAATCAGTTTTAGAGGCATACAATTGGAACATCATGGCAGCTTTAAATACATAAACTTGGCACACCATGGCAATCACTTTTAGATGCATAAACTTGGCACATCATGGCAATCAGCTTCAGAGGCATACAATTGGCACACCATGGCAAACAGTCAGATGCATAACATTGGAACACCATGAGAATCAGTTTTAAAAGCATATAAGTGGCACACCATGGCAATCAGCTTTAGATGCATAAAATTGGCATAACATAATTTTGATATATCATGTTAGTTTTAGAGGCAGAAACTTTGCACATCATGGCAATCAGTTTTAGAGACATACAACTGATTACCCCAGTGGTGGCACTAATGTAGAGAGGACCCTGGTGCAAGTATGTTTTCTGGGCCCCCCTCTAATGAAGTGTGGCCAAAAGGTAGATCTCCATCTGTCTGAGAACTTCAACAATGCTATGCCAGATGGAGATCTACCATTTGCGCATCATTGCAGGGTTATATTTGTGAGCAGTGTTTGAATGTAAGCATGTTTTTGTATTAGGTATATGTGTGCATGTTTGGGTGTATTTGTATGTACTGTTGCTATTGGAATGTAGTGGTGTACTAGTTTGTAATGTTTGCGTCTGAATGCAGGGGGGTTTGTATTTGTGGTGTAGGACTTTAAATGGAGGTGTGCTTTTTATGTGTAGTGTTGGTGTTTGAATGAAGGGGTGTTTGTAGATCATTTTAGTGTTTTAATGCAGGGGTGTGTTTGTATGTAATGTTTGTGTTTGATTGCTGTGTGTGTGTGTGTATAGTGGATGCAGTGTGTGAATATTGTGTTTATAAAATATACATATACACAATGTGTGTTTGAATGTAAGCATGTTTTTTGTATGGAGTATGTGTGCATTGTATGCACACACAGACACAAAAATACACACATTGACACAGCGACACACACAGTGACACCTAGTTTCCCACACACAGATACACAGACACTCATGTACACAGATACACAGACACACAAATACACACACACACACACACACACTGACACAAAAGGACACGCAGAGACAGGAGGTGAGGGTGACCGTGTGGGAGGGAGTGTGAGAAAGGGTTACAGTGGGCGGGCAGGGAGAGAAGGGGTTACAGTGTGGGGGGATAGGGTGAGAAGGGGTTATAGTATGAGGAGAAGGGCAGGAAGATACAGGGTTACAGTGTGGGGAGAGGGGAAGGGAGAGAAGGGGTTACAGTGTGGGGAGAGGGGAACAGGGAGTAAAGGGGTTACAGTGGGGGAAGGGGGCAGGGAGAGAAGGGGTTACAGTGGGGGGGTAGGCAGAGAAGGAGTTACAGTGGGGGAGGGGGTGAGGCAGGGAGAGAAGGGGTTACAGTGTGGGCAGAGACAGAAGGGGTTAGTGTGGGGAGGGGGGCAGGGAGTGAAGGGGTTACAGTGGGGGATAGGCAGAGAAGGGGTTACAGTGGTGGAGGGGGGGTGGAGAGAAGGGGTTACAGTGGGGGAGTAGGTCCAGAAGGGGTACAGTGGGGGGTAGGCAGAGAAGGGGTTACAGTGGGGGGCAGGGAGAGAAGGGGTTACAGGCAGGGCCGGATTAACATAGGGGCTGATGGAGCTGCAGCTCCAGGCCCAGGCCCAGGCCCATGGAATAGGCCCATTGATTTAAAAAAAAAAAAATATATATATATTTTTTCCACACACACACTACTCTTAGGGATTCCACCTTTCTTTTATTTTATTGGCACAGCCAGTATTTGAGGCTGCCTGGCTGGTGCCAATATTGCAGTGATACTGGCAATACAAATGCTGGTATTTTTCTCAGTATAAACAAGAGATTACTCTGCAATACCAGCACTGGCCAGTAGGGGTCGCTGTATGTGGAGACAGGCAGGGATAGGAAGTTCCAGCATATCCCTCCCTGCCTATCTCTACTCACTGATCTGCAGGGGTGCAGCTACAGAGAGTCCAGACAGCTACACCCACCCTGCAGAGACAGCCTACAGCTCAGCGAAGTAAGGAATGGGGGGGAAAGGCTGCAAGGAGACATGGACTGAGGCACTAAGGGACACATTATGGCAGACACTGAGACACTAAGGGACATTGGGAGACATTATGACAAAGACACATGGGGACACAGTGACCCCTAGTCTCCCAGTGCCCCAGTCTCCCAGTGCCCCAGTCTCCCAGTGTCTCACTGTCTCCATGTCTCCTAGTGCCTCCATGTCTCCCCGTGTCTCAGTGTCTCCAAGCTAGTGTCCCTGGTGTCTCAGTGCACCCTAGTCTCCCAGTGCCCCCAGTCTGCCAGTGTCTCACTGTCCTCATGTCTCCTAGTACCTCCATGTCTCTCAGTGCCTCAAGTGTCACAATGTCCCCATGTCTCCAAGCTAGTGTCCCTAGTGTCTGTGGCCATGGTGTCTCAGTGTCCCCATGTCTCAATGTCCCCCAGCCAGTGTCTCTAGTGTCTGTGTCCCTGGTGTCTGCGTCCCCATGTCTTCAAGTGTCCCCTATTTTCCCAGTGTCCCAGCCAGAGTCCCCTAGTCTCCCAGTGTCACTGGTGTCTCCGTGTCCCTAGGTCTCCCCGTGTCCCCAGGTCTCCCCATCTTCCTAGTGTCCTAGTGACATGGGGACCCTGGGATACATGGGGACACAGGGAGACATAGCGCATTGAGACACTGTGATACATAGGATCACTGGGAGACCTGGGGACACGACACTAGGGGACAATGGGAGACATGGGGCAATGAGACACTGATACATAGGAACACTGAGACCTGGAGTAATCAACACATGGGGGCACTGAGTCATGAGGGCAATGGGAGACATGGGGGGCACTGGGAGGAATCCATCTATACAGCAGAATCAAACTAAGTAGTTTTTTGGTGATTTTACAGCATTTTCTCTTATGTCACTCCTTGTGATTTACATCATGTGATGTCACCCATACATATTTAATTATGCAAATTAGTAAGGCCGGTATGTTTTTCCAAGAAAGGTGGCAACCCTAACTACTTTTCACATACTCTTACTTAAGTATGGAAACTTAAGAGGGATGTATGGAAATAAAACTTGTGTGGACTGGCTGACAGTGAATATAGTTAAAGGGACACTATAGTCACCAGAACAACTGCAGCTTATTGAATTTGTTCTGGTGAGTAGAATCATTACTGTCAGGCTTTTTGCTGTAAATACTGTCTTTTCAGAGAAAATGCAGTCTTTACATTACAGCCTAGTGATAACTTCACTGGCCACTCCTCAGATGGCTGTTAGAGATCCTTCCTGGGTCATGGCTGCCTAAAATGCATCCAAACATTCAGTGTCTCCTCCCTCTGCATGCAGACACTGAACTTTCTTCATAGAGATTCATTAATTCAATTCATCTCTCTAAGGAGATGCTGATTGGCCAGGGCTGTGTTTGAATCATGCTGGCTCTGACCTGACTCTTTGTCAGTCTCAGCCAATCCTATGGGGAAGCACTGTGATTGGATCAGGCCACCACTTCTAATGATGTCAGCAGACTGCTTTTTTCTGAGGCAAACAGCATGCAGAGTTACAGCTTCAGGCTTGAATATAGTAAGATTTTGCTATATTTATGGAGGCATGATGGGCCCAGGGGGGCTAGATGGTGGTGTTAACACTATAGGGTCATGAATATGTTTGTGTCCCTGACCCTATAGTGATCCTTTAAGGTAATGCTGACTTTGGTCTCTCTAACACTATGGCATGTACCCTTTCTTCTACACTCACTACATACAGCTTTTCTCTGTCCCAGACTATATACCAGGAGCTTCTGCCTGCTAGTAAGACGGTAAGGAGACAAGTGGACCAGCGAGTGCTAGGGGTCAGTCCTTAGAAAGCATTGAGCGAGCGCATCATTAGATGCATTTATGCCAAGCTCAGGGTGCTGTCTGCATAGTAGGCACTTAGTTGGCCAGCTGCATGATTGGCAGGCAGCCTGACATGCATTCATGCCAGGCTGGCCTTCTAATTCTTTGTGCATGTTCGCCACTTTTGGCAGGTTACGTGATTTGTGTCAGTGGCACACCCTTTTACCATGCCCATTGACTTCCTGCTTGACTGGACACTGCTGTTAGGGGTTATGGATTTACTTGAAAGATGAAAACATAAATTAGAGAGAGATTAGCCTAGGGTATGTGTTTTCTTATAGCTGCTTTTTTCTTTCTCTCCAGCACCATCTCCATCAGATACATGACGCTTGGGAGTGTTTTACTGTTTTTGGTCGATATGATTCTGTAATTAGGCCCGTCATAATTGTCAGCACCAGGCCCACTGGGCTCTTAATCTGGCCCTGGTTACAGGGGGGTGGGAGGGGGCAAGGAGAAAAGGGGTTACATTGGGGGGGTGCAGGGTCTGGGGGCCTTGTCCTACCTGTAATAAATTCCCTGGTGGTTCAGTGACCCTGGTGGTCCGGTGGGTTAATGCTCCGGTCTGCAGCTCCGCCGGGTGCAGAGCTGCAGACAGTGTAATAAAAGTCTTGCGAGCTGCCAGAGTGTTGCCATGGTAACACTCTGGGTGCTCGCGAGAATTTTCTCACACGGTCTGCAGCCCGGAGGTGCTGGGCAGACTGATTGGAGGCAGCCCGGCGGCAAACAGGGCAAGCCGCCGGGCCCCCACCTGGTGTCACGGACCGAAAGCCTTACTAATCAGTCTGCCTTCCTGAGTCCCCGGTGGCCCTGCATGTGTGGGTCAGAGCGACCCACTGGGGATCGCCCTGCGACCCACATGTGGGTCGCGACCCACTCTTTCGGAACCGCTGCCTTAGATCATTTGTATATATTAAATCTACCAATGCCGTGTATAAATTGGGGTTATATAATACTACTGACCTGCATACAGATTATATGAATCAAATACATTGTGGATGTTTCTGACAGCACCTTATGCACAGATATATCAGTTACATATACTGAGTCTGTTCAAACAGTAATCATACATAGCCTATATCTGCTATATACTGTAGCACTATGCCTGCATACATATTAAGATTATAGGAGTGACAAATTGTTTTAATAGATCTTCATGCACATATTATACCACTCCCCTATAATGAGGTAGTGACTTACAACCTACACATATAACCAGTATTAGATTAGACTCATAGAGGATGTCTTATTTCATTCAAATATATTGTGTTTCCACTAATACATCAAGCATGTAGTGAACCGATACACTGAAGCAATGTCTCCACACCACCTTACACGTAGAGGACATATACTGAAGCTGTGTTTTCACAGCAACTCAGAGCATATAAAGAGCACACACTGAGGCCAAGTCTACAGATCAACTCATACATAGACAATATAGTGGATATATATACCGAGTCTGTGTCCTTACAGTAACTCATACATACAGCATATAGTGGATACATATACTGAGGCTGTGTCCTCACAGTAACTCATATATAGAGCATATAATGGATACATATACTAAGGCTGTGTCCTCATAGTAACTTATACATATATCATATAGAGGATACTTATACTGAGGTGATGACCTTACAGTAACTCTCACATAGAGCATATAGTGGATATATATATATATATATATATATATATATATATATATATATATATATATATATATATATAATAAAGCACACTTTTTTTTATACTGGAAGACCTGTGAGTGCATCTTGAGTTCTTTGTGTGTATACATATATATATATATATATATATATATATATATATATTTATACAGATCAGTGCACTCGCTTGTTAACTAAACAGTGATTTCAAATCCTAAAAAGTACTATTTAAAAACACCTCACCTAGGTAAAAAATAATGGGGGTTTGGTTACATTATATGATCATACATTGCATAAGCCTGCCAAATGCATCAAAGTACCCCATTCTTGGCAGGTCCTACTCTAGCAGCCTAATGCTTGCTCTTATGAGATTAATCCACTTACTTGGGAAATGCTTCCTTACTGGGACTCTCTGCAAGTCAAGGCTAAATAGGATCCTGGAATGAGACACCTGTGGCAGGGAGGGGTGCATATATGTATGTACATACCGAGGCCGTGTCTCATAGTAACTCATACAAAGAGCATATAGTGGGTACATATACTGAGGCAGTGTCCTCATAGTAACTCCTACATGAGCATATTATGGATAGAGATAGATATATTGATACCGGAGAAACTGACGGAAGCCAAGCACAGAGAGATGGACACAGGTTTCTTCAGGAAGGAAGAGATTCTTTATTCGATTCACCGAACGGGACTCAGAGGGACTAATGTCACCAAAATACAACAAGATCTGAGCCTCGGACAATAGTGTAGGCTCCTTATATAGGCATGTAACTCCTCCCATAATAAGCTCCACCCACACATACTCTTACCCAATCAATCGAACAAGAACTAACTTCCTGTTTGACCACATGACTTGCCCAGCACAATGGAGGAGGGGAATACTACATCCTGTATTCTTGCACATGCTCCGTACACTACTGATTGTATCTTTGCCACGTGCAACCAACCGACCGATACACCAGTATATGCACGTACACATGCCACGTGGTAATCTCAGCCTACTAAATTTATTTTTACCGAGATTCCACCACATTCCCCCCTTTGATGCTTCTGATATTTTCACAATTCCAGAGGCATCACTTAACCCTAGTTTGCATATACCTCAGGTTGCCATGAACCAGACCAGACTTTGCGATTAATGACATGAATCCCTCAACATTCCTCTTCCTGTACTAGTTCTCCCTGATTTAAAGCCTCATATCTATATATGGCCATTATCTGTGCAGCAGCCTTTCTCTCTGCTATATTTTCTATAATGCCCTGCACAGACCTAACTACCAAAGGAACAAGACATGGTAGGAGAAGACACAGCATTAAGATTAGCATGACTCCACCTACCAATGCCTTAAGTCCTCCAAACTGCTCATACCAATTACCAAACCAACTACTTGGATTATACCCTTTCCATACCTGAGTAGGCACATGCGCTAGTTTAACCATATGGCTAGTAAGCTCAGCTATTGCTTGCCCTTCATCATCTATTTGAAGACAGCAATTGCTTAGGTTAAACTTCCCACATACACCTCCCTCTACTGCCAGTAGGTAATCCAAAACTAATCTATTTTGGTAAACGGCTGTCCTCATCCTAGTATTATGCTTCGCTAGGAGATTGAGCGCTATGATGTCTCATTGGTAATTATCTCAACCACTGCCTGTAACCTTATAATACGGTTGAGCATATATATTGGGGTTCTATATCCAAAAGTACCATCCTCTGCCCATGTAGCTGGCCCATAATAATCTATAATACGCTGGGGAGGCCATTCATTATCTTCCCAGGTACCTATATCTAGGGGTCCCCTTTTCTTCCTATGATTCACATCATATACCTTAACTCCCAAAGTCTCTCCTGTTTCAATAGGCAACAAGAAGGATGGTTTGAGCATATCTAACACACATGCCCCTTCCCAGTCCTGTGGTAACTCCAAATAGGCTTTACCACAGATCCAGTACAAATTTGCCGGGGCTTTCCAACTAGATGTGATAGATCAAACCACACGTCCTTTAAATTGGTATAACTTGCAAACGGGTTAGGTGGTTCTGAGACATTTGAAGCCGACCACCAGGTTGTATTCTTTGTATTATCATCATAAGCTTTTTGCCCTAGACAAGTCAGTTCTCCTACAGATGTATTAAACATTATTCCTTTCCTTGCTATGCAAACATAACCTATAATGGAGGTCTTTAATCGCCACTCAGATTTACCTCTAACACTCATTTGATAATCAGTTTGAGAATCTATTATCTGTTCAATTGTCTCAGAACCAGAATACATTACCTCCTTTGCTTCCCAGGGCCATTGGTCTCCCATATTAGTACCTCCACACACATAGCAGTTGGTCACATTAAGACTACCAGCAATACTTTCAGCTAGATCAATAAACAGGTTTTTAGCATTATGGGGGATCTTATTTTCTACACTCATCTCTTCATAAAAAGAATGGAAAACCTGATGAGTTTGGGATGCTACGGTATCAGTCTCTATCCCTATAAATAATATTGTCCCAGGATTAGTGTTGTCGCGAACCCGACTTCAATGAGCAGCGAATTTTAAAACCAACAGGGACTCTTTCTGGCCACAAAAGTGATGGAAAAGTTGTTTCAAGGGGACTAACACCTGGACTGTGCATGCCGGAGGGGGATCCATGGCAAAACTCCCATGGAAAATTACACAGTTGATGCAGAGTCTGCTTTTAATCCATAAAGGGCAGAAATCACCTAACATTGACACCTGTCCTCAAAGCCCCTGATGCACACTGACACAGAGCAGAATAGAGACTGTTCCCAGTCCTCAGAGACCATGATACACATTGACACAGAGCAGAATAGAGACTGTTACCCCTACATAGGGTCACTTGGCAGATATGGCGGGGTCGTGGGAGGGGGAGGATGACTTTCACCTCTTCCCTTGTTAGATTCCCGTTGTGCTGTGACATCACCCTTATACGCTGTGTAAAGCATACTTTTTAATTTGATCAGCATGGCCACTTGAGTTTTTATAGTTTTCACGCTGCTTGTAGTTTATATATGGTTCACAAAAATCAAACAAACGATAAAGTAAACATGTAAGGATTCAGAATATTCTTTCAAACCCTTACACATTGTGTGTACGTATTTTTTGTCTTAAGTTTGTGGCTTTAAAGAGGTTCACGTTGTTTCTATGATGTGCATAACATGTTCTTGTAAATGTTTGTAAAATTTTTCCTGGAATTTTAATTTTTGAATCTGAATAAAGATAGTCAAATCCCTGATACACACTGACACAGAGCAGAATAGGGACTGTTCCCCCTACATAGGGTCACTTGGCAGATATGGATTGACACCTATCCTAATGATCCCTGATACACACTGACACAGAGCAGAATAGAGACTGTTCCCCCTACATAGGGTCACTTGGCAGATATGGATTGACACCTGTCCTCAAAACCCCTGATACACACTGACACAGAGCAGAATAGGGACTGTTCCCCCTACATAGGGTCACTTGGCAGATATGGATTGACACCTATCCTAATGATTCCTGATACACACTGACACAGAGCAGAATAGAGACTGTTCCCCCTACAGAGGGTCACTTGGCAGGTATGGATTGACACCTGTCCTCAAAGCCCCTGATACACACTGACACAGAGCAGAATAGAGACTGTTCCCCGTCCACAGAGACCATGATACACACTGACACAGAGCAGAATAGAGACTGTTCCCCGTCCACAGAGACGATGATACACACTGACACAGAGCAGAATAGAGACTGTTCCCCGTCCACAGAGACCATGATACACACTGACACAGAGCAGAATAGAGACTGTTCCCCGTCCACAGAGACCATGATACACACTGACACAGAGCAGAATAGAGACTGTTCCCCGTCCACAGAGACCATGATACACACTGACACAGAGCAGAATAGAGACTGTTCCCCGTCCACAGAGACCATGATACCCACTGACACAGAGCAGAATAGAGACTGTTACCCCTACATAGGGTCACTTGGCAGGTATGGATTGACACCTGTCCTCAAAGCCCCTGATACACACTGACACAGAGCAGAATAGAGACTGTTCCCCGTCCACAGAGACCATGATACACACTGACACAGAGCAGAATAGAGACTGTTCCCCGTCCACAGAGACCATGATACACACTGACACAGAGCAGAATAGAGACTGTTCCCCGTCCACAGAGACCATGATACACACTGACACAGAGCAGAATAGAGACTGTTCCCCGTCTAGAGACCATGATACACACTGACACAGAGCAGAATAGAGACTGTTACCCCTACATAGGGTCACTTGGCAGGTATGGATTGACACCTGTCCTCAAAGCCCCTGATACACACTGACACAGAGCAGAATAGAGACTGTTCCCCGTCCACAGAGACCATGATACACACTGACACAGAGCAGAATAGAGACTGTTCCCCGTCCACAGAGACCATGATACACACTGACACAGAGCAGAATAGAGACTGTTCCCCCTACATAGGGTCACTTGGAAGGTATGGATTGACACCTGTCCTCAAAGCCCATGATACACACTGGGGGGAGCTACTGTCCTCCCCAACCCCTGCGCGGTGAGTGGGGGCCATAAATCACAATGGGGGGACCTACTGTCCTCCCCCCTCGGCCCACACCCCTGCGCGGTGGGTGGGGGCCATAAATCACAATGGGGGGGCCTACTTTCCTCCCCCCCAGCCCCCATCCCTGCGCGGTGGGTGGGGGGCATAAATCACAATGGGACGGACTTACTGATAGGAGTGGAGTATTGTTCATATCAGTTTAATACCTTCCGCGTCTCCTATCAGTGGACGTGTATATGGCAGCCATTTTAGGAACCGCACACCTGGGACCCGAGCAAGGTCACCTCGTTCAAGCTGCTCTGGTTCCTTGATGAGCCAGCTGCCCGTGAGTTAACATGTCCCGTGGAGAAGCACTCTGTCCTGTAAAGCCTCACCACAAAAAATGTAAATAAATAACAGCACTCGGAGTGGTGAGTTTAGTAAATGTTCATATCAGTTTAATACCTTCCGCGTCTCCTATCAGTGGACATGTATATGGCAGCCATTTTAGGAACCGCACACCTGGGACCCGAGCAAGGTCACCTCTTTCAACAGGCGACATGATTTGGCCCTGTAAAACTCTCCTGGATATTATGTACAATTTCTATGGATATGGCAGTGATTTCTGTAACAGGGAGATGGAAGAAGATGCTTCTCTTATTTGAAATTTGGGGCACTACGCGGTCAAGCTAATGTGCCACCAGATAGGAGTGGTGAGTTTAGTATTGTTCATATCAGTTTAATACCTTCCGCGTCTCCTATCAGTGGACGTGTAAATGGCAGCGATTTTTAATTGTTGAATCACCTCCCCTTTTTAGGCCAAGGTGGGAAGATGCTTAGACCACTGGTATATTGGTGCCATCTTGGAGGATTTTTTTTTGGTTTGGTTTTTGAAGCCACAGTGCTGCACCAGTGGGCCTAAAAATTAGGCATGTACACATGCCTGAAAAATTTGTTATTGTTGCTGCCGCTGCTGTAGCAGCGGCCAGAAAAAATGATGTTTGTTTCACAGGCAGAAAGTGCCCTAAAACATGGCGGCTTGAACCCTAGTTGGTGGCGGATAAGTCACGCAAGTCAAACGTCATTCAGAGCTAAAATACAGCAGCGTGGGGGGCGGAGCTTAACCAGCGAGCTAAACTGACGCCATCTCGACAAGCTCCCCAGTAAACGGGCACAATCTATTAAAAATCCCAACACCCTCAGCCGATCCAACCTCCTCCAGCCCCCAGCTGGACTCCCTACCTACTCCCGAGCCGATCGATGCCCTTCTTTGCGGCTTCCACTTAGCAGAAGCGGAGACGGAAGGTTGGGGCCTACCCCACGCTCACAATCCCAGACCTGGAGAAACTACTCCATGAAACTACTATAATGTCATCAACAATTGCTGGCAATCAGCCCAAGTGGGATTGTGTGTCTGGACTATTGAGGTAAACAAATCCGTCATGGCTTGAGGCTTTTCGGTGTAAGAAGAGTTATGGTTTTTCCAATTAAAGAGATCGGTGGTTGTAAAAGGGACATAGACTGGATCAGCATATTGTATCTGGCCGTCACCGTTAATATGTGTCGGGCCAGGAGTCAATCGAAGAGGCATCTGATAATGTCGGGGTTGTAGGGTACCAGTCTTTTGTCGGGTTAGTATGGGGCTTCGTTGAGATGTGTCAGTTAGGGGTTCCGGTCGAGGGATAGTAAGACAAGGGGATGGGGACGCTTTACTAAGGGGAAGGTTGGGAAGTAAAATATTCCGGTCCGGGCTAGGAGGAGCCTGACCGGAAACTAGATATGGCGCCAAATCGGGGTAGGTGGAGTTAACGGAGGTAGGTACCGGAAGGGGAGGGTTTGAAACAAAAGGGCTGGGCTCTGAGCTAGAGGATGGAGTAGGTGGGGACAACGGGGCAAGGGGAGGAGCGTTTCCAACAGCACCTCCTCTTCCGGTGGAGGAGGAATAAGGGGGCGGCAAAGGGATCTCGGACTCAGGGGGCGTGTCCAAAATGGGCGTGATTACGGCCTTAGTGGACAAGCTAGTCCTGGCCACCATGAGGCGACATTGCTCCTCGTGGCATACTCGGATCCATTTTGGCGAGTCATTTACGGCCTGCCTTCAACAATCAATATATGGAAACTGGCCGTAAAGTTCAGGCCTACCTGATACAGCCACGTGTACACGCTGTACCAGATTAGGATCCAAACTGCCACGTGGTGGCCATGTGGCAACCAAAGTAGGCCATTCCCTACTACATAAAGTAGTCAGGCGTGCTGGAGACATCTTTACCCCAAAATCACATACAGTATATCCCTTTTTAAAGTTTTTTATCATGCATCCTAAGGGATCCAAAACCGTTGAATCTGACGCGCCCATACTTAACAATGGAGCGTCGTCTCCAACAGAAACTAAACAAACACTCTTCCAACGGTCACACCCGTTCCCTCGGCAACAGCACCACGTGGTACAGTTACTAAGCGAAACGCACACAACAAAACACTCAGGGAATTCCCGTACACACACAGCTGTTACACCAGTCACTAAATAACTATGACTGCGCCTTTTGGCGAAACTATACAGTCACCCACGCTATAATTCCCTATATCTGAATTACCCATCTATAACATACCCCAGTAACATCGTCTTTACAAACAGTAGTTATAGTACGGTTAGCATTGGTTAGAGTACAATTTAAAGTCACAGTTCAATTAGTAGTGGTTATGGTGTTAAAGATACAACATAGACGACAGTTATTAGTACTTATTTACAGTATCAGTAATTATACATGGTTATGGTACCGTGCGCTATAGTACAGTTACACACTATTCATACACGCTACTACAACAATCTTTAACACATTTACAATTCCCAACTAATCTATTGGCCAGTACCTTGATGGACTACCTAAAACCATCTACATACGTTTTGGTTAGCCACACTGCCCAAGCACCACATATAGCGAACTAGAGGGCGGAATTTACAACAGCACCCTTTTAGTCTATTTACTCTATCAAAAATCTAGTGGGTTCCAAATTTACACGCCTTCCCACTTAGCCAAGATAGGTTGAGATCTAGCGGACCGAATTTACAGACGCCGCTTAGTCTCCCGGTCCCTCCGACCTAGCGAACAAAATATACACCCTAGAACGCTAGTCTAGACAAGACACCGGTGTCCGGCTAGGGCTATTTACACCAGAACCCCGCCTGACTCCAAACCAAAATTTAACGGGCTGACTACAGGGCGTTTAATTGAGCGGTGCGCCTTCGCTCCTTCCCTCCACTGGAGGGGGCAGATTCCAAATAACCCCTTATGGGCCTACCGCACAATCGGTATCCAATACCCCTAGTGGGTCCACCGTCTAAAACAGCGGTCGTCTTACCTCCTCGTTCCTGAACCTGAGTTCACACTCATCAACGGGGACACCCCAGCACTTACTACGTAGAGGCCGATGATCTCCTGGACAACAGACCAGTGGCGCCGAGACGAAGGGAGGTCCACGCAGAAGTTCAGGGGTGCAGCCGTAGAGAACGTGGGCAAAGATAGACCGTCTCACGCCTCTGCTTCTCAGCTACCGTTGAACGATGAGCTTCCCGGCCAATGCACCAAATGATACCGGAGAAACTGACGGAAGCCAAGCACAGAGAGATGGACACAGGTTTCTTCAGGAAGGAAGAGATTCTTTATTCGATTCACCGAACGGGACTCAGAGGGACTAATGTCACCAAAATACAACAAGATCTGAGCCTCGGACAATAGTGTAGGCTCCTTATATAGGCATGTAACTCCTCCCATAATAAGCTCCACCCACACATACTCTTACCCAATCAATCGAACAAGAACTAACTTCCTGTTTGACCACATGGCTTGCCCAGCACAATGGAGGAGGGGAATACTACATCCTTTATTCTCGCACATGCTCCGTACACTACTGATTGTATCTTTGCCACGTGCAACCAAACGACCGATACACCAGTATATGCACGTACACATGCCACGTGGTAATCTCGGCCTACTAAATTTATTTTTACCGAGATTCCACCACAATATATACATATACATATATAGATATATATATATATATATCTGTAAGAAAAAATCAGCACTCCCAGGATTTATACGAAAAAAAAGAAATTTGGTCTTTATTCCAGAAATTTCTTTTTTTTCGTATAAATCCTGGGAGTGCTGATTTTTTCTTACAGATTTCTATTAGTGCAATCGAGCACCGGGTCTACAAACAAAAGTGAGTTGGAGTGCAAGGTTTTTTCCTTTTTATATATATATATATATATATATATATTTATATTTTGAGGCTGTGCATAGAGCATATAGTGGATACATTTTTTATTATTATTATTATTATTATTATTATTATTATTATTGCCATTTATATAGCACCAACAGATTCCATAGCGCTTTACAATATTATGAGAGGGGATTTAACTATAAATAGGACAATTACAAATAAACTTACAGGAACAATATGTTGAAGAGGACCCTGCTCAATCGAGCTTACATTCTATAGGAGGTGGGGTGTAAAATACATTAGGACAGGAATTTGTAATCAAATAAGGAGAGGGCAAGAGACAGGTATGTGAGGTAGGGGTTAGTCTTGGAGGCCATAAGCTTTCCTAAAGAGATGGATTTTAAGGCACTTCTTAAAAGATGCAAGACTAGGGGAGAGTCTGATGGCGGTGGGCAGGCTATTCCATAGGAAGGGAGCCGCCCGCGAGAAGTCCTGCAAGCGTGAGTTGGCCGTACGGGTGCGGACAGGAGGTGGTCACGGGCAGAGCGGAGAGACCAAGAAGGGACATACCTATGGATCTGTGAGGAGATATAAGAGGGGCTAGAGTTGTTCAGTGCTTTATAGGTGTGAGTTAGTACCTTGAATTGACTCCTATAGCATACAGGAAGCCAATGTAAGGACTGGCAGAGTGGTGAGGTGTGAGAGAAACGACTAGAGAGGAAAATCAGTCTAGCAGCAGCGTTCATTATGGACTGTAGGGGTGCAGTACGGCTTTTGGGAAGACCAATCAGGAGAGGGTTACAATAATCCATACGGGAAATTACTAGAGCATGGACAAGCTCCTTGGTAGTATCTGGTGCAAGAAAGGGGCGGATGCGGGCTATGTTTTTAAGATGGAATCTACAGGATTTGGCAACATGCTGGATGTGAGGCTCAAAGGTGAGACCAGAGTCAAGTATGACGCCAAGACAGCGCGCTTGCAAGGATGGACTGATGTTGGTACCACAAACTTGAAGGGAGAGCGACAGAGGAGGATCAGTATTAGGAGGAGGAAAGACAAGGAGCTCAGTTTTTTTGAGATTGAGTTTCAGAAAGCGGGAGGACATCCAGTCAGAGATGGGAGAAAGGCAAGCAGTGACACGTTGCAGGACGTTTGGGGAGAGGTCCAGAGAGGAGAGATATAGCTGGGTGTCATCAGCGTAGAGGTGGTAGTGGAATCCAAAAGAGGTAATAAGTTTGCCAAGAGAGGCAGTATAAAGAGAAAATAGAAGGGGACCAAGGACAGAGTCTTGTGGGACTCCAACCGAGACAGGATGAGGGGAGGAGGTATCATTAGAAAAAGAGATACTGAATGAGCATTGGGAGAGATTAGAGGAAAACCACGAGAGGACAGAGTCACAAAGAACAAGTGATTGAAGAGTTTTAAGAAGGAGAGCATGATCAACGGTGTCAAAGGCTGCTGAGAGGTCAAGAAGAATAAGTATGGAGTAGTGGCCTTTGGATTTAGCTGCGATTAGGTCGTTAGTAACTTTGATAAGGACAGTCTCTGTAGAGTGGAGAGGGCAGAAGCCAGATTGAAGGGGGTCAAGGAGAGAGTTGGAATTGAGGAAATGAGACACACGGGTAAAGACAAGTCTTTCCAGAAGCTTTGAGGAAAAAGGGAGCAGGGATATGGGACGGTAGTTAGAGGGGGTGGATGGGTCGAGGGATGTTTTTTTTAGTATAGGTACTACAGTGGCATGTTTAAGGTCAGCAGGGACGATGCCAGAAGAGAGCGAGCAGTTGAAGATGTGTGTTAGAGAAGGCACGAGACAAGTGGAGAGAGATCTGATAAGGTGAGATGGGACAGGATCGAGCGGCAAGTGGTGGGGCGAGAGGAGCAAAGAAGAGCAGACACCTCTTGGTTAGTAGCTGGGGAGAATGTCTGAAGGGTAGGAAAGGCATGATCTATGTGTGGTTGAGAAACAGAGGCAAGGAGGGGAGAATTCTTTCCTTAGCTGTTTAATCTTGTCGGTGAAGTAACATTCAAAGTTATCAGCAGTAAGGTTAGTTTGGGGGGTGGCCACAGCAGGGCGGAGAAGAGAATTAAAGGTGTCAAAGAGACGCCTGGGGTTGCGGGAACATGAACTAATGAGAGAGGAAAAATAGGACTGTTTGGCAAGGGCAAGGGGTGCACTGTACGAACACAATATGAATCTATAATGGAGAAAGTCTGATTGGGTGCGAGACTTCCTCCAGGAGCGTTCAGCACAACGGGAGCATCTTTGCAGGTAGCGCGTTGATTTAGTATGCCATGGTTGGGGGCGGGTCCTCCTCGAGGTGCTTGTTTGGAGTGGTGCTGCAGCGTTCAAGGCAGATTTAAGAGTAGAGTTATATGTGGAGATGGCCAGTGAAGGACAGGAGAGGGAAGGGATGGACAGCAGTCGTGAATCAATGTAAGCTGACAACTGCTGGAGATCAAGAGAATTAAGGTCCCTCCTGAGTTGAGGAGGGGTTAGGCTGAGGTTGTTGGGTGATGGGGTACGTGAGAGCAAATGATAAGAGGTGGTGATCAGAGAGTGGATATGGAGTGTTGCAGATATTAGATACTGTACATGCATAAGTGAAGATTAGGTCAAGGGTATTGCCAGCTACATGGGTGGGACAATTTGCCCACTGCGATAACCTGAGTGAGGAAGTAATTGAAAGTAGTTTAGTGGCTGCAGAGGTCAAAGGTGGGTTTATAGGAATATTGAAGTCCCCGAGAATTAGGGATGGAATGTTAGAAGAGAGGAAATGGGGTAGCCAGGCAGCAAAGTGGTCAAGAAAGAGAAAAGGGGAACCAGGGGGACGATAAATAACAGCAATGTTAGCAGAGAAGGGTTTGAAAAGGCGAACTGATTGTATTTCAAATGACGGGAAAGAGAGGGAAGGGGGGGTGGTGGGAAGAGGTTTAAAGGAGCAGTGAGGGGAGAGGAGAAACCCAACACCACCACCTTTACATTCAGAGTTTCTTGGGTTGTGGGTAAGTTGGAGACCACCGAAGGTCCTGTGGCCGTGTCCTCATAATAACTCATACATAGAGCATATACTGGACACACACTGAGACATCATACCAATTCATACATTAGAGCATATAGTGGAAACATACCGATGCTGTACCACCACCATTTTATGTACAGATACTGAGGCCCAGGGGTCTCATATGCAGTATATTCTACCACTGTCTGAAAAAGCTTGCTTATTTGTGATAATGCACAGATAACAGCAATCAATGCCACATACCTTGATAGAAACACATGTGTGTGTGTGGACTTAGAGTTAGGTTTTTAAAACCTGTCATATACACGTGTGTACTTCAATCAGTCACCCAGGAAAGTTATCTTACCTTGGATATTTCTCTGTCTTCAGGACTGTGGAATTCCAACAGACTTTATACAGCCAGGATATCCATTATTAGCATTCTTTTTACAATGCCTCCTTGCATTATCAGCGTTTTTTTTGCACAATGCATCCTTGTATTATCAGCACTCTTTTGCACCAAACATCCTTGTATATACTTACCTAAATGCTCACCACACAAATCTCCTAAATGTGACCTATTTGTTAGAAGGAAGCCTAATGTAAGCAGCTGGGAGGGACTGAAAGAACAGAGACCCAGGTGCCTTTACTAGTTTTAATCTAAATTAATAAAGCACTTACCTGAACAGTTGCAGGCCTGGGTTTCAGTGGCAAAATGGGGATTTGAACAACTGACAGCCTAAACTGTTTAAACTATAGGCTTCCATCTGTACCCCATATGCCAATCATCATCACCATAGAAGGTGGAATACATAGAATTGGTATACCCCGGTAGTCACCTATGGAAGTGCTGTTTACTGGGTCCTCAAGGATAAAGGCTTAGACTTGGCTGGGCCTCATGTATGCAGTGGACCGCTGTCATCCCCTCAGGTAGAAAGATAGGTTAGACTTCTGATTGCTGAAGGAGGTACCCCGTCTGGCAACTCTTACAGATGTGCTGTTTGCTAGGTCTTCAGGGATAAAGGCTTAGACTCATCTGGGCCTCATGTATGCAGTGGACTCAGGGCCAGATTAAGAGCCCAGTGAGCCTGGAGCTGACAATTATGATGGGCCCAACTACAGAATCTTATCGACCAAAAACACTAAAACAACCATACCTCCCAAGCGTCGTGTATCTGATGGAGATGGTGTTGGAGGGAACGGATGCAGCTATACGAAATAACATACTCTATGCTAATCTCTCTAATTTATGCTTTCATCTTTCAAGTAAATCCATACTGATACCGGAGAAACTGACGGAAGCCAAGCACAGAGAGATGGACACAGGTTTCTTCAGGAAGGAAGAGATTCTTTATTGGATCACCGATCGGGACTCAGAGGGACTAATGTCACCAAAATACAGCAAGTTCTGAGCCCCGGACAATAGTGCAGGCTCCTTATATAGGCACATAACTCCTCCCATATTAAGCTCCACCCGCACATTCTCTTGACCAATCAATACAAATAAGAATTAACTTCCTGCTTGACCGCATGGCTTGTCCAGCACAATGGAGGAGGGGAATACTACATCATGTATTCTTGCACATGCTCCGTACACTACTGATCGTATCTTGCCTCGTGCAACCAACTGATCGATACGTCAGCATATGCACGTACACATGCCACGTGGTAATCTCGGCCTACTAAATTTATTTTTACCGAGATTCCACCACATTCCCCCCATTGATGCCTCTTGATATTTCACAATTACTTGAGGCATCACTTAACCTTAAGTAAAAAATAATAATAAAAAGGCTGCGCTTACGATAAAAGCAGACACAGTGTAAAGTCCAAAGGGAGGAAAAAGTCCAACTGGTGTGTCCTTACAGGAGGTCTTTACTGGTGGTGTCCTCTACCAATGTAGTAGTTCCTCTCATATGAAAGACAAAAGGGAAGAGATGGACAACCAATAGTGTAGTTTGCACAATACTGATGTGGATAGAAATAATAATAATAGTTGAGAACTCACATTTACCAGAGCTACTGTCCTAGCTCTGGAATAAAGCGCATACAGCGGTATAATCCCCGCTTATGGGATTTAAATGGGTTCCTCTCTGTGTTCTTGGTGTCCAATTCTCAAAAAGATAAAAAGAAACATCCGATAGTGCTCACTGTTTGGCAAAGTGAATAAAATAATAAAAGGGTATACTCACAAACCAAGAGCAGACCGACTGCTCTGTGTAGACAGCTTTGGTGGATTGATCCCCACCTAGGATTTCTTTAAAATGCAGGAAACTTCCAGGGTTTTTATCAAGGTGTAATAAAACCAATAAAGATTAAAAAGCCAGGGTAAAATAATTAAGTTTCTATAAAAAAGATATTTTGGCACAAACAAATGTCCAAAAAATACTTTAATATATTATAAAAACACAAATATAAATATCCATAACGCGTTTCGTCAGAGACTTTTTCAAATGGATTAACAGAAATTACCTGGCTAATAGATGTTATATAGGAGCATAACTGGTTTAAATTTGGCGCCAAAAATTGGTCTGACCAATCAGAAATAAGAACATATTAAAAAGCTTTAAAACGTGTGTTTAAAATAATCATATGTAGTTTATAATAGTATAACTTATTCCTGATATTTCTGAAGAAAAACGAGGGCAGGAAAGTATAGATTTAATCCTTTAAAGATAGTCATGTGACAAGGTACTTCCGCATTTTCGGAAGTTTTAGCCGCAATGTCTTATGGGAGTTGTAGTTAAAAATTTTTTTTTTTTTTTTTTTTTTTTTTTTTTTCCCCAAAACGGAAGTTAAACCGAACTGACGAAGAGTCTGAAGATTATACACCCATTCCATCTCTGTTTTTCCAAGCAGCTTTTTTATATCACCTCCACGCCAGGAGGTGGAACATTTTTTTATACCAATGCATTTTAGTAGGCGTGGGTCTTTATTGTGCATAATGAAATGTTTGGATACTGTATGATTTAAGTATCCATTTTTTATATTCCTGCAATGTTCGCTCAGTCTTATCTTCAGGCACCTTGTGGTCATCCCCACATATTGGAGGCCACATGGGCACTCAAGCAGGTAAATCACATTTTTTGTGTTGCAGCAAATAAAATCATAAATACTATACACTTTTTTTGTCCGATTCGACATAAAATTTGTGACTTTGGATGGAATAAAATTATCTGTAGTTTTACACACAATGCATTGTTTACATTTATAGAAACCTTTCGTCTGGGGAAAAAAGGATAGATTTCTGGGAGGAGATTTTTTAGTAAAATTTGTAGTTAAAATAGATTTAAAATTAGGTGCTCCTCTGAAAACAATATTTGGATGATTGGGTATGATGGGATTAAGTATTTCATCGTGTTTCAGTATATCCCCGATCACCAAGATACCATAATTCCTCTGGTTTTAATTTTTCACCGAAACCACAAAGATCTAGGTACACCAATGATCAAAATGAGTACTTTAATTATTCCAAATCACCCACTATCCCAAATCACACTAATAGGTACCAGTTGCTATCAGTCGATTCAGACCTTGACAACGATGACCATTTTTTAGAAATACGTACTCACCAGCCTGCACTAGCCCAGACACCACACCCATCACGCTCCCAAAAAAGAATTCTAAGCCTAGAGGAAGACGAAGTGGAAGACGGGAGCAAAAGAGAAAGATTGGAAAGACAATAATACCTGTCACCAATTCCCATAATGGCATCTTTAATCTTTCTCAAAAAGTTTTATCAGCTGCACAATTGTCCGTTTTAAGTAAAGGCCTTAAATTTGCCCCTACCTCATCTTTTAATTCATTTCAAGCCTTCCTTGATGTAAATAAATTTGTGAGAAAGGCTACACTAAAAAGATTCTTTATAAGTAAAAATGACAAAGAATCTAATCTACCAACCCCACCCGTCTCACCTCCCCTTCCAAAGACAGACAAAAGTCCTTTTTTAAATACACATCTCAGAACAAAATCTAAGTTTTATCCTTCTCATTTTAAATCGGCTCCTTTGGTTTTATTCGAGAAACTTGTTCACAAAGATTTAGAAAAAATTAAATATAAAAAATATGACACTAATAATCTTACACATGCCGAAAGACAGGCAATTAAAGAACTCCAAAAAGACAGAGATATCGTCATTAAATCAGCCGACAAAGGCGGTGGAGTAGTTATCCAGTCCAGTAAGATGTATATCGATGAAGCCCATAGACAATTGAAAGACAAAAATGTATATGAACAACTTTTAACAGATCCTACCAAAAATATTAAAACTATTTTACTTAATTTTTTAAATAAAGGTTTAAATTCAGAAATTTTAAATAAACATGAATTTAACTTTTTAAATATAGAATTTCCGATCACCCCTGTTATTTATTTTCTTCCCAAAATTCACAAGAATGAACAACACCCCCCAGGTAGACCAATCGTTTCAGGGATTGGTTCACTTTTATGTAACCTTTCCCAATATATTGATATCCTTCTCCAGCCTTCGGTTAAACTCATGAAATCTTATTTAAAAGACTCTATGTCGCTTTTAAAATTTTTAAATGATTTTACTTGGAAAACCAGTTTTATATTAGTCACTTGTGATGTACAGTCTTTGTATACCATTATTCCTCATGACATTGGTTGTCGAGCTATAAAATAAATTTTAACTAATGAAGCTAGGATTCCTGACACTCAAATAGATTTTATAATAGAAGGTATCAATATTATTTTAAAAAATAATTACTTTTGGTTTTTAGATTCATTTTACTTACAAAAGAGAGGTACTGCTATGGGGACTAGGTTTGCCCCCAGTTATGCCAATTTGTTTATGGCTGACTGGGAATCTATAGCCATTTGGGGCAACCACCAATGGCGGGCAAACCTAGTCTCTTACTTCAGATACATAGACGACCTCTTTTTTATTTGGGATGGACCAGAGCACCATCTTATTGATTTTATTAATCATTTAAACAATAACGATAGGGGTATTATTCTTACACATGTATTTAGCAATAAATCCATTAATTTTTTAGATCTCAATATTTTTATTAACAAGGGACAACTTCAAACAAAAACGTTCTTCAAAAAAGTATGTGTAAATACGGCTATAGACAGATCAAGCTGCCATTATAAGCCTTGGCTCGAGAGTGCCCCTAAAAGTCAGTTTTTACGCCTTCGTAGAAACTGTTCTGAACTCACTGATTTTAATGAGCAAGCAGATTTTTTAAAAAGTAAATTTATGGAAAAAAAATATTTAGAGTCAGATCTAAATACTACAATTAATACAGTTAAACAAAAAGAACGAAAAGAACTTCTGACGTACAAAAATAAAGAAAATATCGAACCAATAGCACTCCCAATTATTTTTAATTTTAATAACAAAAATAATGATGTCAAAAAAATAATAAGAAAACACTGGCATATACTGAAACACGATGAAATACTTAATCCCATCATACCCAATCATCCAAATATTGTTTTCAGAGGAGCACCTAATTTTAAATCTATTTTAACTACAAATTTTACTAAAAAATCTCCTCCCAGAAATCTATCCTTTTTTCCCCAGACGAAAGGTTTCTATAAATGTAAACAATGCATTGTGTGTAAAACTACAGATAATTTTATTCCATCCAAAGTCACAAATTTTATGTCGAATCGGACAAAAAAAGTGTATAGTATTTATGATTTTATTTGCTGCAACACAAAAAATGTGATTTACCTGCTTGAGTGCCCATGTGGCCTCCAATATGTGGGGATGACCACAAGGTGCCTGAAGATAAGACTGAGCAAACATTGCAGGAATATAAAAAATGGATACTTAAATCATACAGTATCCAAACATTTCATTATGCACAATAAAGACCCACGCCTACTAAAATGCATTGGTATAAAAAAATGTTCCACCTCCTGGCGTGGAGGTGATATAAAAAAGCTGCTTGGAAAAACAGAGATGGAATGGGTGTATAATCTTCAGACTCTTATACCCCATGGTCTTAATGCAGATTTTGATTTACACAACTTTTTATGATTTTGTATGTTTAACTATGCCTGTACCTTTAAATGTATATGTTCTTAATGTTTTCCATATAGACTTATAATTTTAAGCTGTTTCCAAACTTCCATTTTACTGCAAAATAACTTGCTCTTATTTTAAAAACTATTTGTTTTTATCCAATTAATTATTTAAGTCCCTATTTCCTTTAATATCTCTAATCATTCATCCAGTTTTTAACTGCAGTGTTTAACTCCCTTAAGCAATTATTATTGGCCAGTTTTTACTGACTCTGGGATTATAACTACATTTCCCATGAGTCAGTTCGGTTTAACTTCCGTTTTGGGAAAAAAAAAAAAAAAAAAAAAAAAAAAAAATTTTTAACTACAACTCCCATAAGACATTGCGGCTAAAACTTCCGAAAATGCGGAAGTACCTTGTCACATGACTATCTTTAAAGGATTAAATCTATACTTTCCTGCCCTCGTTTTTCTTCAGAAATATCAGGAATAAGTTATACTATTATAAACTACATATGATTATTTTAAACACACGTTTTAAAGCTTTTTAATATGTTCTTATTTCTGATTGGTCAGACCAATTTTTGGCGCCAAATTTAAACCAGTTATGCTCCTATATAACATCTATTAGCCAGGTAATTTCTGTTAATCCATTTGAAAAAGTCTCTGACGAAACGCGTTATGGATATTTATATTTGTGTTTTTATAATATATTAAAGTATTTTTTGGACATTTGTTTGTGCCAAAATATCTTTTTTATAGAAACTTAATTATTTTACCCTGGCTTTTTAATCTTTATTGGTTTTATTACACCTTGATAAAAACCCTGGAAGTTTCCTGCATTTTAAAGAAATCCTAGGTGGGGATCAATCCACCAAAGCTGTCTACACAGAGCAGTCGGTCTGCTCTTGGTTTGTGAGTATACCCTTTTATTATTTTATTCACTTTGCCAAACAGTGAGCACTATCGGATGTTTCTTTTTATCTTTTTGAGAATTGGACACCAAGAACACAGAGAGGAACCCATTTAAATCCCATAAGCGGGGATTATACCGCTGTATGCGCTTTATTCCAGAGCTAGGACAGTAGCTCTGGTAAATGTGAGTTCTCAACTATTATTATTATTTCTATCCACATCAGTATTGTGCAAACTACACTATTGGTTGTCCATCTCTTCCCTTTTGTCTTTCATATGAGAGGAACTACTACATTGGTAGAGGACACCACCAGTAAAGACCTCCTGTAAGGACACACCAGTTGGACTTTTTCCTCCCTTTGGACTTTACACTGTGTCTGCTTTTATCGTAAGCGCAGCCTTTTTATTATTTTTTACTTATCTAGCTCTAAAGGGTTTGAGGGATCCCCTTTTAATAGGTTGCTGCTTTTTAGTTACCTAGCGCTGTCTCATTTTTATTTATTTTTTTTATTTATTTTTGTTACCATCACTTAACCTTAGTTTGCATACACCGCAAGTTACCTTGAACCAGACCAGACTTATCTTATGATGTGAATCTTCAACACTCATCTTCCTGCATTGGTTCTCCCTGATCTAGAGCCTTATATTTATAAATTGCCATTATCTGTGCAGCAGCCTTCCTCTCTGCTATATTTTCTATCAGGCTTTGCACAGACCTAACTACTAAGGGTATAAGACACGGCAGGAGTAGACACAACATTAAAATCAGTAGGACTCCACCTGCCACTGCCTTAAGCCCTCCAAACCACTCATACCAGCTACCAAACCAACTGCTTGGATTATACCCTTTCCATACCTGAGTAGGCACATGCGCTAGTTTAACCATATGGCTAGTAAGCTCAGCTATTGCTTGCCCTTCATCATCTATTTGAAGACAGCAATTGCTCAGGTTAAACTTCCCACATACACCTCCCTCTACTGCCAAAAGGTAATCCAAGGCTAATCTATTTTGGTATACTGCTGTCCTCATCCTGGTATTATGCTTCGCTAGAAGATTGAGCGCTTGTGATGTCTCGTTAGTAATAATCTCAACCACCGCCTGTAACCTTATAATACGGTTGAGCATATAAATAGGGGTTCTATAACCAAAGGTACCATCTTCTGCCCACGTGGCTGGCCCATAATAATCTATAATACGCTGGGGAGGCCATTCATTATCTTCCCAGGCGCCTATCTCTATGAGTCCCCTTTTCTTCCTATGATTCAAATCATACACTTTAACACCTAAAGTCTCACCTGTTTCAATAGGTAACAAGAAGAAGGATGGTTTGAGCATACCCAACACACATGCCCCTTCCCAGTCCTGTGGCAACTCCGAATAGGCTTTCTTACCACAGATCCAGTACAAATTTGCCGGGGCTCTCCAGGTAGATGTGATGGATAGATCAAACCACACATCCTTTAAATTGGCGTATCTAGCAAACGGGTTAGATGGTTCTGAGACATTTGAAGCCGACCACCAAGTTGTATTCTTTGTATCATCATCATAAGCTTTTTGCCCTAGACAAGTTAATTCTCCTACAGAAGTATTATACATCATTCCTTTCCTTGCTATGCAAACATAACCTATGATGGAGGTCTTTAATCTCCACTCAGATTTACCTCTAACACTCATATGATAATCGGCTTGTGTAGATATTAATTGGTCAACTGCCTCAGAACCGGACATTACCTCCTTTGCTTCCCAAGGCCATTGGTCTCCTATATTAGTACCTCCACACACATAGCAGTTGGTAACATTAAGACTACCGGCAATACTTTCAGCTAAATCAATAAACAGGTTTTTAGCATTATGGGGGATCTTATTATCTATGCTCATCTCTTCATAAAAGGAATGGTATACTTGATGAGTTTGGGAGGATACCGTATCAGTCTCTATCCCTATAAACAATACTGTCCCAGGATCTAAACCCGTCCCATATATTTGAAACCCAAATAAATTACCATATTTATCTAAGAACTTGTCGGGGTTATTTATAAGTATATGGACTGGATTGCATTCCATAGACTTACAATATGGACTGGTAGGCAACTTAGTCACAATCATGTCCTTGTCTGCTGTCTGTCCCCAAGTTGCCCACCCCACACAAGACCAATATGGGCAAAAGTTATAATCTCTATTTGGGCATCTAGGACTCACATATTTATTTTTACTACTGGGACAAATATATTTATCGTTAGACCCATACGTCCTCTCCCATCTAAGATCCCCACATACATTCCACGGCTTTCTACCACTTGATATCGCCTTACACGCATCAAATAGCAGAACACCTGAAGAATATACGAATTTAACACCGTCTTATTAATTAGGGTCCCCTGAGGATCTCCATTCCTGAGAGTCAACCAAATTGTACGAGGTTGATACTCCGGACTTTAGCACTTAGGTTCTCCTACTCCTAAATGGCACACACTATATTCTATATTTAGGTATCTACGTCTTGATACATCTCCTTTACACGCGTATTGTGAATGCCAAATTAGGGTTTGGGAGATATGGTTACCTGTTCTTGTAGTCTTAATGCATACCTCACAGCTAGGAGTGTCGGTACCTCTACCTTCCTGAATATAAAAATACACATAAATAAACATTATCATAAACACATCTTTCGTCGTCATCCTCAGTCTTCGTCCGTGCGAAGGCACCTCAGCTTCCAGGATGTAAGGGCTGCAGGGAATGGAGTTCTGCTCGTCTTCACAGGAGTCCCTTCGAGACTTTTCCTGGCTTATATACTATACGTCGGTGAGCGGACAGGCTTTATTATGGCCGTGTAAACACTCACTTTACCAAATCTCTGAAACAATAAAATTTGTAATCCACAAGGATCCTCGTCACTCCGACTGAGTCGTGCGCTTTAACCGGATCTTGCAGGGATTCTCTGGATCTGCTGTAACTTGCCAAGAATCGACTGCTGCTGATTTAACCCTGGAGTGATGTATCCACGGAGTCACTTCGGCTACTTTTATCGCTGTAGGGGTAGACAAAAGAACAACATAAGGACCTCTCCACTTGGGCCCTAACGGTACATTATTCCACTCTTTAATCCACACTTGGTCTCCTGGGTGGTAACTATGAACTGGGGGATAAATATTCACAGGTAATCTATCTTGTACCCATTTCTGTACCTCCTCCATAGTCTTACCCAACTCTACAACCTGCTGCCGGGTAATTCCTTCTCCCAACTGACTCAAATCCCCCCTTAAGTTACCAAGTACGGGAGGTGGTCGCCCATACATGATTTCAAAAGGAGAGAGGCCCATCCTTCTGGTAGGTGTACTGCGGATTCGCAATAGAGCTATGGGTAAGAGAACGTTCCACTTAAGTTGGGTTTCCTGACACATTTTAGCCAACTGATTCTTAATAGTTCTATTCATTCTCTCTACCTTACCAGAACTCTGGGGTCTATATGCCGTATTAAGCCTCCACTTTATACCAAGCATATGAGTCAGTTGTTGTAGGCACTGATGAACAAAAGCTGGACCATTGTCCGATCCTATAGAGCAGGGTAGTCCATATCGGGGTATTATTTCTCGTAACAGGAATCTCACAACTTCTCCTGCTTTCTCTGTACGAGTAGGACATGCTTCTACCCAGCCTGAATAGGTACACACAATTACCAGCAGGTAACGATGTCCACCCGATTTAGGCATCACTGTATAGTCAATTTGTAAATCGGACATGGGGAGTCCCCCCATAAACTGGACTCCTGGTGGCTTTACTGGTCCTTGCCTTGCATTATTCTTAGCACACGTTACACATCTTCGTACAATGGCCTGAGTCAAGTTGGACAATCTTGGTATGTAGAAATGTTTTCTGAGAGATTCTTCTGTGCTGTCTCTCCCAGAATGTGTCCCGTTGTGATAGTTTTGGACAATTTCAACCGCTAGTGATGCTGGAATGACTATTCTTCCATCTTCTAACTGAAACCATTTGTTCTCCAAATACTTTCCAGGTTCAGTCTTTAACCACTCCTCTTCTTGAGCTGTATAAACTGGAGTCCATTGAGACAGTGGAGTTGGTATAAGAGCAGCTATATGCCCCACATACTCCTGTCTTCCCGATTCAGCGGCACGCTTAGCTGCACTATCTGCCATCCGATTTCCTTTGGTTACATCACCATCTCCTCTCAGATGCGCTCGACAATGTATGATACCGACTTCTTTCGGCTCCCACACTGCTTCCAATAGTTGTAGGATTTCAGCTGCATACTTGATTGCTTTGCCTTCTGAATTCAATAGTCCTCTTTCTTTATACAAAGCTCCGTGGGCATGAGTGGTTAAAAACGCATACTTGGAGTCCGTGTAGATGTTCACTCTTAAACCTTCAGCCAATTGTAACGCTCGTGTCAGTGCTATCAATTCTGCCTTTTGTGCTGATGTTCCTTTTGCTAGTGGCCGAGCTTCTATCACCTTGTCTATTGTTACTGCATATCCTGCATAGCGGATCCCTTCTTTCACATAACTACTGCCGTCGGTGTAATATTGAACATCGGGGTTCTGGATGGGAAAATCACGAAGATCTGGTCTACTTGAAAATACTTCATCCATTACTTCCAAACAATCATGTTGACTTTCAGTAGGTTGTGGCAAAAGGGTAGCTGGATTTAAGGTATTTACAGTCTCTAAATGCACTCTTGGGTTTTCACACAACATTGCTTGATACTTGGTCATACGGCTATTACTAAACCAATGATTTCCTTTGTAATCCAACAACGTCTGTACCGCATGTGGGACTCGTACATAAAGTTCTTGACCCAGAGTGAGTTTATCGGCTTCAGCTACTAGCAGGGCGGCTGCAGCTACGGCTCTTAGACAAGGTGGAAGTCCGCTGGCCACTGCATCCAGTTGCTTAGACATGTAGGCAACAGGTCTTTGCCATGATCCCAAGTACTGTGTCAATACTCCCACAGCCATTCTTCTTTGCTCATGTACATACAGGTAGAATGGTCGTGTGTGATCAGGTAGACCTAATGCTGGGGCACTCATCAAAGCCTTCTTCACATCTTCAAATGCCGTTTGCTGTTCTTGAGTCCATAAGAAGGGGACGTGCTCTGTACCTTTGATAGCTGCATACAGAGGTTTTGCCAGTATCGCGTAGCTGGGAATCCATATCCTACAGAAGCCTGCTGCCCCCAAGAATTCTCGCACTTGTCTTCTATTCTTGGGTATCGGTATTTGGCACACAGCTTCTTTTCTCTCTGGCCCCATAATTCTTTGACCTTCAGAGATATGGAATCCCAGATATTTGACAGTTGGCAAACACAACTGAGCCTTCTTTCTAGACACCTTGTATCCTGCCTTCCAGAGAATGTGTAGTAGATCGTGCGTTGCTTGCTGACATATTTCCTTTGTAACTGCTGCTATCAACAAGTCATCTACATATTGTAACAATACACACTCTCCTGGGATGGACTCGAAATCCAATAAATCTTGACTTAGAGCTGAACCAAATAGGGTAGGTGAATTTTTAAACCCTTGGGGCAGTCTTGTCCAGGTCATTTGGCGTTTTGAGCCCGTTACAGCGTTTTCCCATTGGAAAGCGAAGATACATTGACTTTCTGCGGCAATTCGGAGGCAAAAGAAGGCATCTTTGAGGTCTAAGACTGTAAAATAAGTAGCCCCGCCCGGAATTAAAGCAAGCAGGTTATATGGATTGGGTACAACTGGATGTATACTAACAACCGCATCATTGACTGCTCTCAAGTCCTGCACAGGTCGATACTCATCTGTACCGAGCTTTTGAACAGGCAGCAATGGGGTGTTCCAGGGGGAAGTACAGAATTTTAGGATACCATACCGTATGAACTTATCCAGATAAGATTGGATGTTCTTCTTAGCCTTCTGCGGGATGTGATATTGTCTTAGGCTTACTGGATAAACCCCAAGTTTTAGTTCGATTTTAATAGGTGGAATATTGCGGGCCAGTCCTGGTGGGTTGTTCTCTGCCCAAACTCCTGGTATGTTGAATAAGGACTCATCACTCCTAGGGTTTTGGCTAGTCAACGCTGTATAAAGTCGCCACTCTTCTTCCTTTGGTACGGATAATGTCATAATACCTGAAGGTCCATTAAACTTTAAGGATGTTGTTCCATTTGGTAGGAACGTAATCTGCGCTTGTAACTTAGATAGCATATCACGTCCCAGCAATTGGACTGGACATTCAGGCATATAAAGGAATTGATGTTTTACTACGTGGCCTCCCAATGTACAGTCGACTTTTAAGAACCGGTTTTTCAGCACTTCTTCCAGTTGCTCCTATTACAGTAATAGTTCTTCCAGATGGAGGAGCAACTAGATTAGTCACCACCGAATGTTCAGCACCAGTGTCGATCATGAACGCACTCCGTTTTCCCCCTATTGATACATCGACCATAGGCTCCGCTCGACCAAGGGGGATGGAGCCCGGTCGGTATCAATAGTCCTCCATGACCGTGTCAGCCAATCCTACAAAGTCCCTACCTTCTCTATCGCGGGACCTTTGCGCTGCTGGAAAATACCTATCTACCCTAACACTTCCTCTGTTCCCATTGCTCCCTCTATTACCATTACTCCCTCCGGGGCCTCCTCTACCTCTCGCTCTGCCTCTAAAGTTTCCGTAACCTGCCCTGGGTTGGTCTCTCTCGTACTGCTCTCTTTGTGGACACTCGTTCCTCCAATGCCCTTCTTCCTTGCAATACGCGCACTGATTCCTACTCAAAGGTTCCCTATTCCATCTACTATCGCCTCTATCTGGGCCCCGTCTATCTACGCCTGCGATCGCTACCGCTAGCATATCTGCCTTTTTACGCATCTTGCGCTCTTCCTCTTTCTTACTTTCTGTTTCCCTATTCATGTACACCTTATTCGCTACCTCCATTAATTGGGTGATAGACATTCCTGCAAACCCTTCTAACTTCTGTAGCTTGCGCTTAATATCTCCGTAAGCTTGGCTGACAAAGGCGGAGTTCACCATTCGGGAATTATCTGCGTCTTCCGGATTAAAGGGGGTATACAAGCGGTATGCCTCCAATAATCGGTCATAAAAGACACTGGGCGCTTCATCACTTTTCTGAATCACCTCAACTGTCTTCGACATATTAATGGCTTTCTTCCCTCCGGCTTTCATGCCAGCAATTATAGCGTCTCTATAGGCTCTGAGTTGAACCATATCTGCGCCATTTACATTCCAGTCGGGATCAGTATTAGGGTAATGTGTTGCGGCCCATGCTGCTGGATTGGCTTGATTCAAAGCACGGGCTCTATCCTCTAGCGCTTTAATGGCCGCTTGATTAATCCTTGTCCTTTCCTCATTATTGAACAAAGTCATTAATAACTGCTGGCAATCAGCCCATGTCGGATTATGTGTCTGAACTATCGAGGTGAACAGATCGGTCATAGCTTGTGGTTTCTCAGTGTACGAGGAATTGTGGGTCTTCCAATTCAAGAGATCGGTAGTCGTGAACGGGACATATACGAAGACTGGGTCAGCATGTGCCATTTGACCTGCGGCATCGATATAGGCTGACCCGGGATTCAGACGAAGAGGCATCTGATAATGTTTTAATTGTTGGGTACCGGTCAGTTGTCGGGTTAGTATGGGGCTACGTGGAGGGGCGTCAGTTAGAGGTTCCGGTCGGGGGGTAATAAAGCATGAGGATGTGGGAGCTTGATTTTGGGAAAAGTTAGTAAATAGAACACTTCGAGCCGAGCTAGAAGAAGCTTGACCGGAAGTCTGAAGTGGCGCCAAATCAGGATATTCAGATCTAATGGGGGTTGGTTCTGGTTCCGGAAGGGGAGATTTAGTACGAGAGGGGGTGGATTCTGTACTGGAGGAGGAAGCGGAAGTGGATGGGGGCAATGGGGGAAGGGGTGCAGGACTTCCTGCATTCGCGTCACTTCCTCTTAAAGGAAAGTAAGGGGGCGGCAAAGGGATCTCGGACTCAGGGGGCGTGTCCAAAATGGGCCTAACACCAGTCCTAGTGGACAAACAAGTCCTAGCCACCATGAGGCGACATTGCTCCTCGTGGCATGTCTGAATCCATTTTGGCGAGTCATTTACGGCCTGTCTCCAACAATCAATATAAGGAAACTGCCCGTAAAGTTCAGGCCTACCCAACACAGCCAAGTGTACGCGCTGTATCAGAGTTGGATCCAAACTGCCACGTGGCGGCCATGCCGCAACCAAAGTAGGCCACTCCCTAGTACACAAAGTGACCAAACGTACAGGAGACATTTTAACCCCAAAATCACATGTTTTGAATCCCTTTTTAAAATGCTTCACCATACAACCTAAGGGATCCGGAATCGTTGACTCCGACGCGCCCATACTTATCAATGGAACGTCGTTGACAACGAATACTATGCACACGTACTTTTCAACAGTCACAACCGTTTCCTCTAGCAACAGCACCACGTGGTACGGTTACCAAGTGAAACGTACACAATAACACAATAAACACTCAGGGAATTCCCGTACACGCACAGCTGTTACACCAGTCACTAAATAATCAATATTATGCCCTTTGGCGAAACTATACAGTCACCCACGCTATAATTCTCTATATATGAATTACCCGTCTATAACACACCCCAGTAACATCGCCTTTTACAAATAGCGGTTACAGTACGGTTAGCATAGGTCAAAGCACAATTTAAGGTCACAATACAATTATTAGTGGTTATGGTGTTAAACATGCAATAGACGACAATGATTAGTACTTATATACAGTGTCAGTAAATATACAGGGTTATGGTACCGTGCACTATGATACAGCAACACACTATTAACACTCTCGCTAGACGGCTGAGCTCGCGCTATCTAGCAAGATATACACTTTACTAAACAATCTTTAACACATTTACAATTCCCAACTAAACTATTGGCCAGTACCTTGAATGGACTACCTAAAACTATATACACCCGTTTTGGTTAGCCACACTGCCCAAGCACCACATATAGCGAGCTAGAGGACCGAATTTACACAGGCGCCTCTTAGTCGATTACTATAAAAAATCTAGTGGGTTCCAAATTTACACGCCTTCCCACTTAGCCAAGATAGGTTGAGAGCTAGCGAACCGAATTTACACAGGCGCCGCTTAGTCTCCCGGTCCCTCCGACCTAGCGAACATAATATACACCCTAGAACGCTAGTCTAGACAAGACACCGGTGTCCGGCTAGGGCTATTTACACAGGACCCCGCCTGACTAACCAAATCAAACGGTCTGACTAAAGAGCGTTCGATTGAGCGGTGCGCCTTCGCTCCTTCCCTCCGACAGAGGGGGCAGATTCCATACACAAATAACCCCTTATGGGCCTACCGCACAATCGGTATACCCCTAGTGGGTCTGCCGTCTAAAACAGCAGTTGTCTTACCGCCTCGTTCCTGAACCTGAGTTCACACTCATCGACGGGGACACCCCAGCACTTCTTACGTAGAGGCCGATGATCTCCTGGACAACAGACCAGTGGCGCCGAGACGAAGGGAGGTCCACGCAGAAGTTAAGGGGTGCAGCCGTAGAGAACGTGGGCAAAGATAGACCGTCTCACGCCTCTGCCTCTCAGCTACCGTTGAACGATGAGTTTCCCGGCCAATGCACCAAATGATACCGGAGAAACTGACGGAAGCCAAGCACAGAGAGATGGACACAGGTTTCTTCAGGAAGGAAGAGATTCTTTATTGGATCACCGATCGGGACTCAGAGGGACTAATGTCACCAAAATACAGCAAGTTATGAGCCCCGGCTCCTTATATAGGCACATAACTCCTCCCATATTAAGCTCCACCCGCACATTCTCTTGACCAATCAATACAAATAAGAATTAACTTCCTGTTTGACCGCATGGCTTGTCCAGCACAATGGAGGAGGGGAATACTACATCCTGTATTCTTGCACATGCTCCGTACACTACTGATCGTATCTTGCCTCGTGCAACCAACTGATCGATATGTCAGCATATGCACGTACACATGCCACGTGGTAATCTCGGCCTACTAAATTTATTTTTACCGAGATTCCACCACAATACCTCCCCAACAGTAGTGTCCTGTGAAGAAAGTCAATGGGCAGGGTAAAAGGGTGTGCCACTGAAGCAAATCACGTGACCAGACCTGCCAAAAGGGGTGAACATGCCCAAAAAGATGCCAAGTTTGTCCAAAGAATTGGAAGGCCAGCCTGGCATGAATGCATGTCAGGCTGCCTGCCAACCATGCAGGCTGTCCAACTAAGGGCATACTATGCAGGCAGCATCCTGAGCTTAGCATAAATGCATCAAATGATGTGCCTACTCCACGCTTTCCAAGGACTGTCCCCTAGCACTCACATGTCCACTTGTCTCCTTACTTTCTTACTAGCAGGCAGAAGTTCCTGGTATATAGTCTGGAACAGAGAAAAGGTGTATGTAGTGAGGGTAGAAGAAGGAGGACATGCCACAGTGTTAGAGAGACCAAAGTCTGCATTATCTAAACTAATTTTATTGTCAGCCAGTCCACACAGGTTTTGTTGCCATACATCCCTCTTAAGCTTCCAAACTTAAAGGGACACTATAGTCACCAAAACAACTACAGCTTATTGTATTTGTCCTGGTAAGTAGAATCATTCCCTTCAGGCTTTTTGCATTATACACTGTCTTTTCAGAGAAAAGAACTCCACTAGCCACTCCTTAGATGGCTGCTAGATGTGCTTCCTAGGGCAGCACTGCCTAGTGTGCAGCACTGCCATTCAGTGTCTCCACCCTCTGCATGCAGACACTGAACTTTTCTCATATAGATGCATTGATTCAATTGATCTTTATGATGAGATTCTGATTGGCAAGGGCTATGTTTGACTTGTGCTTGCTCTGCCCCTGATCTGCCTAGTTGACAGTCTCAGCCAATCTCATGGGGAAGCATTGTAATTTGCTCAGGCCACCACTTCTGATGATGTCAGTGCAGAGGCAGAGCCAGCATCTGCAGACTTGAATAAAAGTAAGATTTTACTATATTTGGGGAAGCAAGACGGGGTCAGAGGGGCTAGATGGTGTTATTTACATAATAGGGTCAGAAATACATGATTGTGTTCCTGACCCTATAGTGTTCCTTTAAGCAAGAGTATGTGAAGAGTAGTTAGGGTTGCCACCTTTCTTGGGGAAAAAAAAATACCGCCCATTTGTATAATTAATTAGTTATGCATGACATCACATGATGTAAATCACAAGGAGTGACATCAGAGAAAATTCTGTAAAATCACCAACAAACTAATCACAGTTTGATTCTGCTGTATAGATGAATTGCTCCCAGTGTCTCCCTGTCTCCCAGTGTCTCAGTCTCGCAAGTCACTCAGTGTCCCTATGTATCAGTGTCCGTGTCCCCATGTCACCCAGTCCCATAGTCTCCCAGTGTCCCCATGTCTCAGTGTGTCCCCATGTCACTAGGATACTAGGGGACACAGTGAGACATGGGGACACCGGGAGGCATGGCGGCACTGGGACACTGGGAGACATGGGGAGACAGACATTTGGGGACACTGGGAGAAATGGGCACACTGAGACACTAGGGACATTGAGAGACATAAGAACATGGGGGACATGGGGACACAAACATTTGGGGACACTAAGACACTAGGGACATTGAGAGACATAAGAACACAGACACTAGGAGACTAGGGGACACTGGGAGACTAGGGGACACAGACATTTGGGGACATGGAGGACACTGGCTAGGAGACATGGGGACACTGGGTGACATGGGGATTCTGATTACCTAGGGACACAGAGACATGGGGACACAGACACTGGGAGACTAGGGGAAACAGAGCCATGTGGACACTGGTTGGGGGACATGGGGACACTGGGAGACATGTCCCTTGTGTCTCCATGTCCCAATGCCTCAGTGTCTCCCAATGTCCCTATGTCTCACAGTGTCCCCATGTGTCTCAACGTCCCCATGTCTCAGTGTCCCCATGTTTTCCAGTGTCCACAAGTGTCTGTGTCTCCATGTGTCCTCGTGTTCCCCTGCTGCCTTTCCCCCATCCCCTACTTACCTGAGCTGCTGTCTGGACTCTCTGTGCTGTGTAGCTGCGCCCCACGGATCAGTGAGTAGTCGAGAGAGGCCGGGATATGCTGTAACTTCCTATCCCTGCCTTTCTCCACACACAGTGACCCCTACTGGCCGGTGCTGGTATTGCAGAGTAATCTCCATTTATACTGAGAAAAATACCTGCATTTGTATTGCCGGTATTACTGCAATACCTGCACAGCCAGGCAGCCTCAAATACCGTCTGTGCCAGTAAAATACCAGTCAGGTGGCAAACCTAAGAGTAGTGTTTTAAATTGGCCTATTCCATGGGCCTGGGCCTGGAGCTGAAGCTCCATCAGCCCCTATGTTAATCCGGCCCTGAGTGGACTACTGTCATTACTTCCGAGAGAGATAGGTCTGGAGATAGACCTGGTTGCTGAAGTAGGAACCCAGGCTGGCAACTCTTACTGATATGCTGTTTACTGGGTCTTCAGGGATAAGACGCTGAACCCTGGTCTGGCTTCATGTAGGCAGTATATAACATACATCCCTAAGGGGGTACCCAAGCTGGCCTGTTGCTGGGTCTTCAGAGATAAGAGGATGAACCCTGGCATGCAGTGGACCATTTTCATCCCTTCAGGGAGAGGTTGGGTCACTAAAGGGGGTACCCAGGCTAGTCACTTTCATCATAGTGCGTTTGCTGGGTCTTCAGGGCTCAGAGGCTGAACCCCAGCAGGGCCTAAAAAATATTGCCTGGTGAGCATAAAAGTTAAATTCTAGGCCTGCATAAGAAGACTCCTTCCAAACTGCTGTGAAGGACAGGAAAAAAGACTGCCTGATGGGAAGGGGGAGGATCTATTTATACCAGTTTCAAAGTTCTATTTCCTGTCCTTTCTGCTGTGAGGGGGAAGAGCTAACCCATGAGTAAATGTTGCCATGAATAATGATCAGGAAACATATGGGGATCTCATAAAACATATATCCCCTGATAGCCCTGATCAGGGGGATCAACATACTGAAAAATCACCCAGATCGGTTCAGGGGTTCAAGTTAGGTGGAAGTCTCTTTTTGACCGACCGCACTCAGGGTTTCATGCCCAAAATAGTTCCAGAGGATTAGGCTGTGCGGCCAGTCTCTTTCATACAGTCAAAGTTTATTATAATAGTCGAATGTAGCTGTTCGTACCCAGAGGCATTGAGTGTAGTTGGTATCTCCCGAGCGGTGCTTCATTCATGCAATTACCGTCAAACAGAACGAGAAGTGGAAGTTCCAGCAGTGTTCGTGCCGTTGAGTGTCTGATTTTAGTTCCATGCACTTGACGACAAAACACTGCTGGCCGCATTTGTACCCCATGATGGCCGCCGCCACGTGTTCGTGCATACGAACACCGACCACCCAGACGATCAATTAGAATGTCAGGGAGTTCGTGGCTTTTAGAGGTGATAAGGTCAGTGAGGTTAACAAGCGCCACGCTCCAGGTCTGGGTGGTAGGTCGTTCGGTAGATTTTTCTTTATTCGAACAGCCAATGATAAAATAAAACAGGCTTTATTCCATATTAACGGTTAGACGAACAGACAATTTCAAACTTTAAAATTCAGGGATAGAAGGTCACACGTATAATTACAAGAATAAATAAATACAATAATAAAATATATATTTCTTAAATAAAATAAATTATATACACATATGTTATTTCACTCTAACTGTATTTTGTTATATATATATATATATATATATATATATATATATATATTATATTGTGGCAGGATGGCCAGGCTCTTCACAATAAACTTCAAATGCAACAATCAGGATAAAATAGTACTGCAGTTTATTGTCACTTTCCACAATATATACAAGGTTGTGCTCTCCCACAAAATAAAACAAAGAGAAAATAAATCCTACTCCAACTTGTAGACTTACTAAACAACAGTATTACTAACTATCCAACTGGCCAGCTAATCTGGTAATTAAATACAGCACTTTAAGCAGGTTTCACACAGTACCTTTTCCTCAGAGTCTCAGGCTTAAAAGCCTCCTCTCTCCCAGCTGTTAGACTCCCTGATGTCTTCAGAGGCTAACCTTTTAAAACCCTAGTTTAATTACATTCACCTGGTTGATAACATTCATGGGGTGACTCCCACCAATTAACCCCATCATGCTGGGAATAGAGAGCGCTCCAATCTATTACTAACATAGAAAGTCTCTCTGACCTTGCCACAATATATATAGATATATTGGTAACAAAATACACTTAAAATAACATTATATATATATATATATATATATATATATATATATATATCTATATATCTATGTATACATAAAATAGAAATAACCGCACATATATATATTATTATTATTATTATTATTATTGCTATTTATATAGCGCCAACAGATTCCGTAGCCCTTTACAATATTATGAGAGGGGATTTAACTATAAATAGGACAATTACAAATAAACTTACAGGAACAATAGGTTGAAGAGGACCCTGCTCAATCGAGCTTACATTCTATAGGAGGTGGGGTGTAAAACATATATATATATATATATATATATATACAGTAACAAAAAGATGATAGCTGCACTCCACGTTCTTCTTATAATAAAATTCAAATTGCTTTATTAGATATGCATTAAAAGAGATCGACGTTTCAGCCCCATGTTGGGCTTTCCTCAGGATCAGAAAAAACAAACAAGTATACCACATACAGTAATTTAACTTGTATACCATAGAAGGATTTGAATAGACTCACCACAGCTGATGTGTCTGCTCGCTCGGCGTCCTGCCGATCGCTGTGCGCATGTGCACAAGTAGCCAATCAAGGTCTATGTTCGGCACGACGCTAACTGCGTTTCCCTAGTAACCAAACAACTATGCCGTGTTACTATAGCGACCAGCAGACTCCGGACGAACAGCACATCTGATGTTAAAGCATAAAAATCAAAGCAGTGGAATAAAAACATAAAATGGACAAATGAACAAATTAAAACATAACAATAGTCTAGATGGATATTGGATATCTAGTATACCAACTCATACTGGTTATATACCTGTGGCAAACCTAGCCACTTCAGACTATAAAACTGTGTCCTTAAAGGTTGTCCAGAACATTGCTGCCCTATTATGTTTAATGTACTGTGCTTGCTGGTAATTCCTATAGAATTCGTATGCTGGCAGCCGAAAGCTGCTAGCATTTACCTGGTTGTTTCACGAACAGCTGTTTTACCAGCTGTTCATGAAACGAATTATGTACCGAACCCAAGCCCACACACTGAGGGTTGTGTGGCACCAATTACCAGATTGCAACATTGTTGCAATCAGCAATTAAGTGCGTTCCTAGGAGCAGGGCCGGACTGGGGATGCAAAGCAGCCCTGGAAAAAAAATCTATGCCAGCCCCATAAGTCAATGCGACATATATTGTCGCATGTAATATGTAAAGCTATGTCTTGCCACCCCAGATGATTGATATATATATATATATATATATTGCTTTTTCTAATATAAAATATTGGTCCTTTCAGAGTAAAACGTTTAATTATACAGTAAGCATACTCACATGCCGACACAGACAATCTCACTGACACGCACAAGCTCATTGATACACAGCCTCATAGACAATCTCACTGATATACATAAGCTCATTGACATAAAAACACAAGCTCACTCACTAGCAGACACACACACATACATGCAAGCAAGCTCACTAGCAGGCGCACACACACAGAGCTTAATGTAGTGGTTCTGGTGTCTATAGCCTGTCCCTGCAGGCTTTTCAATGTACACACTGACTTTTCAGAGAAAAGGCAGTGTTTACATTGCTTCCAAGTGACACCTCTAGTGACGTCACTCAGACGGTCACTAGAGGTGCTTCCTGTGTCAGTGAGTAAAAACACTATTTTTAAAACACACACACACCATGGCAGACACACACACACACAACACGACAGACACACACACACACACCATGCTAGACACAAACGTGACACAGACAGACACACACCATGACAGACACACACCATGACAGACACACACCATGACAGACACACACCATGACAGACGCACACCATGACAGACACACACACCATGACAGACACACACACCATGACAGACACACACACCATGACAGACACACCATGACACACACCCACACTATGACAGACACACCCACCATGACAGACACACCATGACACACACCCACACTATGACAGACACACACACCATGACAGACAGACACACACCATGACAGACAAACACACACCATGACAGACAAACGCACACCATGACAGACAAACGCACACCATGACACAAAGTCCATGACACACACACCCACACTATGACAGACACACGCACACCATGACAGACACGCACACCATGACAGAAACACACACCATGACAGACACACACACACCATGACAGACACACACACACACACCATGACAGACAAACGCACACCATGACAGACAAACGCACACCATGACAGACACACCATGACACAAAGTCCATGGCACCCACACCCACACTATGACAGATAGACACACACACACCATGACAGACAAACGCACACCATGACAGACAAACGCACACCATGACAGACAAACGCACACCATGACAGACAAACGCACACCATGACAGACACACGCACACCATGACAGACAGACACACGCACACCATGACAGACAGACACACGCACACCATGACAGACAGGCACACCATGACAGACAGACACACACACACCATGACAGACAGACACACACACACCATGACAGACAGACACACACACACCATGACAGACAGACACACACACACACACACACACCATGACAGACAGCCACACACACACACCATGACAGACAGACACACACACCATGACAGGCACAAACACACACACACCATGACAGGCACAAACACACACACACCATGACAGACACACACCATGACAGACACACACCATGACAGACACACACCATGACAGACACACACACACAAACACACATGCATACACTGACCGCATTACACATGTGGGTGATTACCTGTGGGTGATTGGCTAGGGGGTCATGCAGGGCAGAGAGCTGGGAGTTCTGTCGGCCGCAGAAGGTGCTGGGAAGGCGGCCACGGAAGGAGCTGGGGAGGCGGCCGCGGAAGGAGCTGTGGGGGCGGCCGCGGAAGGAGCTGGGGGGGCGGCCGCGGAAGGAGCTGGGGGGGCGGCCGCGGAAGGAGCTGGGGGGGCGGCCGCGGAAGGAGCTGTTCTGGCGGCCGCGGAAGGAGCTGTTCTGGCGGCCGCGGAAGGAGCTGTTCTGGCGGCCGCGGAAGGAGCTGTTCTGGCGGCCGCGGAAGGAGCTGTTCTGGCGGCCGCGGAAGGAGCTGGTGAGGCGGCCGCGGAAGGAGCTGTTCTGGCAGCCGCAGAAGGAGCTGGGGAGGCGGCCGCGGAAGGAGCTGTTCTGGCGGCCGCATGGGAAGCTGTGCTGTCTCTGCTCCCCCGCCCTCGAGCGCTACTGAATGAGACCGGGGCCGGAATATGACGTCATATTCCGGCCCCGGTCTCATTCAGTAGCGCGCTGGGAGCAAAGACAGCACAGAACAGATCCTTCTGTGGCCGCCAGCAGAACCAGATGTCTGCCCGGCCCCAGGTGCCGACGGCCCACTGGGAAATTTCCCGGTGTCCCGGTGGGCCAGTCTGGCCCTGCCTAGGAGGCCGTCGTTCGACTACCGACCGCGTGGCAGTCGGCCATCTTGGATCCTTTGTCTCCCCAGCGGTGTTTGGTCGTCGAGCGCGTGGAACTAAAAACGGCTACTCGACGACATGAACACTGCTGTACTTCCAGGCCGTTTCGGGAGCTCCGGTCTTCTTCTATTGGGGTTCCCCATCGGTACTTTTTAACGAATTTAATAATAAAGTGTATTTCGTGCAGCGTTCGGTTGTTTTAGCTGGGATCTGAGCGGTACTCTCACGAAATGTGCACTCAGACCCCAGCTATCTACCAAACGTCCGTTCGTGCAAATAATGTGAATATTGTTGGAGTTATGGATTTAAATGTGAAATGCCGGTTCTGTTGCACGGAGGGATAATCCACTTAACGTTATATTTCAGTGGGAGTATCCCTCTCGTGCAGCAGTGCCTGATGGGAGAAATGCTCCAAATGTTAAGTCCCCCATGTAGTCCCTTACAGTGTTACCCCTGCTATGTGAGTAAGGAAACCCCTTGCATGGGGACTTGCATAAATACTGGAAGCTGTGACTCCCAGAACTGTTTCGTCCGGTTACTGGGGGATTTGGGATATTGCCTTACTTTTCAGCGCTGACTGTGGATTACCCTTTAATACCAGCGGAGATCATGGATTTTAATATTGCCGCTCCGCTACAATACCTTATGTGTCAATAAATGCCTATCAAATTAGAATCTCCAGCTAATACACACACTAAAGGAATTCTGCCAAAAAATCGCGTCCTATATAATGTGAATACTTCCTTATTGTAAACAGACTAAAAAAGATTAATATTTTAAATTTTAAAATGTAAAAAAATTTTTTTAAAGTGCTCCTGTGTCTATGAATACAATAAAGTGAACTGTGCTGTGCAAATAATAAGTCCAAAAATGTGCTGATATGTGCAATTACCTAGAAAAAGTGCCTCACAGGAGACTATGTGCCGAACAAATATTATTATAAAAGAGCCAAATAATGCTCACTATAGGTAAGACAATCTATATATATCTATTTATGGCCAATGATAGATTGAAATAGTAAGTGCAAACAAGGTATAGTGCACTATATATACTATACCTGAGTGAAAGTATTATCCACTATTATTGACCAATTTCTGGTCCTTAATAAATTAGCAAAAATACTTCTTAAGTAGACTGTAAAGTATATATTATACAAGATTTGTATATATTAATCACGATGTCGTGGATAAAGTGTATGGAAGTGCCAGTGATAAAATAAAGTGCTAGACAATATAATAAAAAATCCATAATACATAAAATAAATGACATTAAAAAATACATAGTCCAAAGGCATACAGCTAACGCTAATATATCTAAGAACTATGTAAAGTACTATACAAGCTGGGTATAAATAAGGCTAAACTTTAGAGGAAAGAGTTAAAAAGCTAATTTTCATTAAGTCCTCCAGGGGCCACAGTTCTCAGTTTGTGTATTAAGTAAAGTATATTGCTTCTATCACCTCCCCTTCTGGATTGAGGTATATGATCAATTGCTGTGAATTTAAGGGAAGACAAGGGATGTTGTGCATCTAAAAAATGCTTGGCCACTGCTTTATCCGAAGCACCATCTCTGTAAGCCAGTCTAATACTTAAACGATGTCCTCTTATTCTTTCACACAGAGGAGTCTCAGTTTTGCCCACATAATTGAGGCCACATGGGCATGTTAGTTTCTACACAACAAATTATGTTTTACACGTGATCGTGTACCTGATTTCATACTTTTTGTTGGTGTGTGGATGATTAAAAAATTTAGCGGGTAGCATGTGTCCTCAAGTAACACACCCTAGACACCGAACACATCCCTGATTGACTGTCTTAGCTACTTTAGTATAACTCCTTACAGGATCAGTCTGTACTAGCAAGTGTTTTAGATTCTTGTTCCTTTTAAAACAGATGAGTGGAGCTTCTTTGAAGACTTTAGGGAGCGTGTCATTTGCCAGTTATCCCTAATAGCTCTAGCTACCAAGGGTCAGTGTTGATGAAAAGTCATAGGGAATATCATTCTCTGTGGAGCATCTACTTTCCGAGGTGCACATGCCATTTTGGCTTCACTTAATGCTCGTTCAAGGATGTTGCTACTGTATACACGGTTAAAAAAATTTTTGGTACATATGATTTAATTGTCTTTCCATCATATCCATGTTTTAGTTATTCCTAATTACACGTAAAAACTGTGCCTTTGGTAGAGAGTTCTTAAGCGCAGAGGGATGTGCACTTTGAGCATGGAGCAGCATGTTACGGTCTGTAGGTTTTGAAAATAAGGAGTTTTCGATTTGATGTACACCTACTGATACCGGAGAAACTGACGGAAGCCAAGCACAGAGAGATGGACACAGGTTTCTTCAGGAAGGAAGAGATTCTTTATTGGATCACCGATCGGGACTCAGAGGGACTAATGTCACCAAAATACAGCAAGTTCTGAGCCCCGGACAATAGTGCAGGCTCCTTATATAGGCATATAACTCCTCCCATATTAAGCTCCACCCGCACATTCTCTTAACCAATCAACACAAATAAGAATTAACTTCCTGTTTGACCGCATGGCTTGTCCAGCACAATGGAGGAGGGGGAATACTATATCCTGTATTCTTGCACATGCTCCGTACACTACTGATCGTATCTTGCCTCGTGCAACCAACTGATCGATACGTCAGCATATGCACGTACACATGCCACGTGGTAATCTCGGCCTACTAAATTTATTTTTACCGAGATTCCACCACATTCCCCCCTTTGATGCCTCTTGATATTTTACAATTACTTGAGGCATCACATAACCTTAGTTTTGCTTACACCGCAAGTTACCTTGAACCAGACCAGACTTATCTTATGATGTGAATCTTTTAACACTCATCTTCCTGCATTGGTTCTCCTTGATCTAGAGCCTTATACTTATATATCGCCATTATCTGTGCAGCAGCCTTCCTCTCTGCTATACTTCCTATCAGGCTTTGCACAGACCTAACTACTAAGGGTATAAGACACGGTAGGAGTAGACACAACAGTAAAATCAGTAGGACTCCACCTACCACTGCCTTAAGCCCTCCAAACCACTCATACCAGCTACCAAACCAACTACTTGGATTGTACCCTTTCCATACCTGAGTAGGCACATGCGCTAGTTTAACCATATGGCTAGTAAGCTCAGCTATTGCTTGCCCTTCGTCGTCTATTTGAAGACAGCAATTGCTTAGGTTAAACTTCCCACATACACCTCCCTCTACTGCCAAAAGGTAATCCAAGGCTAATCTATTTTGGTAGACTGCTGTCCTCATCCTGGTGTTATGCTTCGCTAGAAGATTGAGCGCTTGTGATGTTTCGTTAGTGATAATCTCAACCACCGCCTGTAATCTTATAATGCGGTTGAGCATATAAATAGGGGTTCTATAACCAAAGGTACCATCCTCAGCCCACGTGGCTGGCCCATAATAATCTATGATACGCTGGGGAGGCCATTCATTATCTTCCCAGGTGCCTATCTCTATGGGTCCCCTTTTCTTCCTATGATTCACATCATACACTTTAACACCTAAAGTCTCACCTGTTTCAATCGGTAACAAGAAGAAGGATGGTTTGAGCATACCCAACACACATGCCCCTTCCCAGTCCTGTGGCAGCTCCGAATAGGCTTTCTTACCACAGATCCAGTACAAATTTGCTGGGGCTCTCCAGGTAGATGTGATGGATAGATCAAACCACACATCCTTTAAATTGGCGTATCTAGCAAACGGGTTAGATGGTTCTGAGACATTTGAAGCCGACCACCAAGTTGTATTCTTTGTATCATCATCATAAGCTTTTTGCCCTAGACAAGTTAATTCTCCTACAGAAGTATTATACATTATTCCTTTCCTTGCTATGCAAACATAACCTATGATGGAGGTCTTTAATCTCCACTCAGATTTACCTCTAACACTCAAATGATAATCGGCTTGTGTAGATATTAGTTGGTCAACTGCCTCAGAACCGGACATTACCTCCTTTGCTTCCCAAGGCCATTGGTCTCCCATGTTAGTACCTCCACACACATAGCAGTTGGTAACATTAAGACTACCGGCAATACTTTCAGCTAGGTCAATGAACAGGTTTTTAGCGTTATGGGGGATCTTATTATCTATACTCATCTCTTCATAAAAGGAATGGTATACTTGATGAGTCTGGGAGGATACCGTATCAGTCTCTATTCCTATAAACAATAATGTCCCAGGATCTAAACCCGTCCCGTATATCTGAAACCCAAATAAATTGCCATACTTATCTAGGAACTTGTCGGGGTTATTAATAAGTATATGGACTGGGTTGCATTCCATAGACTTACAATAAGGGCTAGTCGGCAACTTAGTCACTATCATGTCTTTATCTACTGTCTGTCCCCAAGTCGCCCACCCCACACAAGACCAATATAGGCAAAAGTTATAGTCTTTATTTGGGCATCTAGGACTTACATATTTATTTTTACTACTGGGACAAATATATTTATCATTAGACCCATACGTCCTCTCCCATCTAAGATCCCCACATACATTCCACGGCTTTCTACCACTCGATATCGCTTTACACGCATCAAATAGCAGAACACCCGAAGAATGTACGGATTCTAACACCGTCTTATTAATTAGGGTCCCCTGAGGATCTCCATTCCTGAGAGTCAACCAAATTGTACGAGGTTGATACTCCGGACTGAAGCACTTAGGTTCTCCTACTCCTAAATGGCACACACTATAGTCTATATTTAAGTATCTACATCTCGATACATCTCCTTTACACTCGTATTGTGAATGCCAAATTAGGGTTTGGGAAATATGGTTACCTGTTCTCGTAGTCTTAATGCATACCTCACAGCTAGGAGTGTCGGTACCTCTACCTTCCTGAATATAAAAACACATATAAATAAACACAATCAAAAGCACATCTTTCGCCGTCATCCTCAGTCTTCGTCCGTGCGATGGAACCTCAGCTTCCAGGATGTGAGGGCTGCAGGGAATGGAGTTCTGCTCGTCTTCACAGGTGTCCCTTCGAGACTTTCCTGGCTTATACACTATGTGTTGGTAAGCGGACAGGCTTTATTATGGCCTTCTCACTCACACCTGTAACAATAAAATTTGTAATCCACAATAATTCCTCGTTACTCCGACTGAGTAGTGCGTTTCAACCGGATCTTGCAGGGATTCTCTGGATCTGCTGTAACTTGCCAAGAATCGACTGCTGCTGGTTTAACCCTGGAGTGATGTATCCACGGAGTCACTTCTGCTACTTTTATCGCTGTAGGGGTAGACAAAAGAACAACATAAGGACCTCTCCACTTGGGCCCTAACGGTACATTATTCCACTCTTTAATCCACACTTGGTCTCCTGGATGATAACTATGAACAGGGGGATAAATATTCACAGGTAATCTATCTTGTACCCATTTCTGTACCTCCTCCATAGTCTTACCCAACTCTACAACCTGCTGCCGAGTAATTCCTTCTCCCAACTGACTCAAATCCCCCCTTAAGTTACCAAGTACGGGAGGTGGTCGTCCATACATAATTTCAAAAGGAGAGAGGCCCATCCTTCTGGTAGGGGTACTGCAGATTCGCAATAGAGCTATAGGTAAGAGAACGTTCCACTTAAGTTGGGTTTCCTGACACATTTTAGCCAACTGGTTCTTAATAGTTCTATTCATTCTCTCTACCTTACCAGAACTCTGGGGTCTATATGCAGTATGAAGCCTCCACTTTATAACAAGCATATGAGTCAGTTGTTGTAGGCACTGGTGAACAAAAGCTGGACCATTGTCCGATCCTATAGAACAGGGTAGTCCATATCGGGGTATTATTTCTCGTAGCAGGAATCTCACAACTTCTCCTGCTTTCTCTGTACGAGTAGGACATGCTTCTACCCAGCCTGAATAGGTGCACACAATTACCAGCAGGTAACGATGTCCACCCGATTTAGGCATCACTGTAAAGTCTATTTGTAGATCGGACATGGGGAGTCCCCCCATAAACTGGACTCCTGGTGGCTTTACTGGTCCTTGTCTTGCATTATTCTTAGCACACGTTACACATCTGCGTACAATGGCCTGAGTCAAGTTGGACAATCTTGGTATGTAGAAATGTTTCCTGAGAGATTCTTCAGTACTGTCTCTCCCAGAATGTGTCCCGTTGTGATAATTTTGGACAATTTCTACCGCTAGTGATGCTGGTATGACTATTCTTCCATCTTCTAGCTGATACCACTTGTTCTCCAAATACTTTCCCGGTTCAGTCTTTAACCACTCCTCTTCTTGAGTTGTATAAACTGGAGTCCATTGAGACAGTGGGGTTGGTATTAGAGCAGCTATATGCCCCACATACTCCTGTCTTCCTGATTCAGCAGCACGCTTAGCTGCACTATCTGCCATCCGATTTCCTTTGGTTACATCACCATCTCCTCTCAGATGCGCTCGACAATGTATGATACCGACTTCTTTCGGCTCCCACACTGCTTCCAATAGTTGTAGGATTTCAGCTGCGTACTTGATTTCTTTGCCTTCTGAATTCAGTAGTCCTCTTTCTTTATACAAAGCTCCGTGGGCATGAGTGGTTAAAAACGCATACTTAGAGTCCGTATAGATATTCACTCTTAAACCTTCAGCCAATTGTAACGCTCGTGTTAGTGCTATTAATTCTGCCTTTTGTGCTGATGTTCCTTTCGCCAGTGGCCGAGCTTCTATCACCTTGTCTATTGTTGTTACTGCATATCCTGCATAGCGGATCCCTTCTTTCACATAACTACTGCCGTCGGTATAATATTGAACATCGGGGTTCTGGATGGTAAAATCACGAAGATCTGGTCTACTTGAGAATACTTCATCCATTACTTCCAAACAATCATGTTGACTTTCAGTAGGTTGTGGCAAAAGGGTAGCTGGATTTAAGGTGTTTACAGTCTCTAAATGCACTCTTGGGTTTTCACACAACATTGCTTGATACTTGGTCATACGGCTGTTACTAAACCAATGATTTCCTTTGTAATCCAACAACGTCTGTACTGCATGTGGGACTCGTACATAAAGTTCTTGACCCAGAGTGAGTTTATCGGCTTCAGCTACTAGCAGGGCGGCTGCAGCTACGGCTCTTAGACAAGGTGGAAGTCCGCTGGCCACTGCATCCAGTTGCTTAGACATGTAGGCAACAGGTCTTTGCCATGATCCCAAGTACTGTGTCAATACTCCCACAGCCATTCTTCTTTGCTCGTGTACATATAAGTAGAATGGTCGTGTGTGATCAGGTAGACCTAATGCTGGGGCACTCATCAAAGCCTTCTTCACATCTTCAAATGCCGTTTGCTGTTCTTGGGTCCATAAGAAGGGGTCGTGCTCTGTACCTTTGATAGCTGCGTACAGAGGTTTTGCTAGTATCGCATAGCTGGGAATCCATATCCTACAGAAGCCTGCTGCCCCCAAGAATTCTCGCACTTGTCTTCTATTCTTGGGTATTGGTATTTGGCAGACAGCTTCTTTTCTCTCTGGCCCCATAATCCTTTGACCTTCAGAGATATGGAATCCCAGATACTTGACAGTTGGCAAACACAACTGAGCCTTCTTCCTGGACACCTTGTATCCTGCCTTCCAGAGAATGTGCAGTAGATCGTGCGTTGCTTGCTGACAGATTTCTTTTGTAACTGCTGCTATCAACAAGTCATCTACATATTGTAACAATACACATTCTCCTGGGATAGACTCGAAATCCAGTAGATCTTGACTTAGGGCTGAACCAAATAGGGTAGGTGAATTTTTAAACCCTTGGGGCAGTCTTGTCCAAGTCATTTGGCGTTTTGAGCCCGTTACAGCGTTCTCCCATTGGAAAGCGAAAATACATTGACTTTCTGCGGCAATTCGGAGGCAAAAGAAGGCATCTTTGAGATCTAAGACTGTGAAGTAAGTAGCCCCGCCCGGAATTAAAGCAAGCAGGTTATTTGGATTGGGTACAACTGGATGTATACTAACAACCGCATCATTGACTGCTCTCAAGTCCTGCACAGGTCGATACTCATCTGTACCGGGCTTTTGAACAGGCAGCAATGGGGTGTTCCAGGGGGAAGTACAGAATTTTAGGATACCATACCGTATGAACTTATCCAGATAGGATTGGATGTTCTTCTTAGCCTTCTGTGGGATGTGGTATTGTCTTAGGCTCACTGGATAAACCCCAAGTTTTAGTTCAATTTTTATAGGTGGAATATTGCGGGCCAGTCCTGGTGGGTTGTTCTCTGCCCAAACTCCTGGTATGTTAAATAATGTCTCATCACTCCTAGGGTTTTGGCTAGTCAACACTGTATAAAGTCGCCACTCTTCTTCCTTTGGTACGGATAAAGTCATAATACCTGAAGGTCCATTAAACTTTAAGGATGTTGTTCCATTTGGTAGGAACGTAATCTGCGCTTGTAATTTTGATAGCATATCACGTCCCAGCAATTGGACTGGACATTCAGGCATATAAAGGAATTGGTGTTTTACTACGTGGCCTCCCAATGTACAGAGTCGACTTTTAAGAACCGGTCTTTCAGCACTTCTTCCAGTTGCTCCTATCACAGTAATAGTCCTTCCAGATGGAGGAGCAACTAGATTAGTCACCACTGAATGTTCAGCACCAGTGTCGATCATGAACGCACTCCTTTTTCCCCCTATTGATACATCGACCATAGGCTCCGCTCGACCAAGGGGGATGGAGCCCGGTCGGTATCAATAGTCCTCCATGACCGTGTCAGCCAATCCTACGAAGTCCCTACCTTCTCTATCGCGGGACCTTTGCGCTGCTGGAATATACCTGTCTTCCCTAACACTTCCTCTGTTCCCATTACTCCCTCTATAACCATTACTCCCTCCGGGGCCTCCTCTACCTCTCGCTCTGCCTCTAAAGTTTCCGTAGCCTGCCCTGGGTTGGTCTCTCTCGTACTGCTCTCTTTGCGGACATTCGTTCCTCCAATGCCCTTCTTCCCTGCAATACGCGCACTGATCCCTACTCAAAGGCTCCCTACTCCATCTATTATTGCCTCTATCTGGGCCCCGTTTATCTACGCCTGCGATCGCTACCGCTAGCATATCAGCCTTTTTACGCATCTTGCGCTCTTCCTCTTTCTTACTTTCTGTATCCCTGTTCATATAAACCTTATTAGCTACCTCCATTAGTTGGGTGATGGACATACCTGCAAACCCTTCTAACTTTTGTAGCTTGCGCTTAATATCTCCGTATGCTTGGCTGACAAAGGCGGAGTTAACCATTCGGGAATTGTCTGCGTCTTCCGGATTAAAGGGGGTATACAAGCGGTATGCCTCCAATAATCGGTCATAAAAGACACTGGGCGCTTCATCGCTTTTCTGGATCACCTCAACTGTCTTCGACATGTTAATGGCTTTCTTTCCTCCTGCTTTCATGCCAGCAATTATAGCGTCTCTATAGGCTCTGAGTTGAACCATATCAGCACCATTTACGTTCCAATCGGGATCAGTGTTGGGATAATGTGTTGCGGCCCATGCTGCTGGATTAGCTTGGTTCAAAGCACGGGCTCTATCTTCTAATGCTTTAATGGCTGCTTGATTTATTCTTGTCCTTTCCTCATTGTTAAATAAAGTCATTAATAACTGCTGGCAATCAGCCCATGTCGGATTATGCGTCTGTACTATTGAGGTGAACAGATCAGTCATGGCTTGTGGTTTCTCAGTATACGAGGAATTATGGGTCTTCCAGTTTAAAAGGTCGGTAGTGGTAAATGGGACATATACGAAGACTGGGTCAGCGTGTGCCATTTGACCTGCGGCATCGATATAAGCTGACCCGGGATTTAGGCGAAGAGGCATCTGATAGTGCTTTAATTGTTGGGCACCAGTCAACTGTCGGGTTTGGATGGGGCTACGTAGAGAGGCGTCAGTCATGGGTTCCGGTCGGGGAGAGGTAGGGTATGGGGATGTGGGAGGTTGGTTTTGGGAAAAGGTCGTAAATAAAACACTTCGAGCCGAGCTAGATGAAGCTTGACCGGAAGTCTGAAGTGGCGCCAAATCAGGATATTCGTTTTTAATGGGGGTGGGTTCTGGTTCCGGAAGGGGAGATTTAGTACGAGGGGGGGTGGATCCTGTACTGGAGGAGGAAGCGGAAGTGGATGAGGGTAATGAGGGGAGGGGTGCAGGGCTTCCTGCGTTTGCGTCACTTCTTCTTAACGGAAAGTAAGGGGGCGGCAAAGGGATCTCGGACTCAGGGGGCGTGTCCAAAATGGGCCTAACACCAGTCCTAGTGGACGAACAAGTCCTAGCTACCATGAGGCGACACTGCTCCTCGTGGCATGTCTGGAGCCATTTTGGCGAGTCATTTACGGCCTGTCTCCAACAGTCAATATAAGGAAACTGGCCGTAAAGTTCAGGCCTACCTGATACAGCCACGTGTAAGCGCTGTACCAGAGTTAGATCCAAACTGCCACGTGGCGGCCATGCCGCAACCAAAGTAGGCCACTCCCTAGTGCACAAAGTAACTAAACGTACAGGAGACATCTTAACCCCAAAATCACAAGTTTTGAATCCCTTTTTAAAATTCTTCACCATACAACCTAAGGGATCCGGAATCGTTGACTGCGACGCACCCATACTTAACAATGGAACGTCGTCGACAACGAATACTATACACGCGTACTATTCAACAGTCACACCCGTTTCCTCTGGCAACAGCACCACGTGGTACGGTTACCAAGTGAAACGTACACAATAACAATAAACACTCAGGGAATTCCCGTACACACACAGCTGTTACACCAGTCACTATATAATCAATATTATGCCCTTTGGCGTAACTATACAGTCACCCACGCTATAATTCTCTATATACGAATTACCCGTCTATAACACACCCCAGTAACATCGTCTTTTACAAATAGCGGTTACAGTACGGTTAGCATAGGTCAAAGCACAAGTTAAGGTCACAATACAATTATTAGTGGTTATGGTGTTAAACATGCAATGGACGACAATGATTAGTACTTATATACAGTGTCAGTAAATATACAGGGTTATGGTACCGTGCACTATAATACAGCAACACACTATTAACACTCTCGCTAGACGGCTGAGCTCGCGCTATCTAACAAGATATACACTTTACTAAAACAATCGTTAACACATTTACAATTCCCAACTAAACTATTGGCCAGTACCTTGAATGGACTACCTAAAACTATATACACCCGTTTTGGTTAGCCACACTGCCCAATCACCACATATATAGCGAGCTAGAGAACCGAATTTACACAGGCGCCTCTTAGTCGCACTATCAAAAGTCTAGTGGGTTCCAAATTTACACGCCTTCCCACTTAGCCCAGATAGGATGAGAACTAGCGAACCGAATTTACACAGGCGCCGCTTAGTCTCCCGGTCCCTCCGACCTAGCGAACGTAATATACACCCTAGAACGCTAGTCTAGACAAGACACCGGTGTCCGGCTAGGGCTATTTACACCAGAACCCCGCCTGACTAACCAAATCAAACGGTCTGACTAAAGAGCGTTCGATCGAGCGGTGCGCCTTCGCTCCTTCCCTCCGACAGAGGGGGCAGATACACAGATTCAAAACCCCTTTGGGCCTACCGCACAATCGGTATACCCCTAGTGGGTCCTGCCGTCTAAAACAGCAGTTATCTTACCTCCTCGTTCCTGAACCTGAGTTCACACTCATCGACGGGGACACCCCAGCACTTCTCACGTAGAGGCCGATGATCTCCTGGACAACGGCCCAGTGGCGCCGAGACGAAGGGAGGTCCACGCAGAAGTTCAGGGGTGCAGCCGTAGAGAACGTGGGCAAAGATAGACCGTCTCACGCCTCTGCCTCTCAGCTACCGTTGAACGATGAGCTTCCCGGCCAATGCACCAAATGATACCGGAGAAACTGACGGAAGCCAAGCACAGAGAGATGGACACAGGTTTCTTCAGGAAGGAAGAGATTCTTTATTGGATCACCGATCGGGACTCAGAGGGACTAATGTCACCAAAATACAGCAAGTTCTGAGCCCCGGACAATAGTGCAGGCTCCTTATATAGGCATATAACTCCTCCCATATTAAGCTCCACCCGCACATTCTCTTAACCAATCAACACAAATAAGAATTAACTTCCTGTTTGACCGCATGGCTTGTCCAGCACAATGGAGGAGGGGGAATACTATATCCTGTATTCTTGCACATGCTCCGTACACTACTGATCGTATCTTGCCTCGTGCAACCAACTGATCGATACGTCAGCATATGCACGTACACATGCCACGTGGTAATCTCGGCCTACTAAATTTATTTTTACCGAGATTCCACCACACTACTGTTAATTCTAAGTCCAAATAATTAATGTTCTCATGGACAATATTTGCAGTTAATCTAACTGGCGTTGGTAGTTTGAGTTTTTCAACCATGTCAACCGCCTCTGCATATGTACCAGACCAGATAATGAGCAAATCATCAATATAGCGAAAATATTGCACTATATGCTGTTCGTATTGTGATAATGTGTTTTTCCTCATATACATACATATATGCATTTGCATACATGGGGGGCCATTGCTGCCCCCATGGACGTTCCAGCAACTTGCAAATACCATTTATCTTCAAATCTAAAGTAGTTATTTTGAAGCGTCAACATTAGTAACTCAAGAACAAATTCTATAGGGTGACCTTGATAATGCTTTGCCTGTGTGAGTACAGATCTCATGGCTTCCACACCCTCTTCATGAGGGATGATTGCATATAAACTTGCCACGTCCATTGTTATTAAAATAAACTTCTGTCCGTCAGTTCGTAATGCCGTCAATTTAGGGAGTAGTGTCTGTGTATCTTTAACACAGGTATACAGATCTTCTACTGGCCCTTTAAAGATGGAGTCCAACCATTTCTAAATTGGTTCAAGGATACCGTCTACAGCGGATACTATAGGGCGCCCTGGTGGTTTCTCAGCATTTTTGTGTATCTTGGGAATGCTGTAAATAATTGGCGTACGTAGGTGGAGTTTATGCAGGTAATGGTACAATTGGGAATCAATATAGCCTGCTGTGAGAGCCATGGATAAGATGTCTTCTATTTTAGACTGAATTTGTATTGTAGGGTCACCAGGTAACAATTTGTATGTATTTAAATCCGAAAGTTGTATCTGTAATTCCTCTGCGTAATATTGATAATCCATAATCACAATACCTCCACCTTTATCTGCTGATCTAATGACTATGGTGGGGTCATCTGCCAGCTGTTTAATAAGCTTTCTTTGATGTTTAGTGATGTTCTGTGGTTTGTTACTTTGTTGTGAAAAAATATTTTGCATGACTTTATTCGAAGTTGCCAGGTATGTCTTAATTGAAGCCTTATTCGACTGAGGATCAAACATAGATTTGCATTTGAATTGATTAATTGGTCTTGGATCTGGTTGTGTTTTATTTGTTCCCAAACGATTAAAATATTCTTTTAGACGCATACTCCGACCAAACTTAAAAAGTTCCACATTCCACAAAAACTGATTAGGGTAAGACGTAGGGACAAACGACAGACTTCGACTTAAGATTTCGATTTCATGATGTTCCAATTTTCTGTGTGAAAGATTGAAAATAGGGACTACTTCCTGTGGGGTGGTTTGCCCCGAGGGCCGGTTTATGCCCTTGTGCCCACGTCTTGTTCTGCTCCTCCTTGATCTGTCACTTGGCTTCTGGTGATTGCACCCATGCTCTCTAAAAAATGTGGGGTGTCTTGATGTGTATCATTCTCAGAGGCCGAATTACCTGAAGTGACATCTATAGTAGTTACTTTAGGGCGTTGAATCCGTTTACGTTGTCTCCGGGGTTTGCGCTGATTGTCTCCAGTTAGCCATTTGTTTACTCTGTGTTGTTAATAATCCAGTTGGACCTGTTCAAATTTTTCTCGCTTAAACCTGATCAATTCGTTCTTTTATTTTAAAAGTTCTTCCTTTAACTTCTGTTTAAGTTGTACTCCCTCTGGTGATGTTAGGAGTACTGCATGTTCTAATTCCAGACTCAAGATATTTTGGTTAACTTCAATCATGTCTGTCTTTACATCTTGTATGATGATTAACATCAGGTCTAGGGAGGCTTTGTTTAGTACATGTGTCCAATCTTTACACACTTTAGGTTTAACTCGCCCTATAGTGGGGATGTTTAAAATCCTGAATCCCCTTGAACCCTCCTTCAGATATAGTAACAAAAAGACGATAGCTGCACTCCACGGTCTTCTTATAATAAAATTCAAATTGCTTTATTAGATATGCATTAAAAGAGATCGACGTTTCAGCCCCATGTTGGGCTTTCCTCAGGATCAGAAAAAACAAACAGGTATACCACATACAGTAATTTAACTTATATACCATAGAAGGAATTGAATATACTCACCACAGCTGATGTGTCTGCTCGCTCGGCGAAATATGATATGAATATGAATCTTTTTTAGTCTGTTTACAATAAGGAAGTATTAACATTATATATGACTCCATTTTTTTGCAGAATTCCTTTAGTGTGTGTATTAGCTGGTGATTCTAATTTGATGGGCATTTATTGACACATACGGTATATAACCAGTATGTATTGGCATACTAGATATCCAATATCCATCTAGACTATTGTTATGTTTTAATTTGTCCATTTTATGTTTTTATTCCACTGCTTTGATTGATAGAAACATAGAAACATAGAATGTGACGGCAGATAAGAACCATTCGGCCCATCTAGTCTGCCCAATTTTCTAAATACTTTAATTAGTCCCTGGCCTTATCTTATAGTTAGGATAGCCTTATGCCTATTCCACGCATACTTAAACTCCTTTACTGTGTTAACCTCTACCACTTCAGCTGGAAGGCTATTCCATGCATCCACTACTCTCTTAGTAAAGTAATACTTCCTGATATTATTTTTAAACCTTTGTCCCTCTAATTTAAGACTATGTCCTCTTGTTGTGGTAGTTTTTCTTCTTTTAAATATAGTCTCCTCCTTTACTGTGTTGATTCCCTTTATGTATTTAAATGTTTCTATCATATCCCCCTGTCTCGTCTTTCCTCCAAGCTATACATGTTAATACATGTTATATGCTTTAACATCAGATGTGCTGTTCGGCCGGAGTCTGCTGGTCACTATAGTAATGCGGCACGGTTGTTTGGTTACTAGGGAAACGTAGTTAGCGTCGTGCCGAACATAGACCTTGATTGGCTACTTGTGCACATGCGCACAGCGATCGGCAGGACGCCGAGCGAGCAGACACATCAGCTGTGGTGAGTCTATTCAATTCCTTCTATGGTATATAATTTAAATTACTGTATGTGGTATACTTGTTTGTTTTTTCTGATCTTGAGGAAAGCCCAACATGGGGCTGAAACGTCGAACTCTTTTAATGCATATCTAATAAAGCAATTTTAATTTTATTATAAGAAGAACGTGGAGTGCAGCTATCATCTTTTTGTTAATATATATCTGAATTGTCAGCTGGCTTATGCACCCGGCATTATCAAGGATAACGTGAGTGCAAGGAACCTTTTTGGTTTTTATATATAGATACATTTATATAATTACATAAATGATTACATAAGTATACACGTAGAATTTAAATACATATATATGTATATACATCTTAAAATTCTACGTGTATATTTAAGTAATCTTTTAACATAATTATGTAATTAATTAAAATTTGATTAACATGCCTGACAACACAGGCAGAAAGTGCAGAGAATTTAATTTGCAAGCACTATATTTACCCCTGTAACTTTCCAAGACACCATGAAACCTCTACATGGGGGGTACTGTTTTACTCGGGAGACTTCGCTAAACACAAATATTAGTGTTTCAAAATGATAAATTGTATTACAACGATTATATTTTTAGTAAAAGTTAAGTTTTTTTGCATTTTTCACACATGAACTGCACTTTTACTGACAATATTATTGTTGTAATATGTTTTACTGTTGTGAAACACTTATTTTTGTGTTCTTACTGAAGTCTCCCAAGTATAACAGTACCCCCCATGTACAGGTTTTATGGTGTTTTGGAAAGTTAGAGAGTAAAATATAAGGCTTGCATTTCATTTTTTTCACATTAAAATTTGCCAGTTTGGTAATATTGCCTTTGAGACCGTATGGTAGCTCAGGAATGAGAATTACCCCCATGATTGCATACCATTTGCAAAGTAGACAACCCAAGGTAAATTTAATAGCCATTACAGAAAACAAAATTGGCACACAAAATTATATATTTATATAAAGTAGACATCACATATTCATTTAAGGTTATTTTGACACTTTTTAAGTAGCCATTTTACCGCTAATCTCTGCTAAATATTGTAGTAAAATTGTGTTGTTTTTTTCTCAACATACACACATAAAACAAGGGTTTTTAATGTGTATTATGTAAAGCTGATGTGTGCTATTCCTGTACAAAACCCCATATTGTGTTCAACTACATCTGCTGAGTACAATGATACCCCCATTGGATGCCATTGACACTATTCTGTAAAGCTGCAATGCTATATAGGTAGTGATGTCGCGAACACAAATTTTTCGGTTCGCGAATGGCGAACAGGAACTTCCGCAAACGTTCGCGAACCGGCGAACCGCCATTGACTTCAATGGGCAGGCGAATTGTAAAACCCACAGGGACTCTTTCTGGCCACAAAAGTGATGGAAAAGTTGTTTCAAGGGGACTAACACCTGGACTGTGGCATGCCAGAGGGGGATCCATGGCAAAACTCCCATGGAAAATTACACAGTTGATGCAGAGTTTGGTTTTAAACCATAAAGGGCAGAAATCACCTAACATTCTTAAATCACAATGGATATGGATTGACACCTGACAAATGACATATTGACACCTTGATATATGGATTAACACCTGTCCTCAGAGAACCTGATACACACTGACACAGGGCAGAATAGGGACTATTCCCACTACATAGGGTCACTTGGCAGATATGGATTGACACCTGTCCTAAGGATCCCTGATACACACTGACACAGAGCAGAATAGGGACTGTTCCCCCTACATAGGGTCACTTGGCAGATATGGATTGACACCTATCCTAAGGATCCCTGATACACACTGAAACAGAGCAGAATAGAGACTGTTCCCCCTACATAGGGTCACTTGGCAGATATGGATTGACACCTATCCTAAGGATCCCTGATACACACTGACACAGAGCAGAATAGGGACTATTCCCCCTACATAGGGTCACTTGGCAGATATGGATTGACACCTATCCTAAGGATCCCTGATACACACTGACACAGAGCAGAATAGAGACTGTTCCCCCTACATAGGGTCACTTGGCAGATATGGATTGACACCTATCCTAAGGATCCCTGATACACACTGACACAGAGCAGAATAGAGACTGTTCCCCCTACATAGGGTCACTTGGCAGATATGGATTGACACCTATCCTAAGGATCCCTGATACACACTGACACAGAGCAGAATAGGGACTATTCCCCCTACATAGGGTCACTTGGCAGATATGGATTGACACCTATCCTAAGGATCCCTGATACACACTGACACAGAGCAGAATAGGGACTATTCCCCCTACATAGGGTCACTTGGCAGATATGGATTGACACCTGTCCTAAGGATCCCTGATACACACTGACACAGAGCAGAATAGGGACTGTTCCTCCTGCATAGGGTCACTTGGCAGATATGGCCAGGAGGACTTTCACCTCTTCCCCTGTTAGATTCCCATTGTGCTGTGACATCACCCTTATACGCTGTGTAAAGCATACTTTTTAATTTATTTTGCAAATGCTGCATTCTTTCCAACTTGTAATTCAGTAACATTTCCGCCACTGTCTGCTTATACCGGGGGTCTAGTAGCGTGGACACCCAGTACAGGTCGTTCTCCTTCAGCCTTTTTATATGAGGGTCCCTCAACAGGCACGACAGCATGAAAGACCCCATTTGCACAAGGTTGGATGCCGAGCTACTCATTTCCCGTTCCTCCTCCTCACACAGAGCAGAATAGGGACTGTTCCCCCTACATAGTGTCACTTGGCAGATATGGATTGACACCTGTCCTCAGGGACCCTGATACACACTGACACAGAGCAGAATAGGGACTGTTCCTCCTACATTGGGTCACTTGGCAGATATGGATTGACACCTATCCTAAGGATCCCTGATACACACTGACACAGAGCAGAATAGAGACTGTTCCCCCTACATAGGGTCACTTGGCAGATATGCATTGACACCTGTCCTCAGAGACCATGATACACACTGACACAGAGCAGAATATAGACTGTTCCCCCTACATAGGGTCACTTGGCAGGTATGGATTGACACCTGTCCTCAAAGCCCCTGATACACACTGACACAGAGCAGAATAGGGACTGTTCCCCCTACATAGGGTCACTTGGCAGATATGGATTGACACCTATCCTAAGGATCCCTGATACACACTGACACAGAGCAGAATAGGGACTGTTCCCCCTACATGGGGTCACTTGGCAGATATGGATTGACACTTGTCCTCAGAGACCATGATACACACTGACACAGAGCAAAATAGAGACTGTTAGCCCTACATAGGGTCACTTGCCAGATATGGCAAGTGACCTCAGAGGCCATGATACACATTGACAGAGAGCACAATAGAGACTGTTCCCCCTACATAGGGTCACTTGGCAGATATGGATTGACACCTGTCATCAGAGACCATGATACACACTGCCACAGAGCAGAATAGAGACTGTTCCCCCTACATAGGGTCACTTGGCAGATATGGATTGACACCTATCCTAAGGATGCCTGATACGCACTAACACAAAGCAGAATAGGGACTGTTCCTCCTACATAGGGTCACTTGGCAGATATGGCGTGGTCGTGGGAGGAGGAGGATGACTTTCACCTCTTCCCCTGTTAGATTTACATTGTGCTGTGACATCACCCTTATACGCTGTGTAAAGCATACTTTTTAATTTATTTTGCAAATGCTGCATCCTTTCCGACTTGTAATTCGGTAACATTTCCACCACTGTCTGCTTATACCGGGGGTCTAGTAACGTGGACACCCAGTACAGGTCGTTCTCCTTCAGCCTTTTTATATGAGGGTCCCTCAACAGACATGACAGCATGAAAGACCCCATTTGCACAAGGTTGGATGCCGAGCTACTCATTTCCCGTTCCTCCTCCTCACACAGAGCAGAATAGGGACTGTTCCCCCTACATAGGGTCACTTGGCAGATATGGATTGCCACCTGTCCTCAGGGACCCTGATACACACTGACACAGAGCAGAATACGGACTGTTCCTTCTACATAGGGTCACTTGGCAGATATGGATTGACACCTATCCTAAGGATCCCTGATACACACTGACCTGCCGATAAGGGGGGCGGCATTGTCATTCAAAACTATTCTGACTACCGCTCCGAAATTTTGGGACAACTCTCGGATCAATCTACCTATTTGTTACAAAAAGTTACAAAAAGACCCTACAGAACAGGTTATCCGTATGATTGAAACCTGTCTGATGCGAGGCCTACACTCTAATTACATCTCCATGGAACTATTCACGTACCTGCAATCAACAACACCCAGAACCCCAGTGCTATATACACTGCCCAAAGTGCATAAGAATAAAGAGATACCTCCCGGACGCCCCATTGTGTCTGCAATAGGGGGCGTATTGGAACCATTGGCAAAGTGGTTGGACCACTTATTCAAGGAGACCATAAAACACCTTCCGACGTGCATTAAAGACACCCCGAGCTTCATCAAGCGATTGTCTGATATGCTGTTACCCTCTGGACCTATGGTCCTAGTGACGTGTGATGTAAAGAGTTTATACACAGTGATACCGCACCAAGAAGGTATTGAAGCAATGAGATCAATTCTAGCCGTATCCGCACACTACAGTGGTCCTCCAATAGAATTTACATTGGAAATATTAGACATCGTGCTGTCTCAAAACTATTTCAGATTTGAATCTGAGTGGTATAGACAGATTGCAGGTACATCCATGGGTGCTGCAATGGCACCCATGTATGCAAATGGCTATATGTTCAACTTTGAGACCAACTACATCTTGGAACCATATAAAGAATGCATCCTAATGTATGTCCGGTATATTGACGACATCTTTATGCTAGTCAGGGGAGATGTAATAGAAGTGGAACGGATGATTGCACAGATTAACCTATGCACGTCCAATATAGAACTTACAGCGGTGGTGGATGAATTTACAGTTGATTTCCTGGATGTCAGAATAACACGCAAGGACTCCAATCTAATCTATACACTGTACTCCAAACCCACAGATCGTAACACGCTATTACAGGCTAACAGCTTCCACCCGACAGCACTAAAACATTCATTGCCATATTCACAATTTCTCCGGGTACTGCGTAACAATTCTGATTTCAACAATGCTCAAGATCAATTGAAGGATATGTGGAACAAGTTCCAGGAGCGGGGATGCAGCAGTTATGTGCTACATAAAGCACTCAATAGGTGCCTCACAACTGTAGATCCTTCACTATCCACAGCAAAGCCTAAGAGGTTGGTCTTTCCAACTACTTATACCACAGCATCATCAAAATTCAGGGAAATCATCTGTGACAACTGGAGAATATTGAAAAATGATACCACTCTACCGGACATTTTTAAACAACCTCCAATGATTTGCTATAAAAGAAATAAAAACTTGAAGGATTTACTAGTGAAGACCGACCCCACACACTGCTATTTGAAGGATAGAATGTCTATAGGCTAATGTGCCCGTGTGGGTTGACTTATATCGGAAAGACCCGATCTACCCTACTCTTCCATCTATGAAACTGATGGCCATCGATCACGTTCCTGTGCCTAGGAGGGGTGGTGACCGCAAGAAGATGCTCCTGCAGAGGAAACTGTATTGGATCAGGACTCTCCAAACTGTCCACCCTAATGGGTTGAATGAAAAGTACTCACTGTCTGCTTTCTTATGATATACCTTTCTGTTTTTGAATACATTCACCCTGACACTGTCTGTTGTGGGAGACTGGTGCCCACCCTATGGGTTATGGCACCATCTCTATTACTCAGCATGTGGTGACCTGGAAGTTATGGTGAGGGTCCACTATGTTGTATGAAATCTATTTTGACACCCTAGGACTTTTTTTGTCTATGTGATTTGTGCCATCGAAATGGGGGGGCCTTTGGCTTCTCGGGCTCTCCACTTCGGCGCCTGTGACCACAATTGGTTTCATTATCTGTTTTGGTACTATTTGTGCACCTGCTTACCCTAAGGAGGTAGAGTGGGGATGGTGATGCCCACCCTGGGGGATAGGCACACATCCTAACTCCTCCGCACCACAGGGTATGCACCCCTTCCCTGATATTTCGGTAATAGGTACTGTGGGTATAAGAGCATTTCCCTGTATCCTGGATTCTTACCTTCCTTGTTTTATAGGAGGGTGTTGTTTGCAAGTGCACATAACTAGTATGCACTCGGTATAATCCCGTTGATTCCTTATAGGTACTTGTTCCAGTGGTTATTGTATCTATGTTTATGCTCTTGCCTATACGGTGTCAATAGTATGGGGGGTTGTACCCACCCTGGGTGATAGGCGTTCATCCATCTTCCCTGACTAGTTGTTGCACACTTAGGAGTTATCCCTGATTTCGGAAGGGGAACTCTCCCTGAGGAATGTATTGGTATAGGTGTATATAAACACTTAGGGGTGTCATTGGGAGAATAATGATGTTATCTATTTTGCGGTAATATACAGAGGCAACACTCATTATATGTGCTTTCTATGCCTAATCAGGATGACTATGCTTTATTTTACTATTCTATTATTTATTTCTATTTTTCTTCCTGTTATATTTAGTTGCCTGTTTCGTGCTGTGGGTTTAATTACATGGATATGTATGCTTTGTCTGCATAATTGGGCTGTAATGTATACATCCGGTTAAATGCTGTAGATATATTACTCTTGTTTGCCAGTACAGATTATCTGGGATATGCCCGTTAGAAATACGACGTTTAAAGGCTTTCCAGCTATGGACATTGTGGTCGCATAGCAACACCCTCCCAATTAGGCTGCAACCCGGCTGATCACGTGACGTGGTAATGACGCCGACGTCACGTGATGACGTCACGTACGCACACGTGACCCATGGCAGAATCCGCGCGTTTTTCGGACCGGTCGGACAGGGAATGGGAGTTAATTCCGGTGGTGGGTAAGTTAATTGCTTGTTCTCTTATTTGTATATAAGTGTGTATTTGTACTGTTTATATTAGTCCTGATGAAAGTCTGTGCATAGCAGACTGAAACGTCGATTTTTTATCCTGTAAACTATTAAAAGTTAAATCTTATATTGGAGTCCTGAGAGTGCTATCATCTCTACAATTTTCTACATTTTTGCTTGACAAGCACCAGGCAAGTAACTTTTTATTTCATGGAGTGCAAGATTATTTTCTATATTTATATATATATATATGTATGCGCCACACCATATAATACACATATATATTGCAAACTGCACATTAAATAATGATCAATACTACACATTGTCTACCCGTCATGGAGGGAATCTATAGAAAAAAAAAAGGTGGGGGGGGGGTAACTGGGGTAACAAGTTAACTCGTATGTCTTCGTCAGTTTGGTTAGATTGTTTGTCCAGATCTGTTTTGTCCTGTTCGTTTGCCCCTCATTATGTGCTTGCGTCTCGGTCTTTTGTGTATGCGGCCCATAGTGCTTTCGCTGTGACGTTTCCCTTGCCCAGTTTCATCTGGCTCCACATTATCCCTTCGTATTCTAGTGTAGTCGTAACCATCATTACTACCTCTGCTGGGGTTGGGATCTCTGGAGTTTTCCAGCGTTTCGCTAGTAATGTGGAGGCTGTCGTTAAAACTAGGAATATTAGTTTGGTGATGCAATGTGGTGTGCCTGTGGGTGGTAGTTGGAGTAAAAACTTTCTACATTGTGGTCTAGCATGCACCCGGTGGCCCCCCGAATAAGCCCTGCTATTTGCTCCCAGTATGGTTGGACTAGAGCACATGTCCACCAGATGTGGAGCATGGTCCCTTCCTGTGTCAGACATCTCCAACATCTGTCGCTTGAGTCCGGGTATATGATCTTGAGTCGCGAAGGCACCATGTACCATCTGTATATTAATTTGCGTGAGGCCTCTATGAGAGAGGCACATGTTGTGAGTCCCTTGTGATTTGTGTGGATGTAGCGCCATTCATCTTGTGTGAGTGTTCTACCTATGTCCTTGTGCCATTCGGTCATATGTCTCCACTCCAGTTCTATTTCGTTCTCAGTGATCGACTTGTAGCACACAGAAAGTGTCTTTTTAGTTGGGATTTGGTGTATACACATCTTTTCAAAAGGAGTTAGGGTGATAGGGAATGTGAGCGGGGGGCCCTGTCTTGTATCCTTGCCTATCAGAGCTGTCAGCTGCCAGTATGAGAACGTGAGCTGTGATGGTGTCTTGTATGTGGCTTGGATGACTGGCAACTGGTGTAGGCCCTGTGGGGAACATATCTGGTGCAGGTGTGTGATGTTGGAGGCCTTCCATGTTCTGTGCGGGAATGTGTAGTTGCATAGAGATATCGAGTGTAGGGGCGTCGCCATAGACCATGGCTCTGCGGAGCATAATTTGGATCTTTGGCTGTCCCATATGCGGTACAGAAGTTTGGTGGTGGGTAGGGCTTTTGACGATGTGCGGCGTAGTTGTTTGGGTATCCACAGGGCCGCAGGGAGATCCGCAATCTCACTGCAGCTAGCCTCTATCGCTATCCATTGGGGAGTATAGGTAGTGGAATGCATGGCGAGGATGTTCACCATTTGTGCTGCGTGGTGATACGCCTTGAGGTTCTGGAATCCCAGGCCACCTTTGTCTATTGATTTCATGAGCAGCGCCCTTGAGACCCTGGGGTGTCTTCCCCCCCCCAACTGAATTTTTTGTTTTTTGATAAATCTTTTTATTAGAGATTTTCAATGTCATACAATGTAATACATCATCTTCAAAGATTTCTAGGAACAACATACATTTTTGTCATGAATTCTAAAGCATACTTTGAATTATTCCCATTGTGTGAATTATAAGCCTTATGCGAGTTTCAGACATTATGCGTTTTTTTAAAACATTATGCCAATTTTTTAAACATTATGCATATTTGTTAAACAGTTTGCTATGAGCCTTGTACATGTTTTCACAGACTTTCGGGACGTACTTTGAGATACTTGCATGACATAATAAACAGTCCAGTATGTGACTCATGCATTCCCTGGGCTTACCGTGGGATTGTTCGTATTCCGTGTTTGTTCGACCTTGGTAAGGCTATTGGTCGTTGGGCCATGAACTTGGCATAATATATTTTGGGCCAATATATAGGAGCAATCGCCCAGGCATATACAAACGCTTTCTCAGCGTCCAATGACAGGAACACACTGGGCTCTTTCCGATGTTGCTTAGAGTATATTAAGTTGTATAGCTTCCTCATACCATCCGCCCCCTGCCTACCTTTTACAAACCCTACTTGGTCTTGTTGGATTATGGTGGGGATCATGTCTGCCACCCTTGTGGCATATAGTTTGGCTAGAATTTTGGTGTCCGTATTTAGCAAAGAAATAGGACTTATGGACTTGCGAATAATACGTATACCCTTTTTCGTTTGGGTGGTGTACTCTCCACACATCATATATATTGTGTTCTAACATAAGTTTGGTTAGTGTCTTGCATTGTTGTGTTAAATGTTTGGTCCTAGGAGTATCAGGGCTCAGCGATGTGTCCGCCATTGGTTGCATAACGTGATTAATGTCACCACAGATCAGCAGTGTTTTTGTTTGAGTGGGCGGTATTTTATTGAGAACTTTAAGCAGGAAATTTCTTTGATTAGTATTTGGGCCATATACCCCCACTAATGTATAGTCGACCATATTTATATTACAATAGAGTATGATATAGCGTCCCTGCGTGTCTTTTTGGATGTTTTAATTCGAAGGCGAGAGATTTATGGAATAGGAATGACACACCCCTAGATTTGGATGAGTGTGTCGCGTGATATTGAATAGGATAATCCCTTGACCCAAAGTCTGGAATTTTGTTGTGTTTAAAATGGGTCTCCTGTAAACACATTATGTCAATGCCGTTTCTCTTCATAGATTCCAATAATACTCTTCTTTTATGCGGGGTGTTAAGTCCTCTCACATTGTGAGTTTGTAATTTTATGCTCATTGGATGAGTGTAAAGTGATGCTGGTGTATCAGTGCTGCCTGTCCGCAATGTCTGTGTGTGATTGGAGACTTTATCAGATTCGCAATTCGTGAGTTCTGTTGAGATATATTACCTCTATTAATAATGTTATCTGCTGCACTAGAGGAAGTTGCAGTCGGTGTATGAGCTCTGGGAGTGGGATGAGGTAGGGGTTGACCGGGAGGGGTAAAACTGGGATATTTACAACTTGTCCCTGGCGGGATCATGGCGCCTAGTGGCGGAACCATGGGGGGTAGATATCTAGATATCTATGTGGGTGGCTAACGGCCTTAACAAATTGGTTATATGGTGTAGGACCTGCCTATAAAACATTTGCTGTGTAAGACAACCCGGACATGTCACAATATAAGGTCTGAGATACATCCTCATTATCCACTAGCCTATGGTTTTTGATATATATATCCAGGCACTCAAATACCCTTTAGCGCGGTTATCAATAAACATCCTTTTAGCAATGTTAGACAATTTAGCACATATATCTCATTGGGTAAAACAGGTTTGTCACATATTAACATGGCTTCAACTTGTCTATGCCTATAGTCGGCTATTACATGCATACAATATCTATATTTTTTTTTTTTTTTGTGGAACATACACGTAATCCATTTAATACGACCATTCCCTGTTAGTGCCTACTTAGGTCTTAAACAGTTAAATTGGTCTGAATATGATATATAAAGGAAGACTGTATGTACATATTAGATACCTGACCGCTCAAACGGCGAGTGTTCAGAGTCCAGATACCCAGGGCACATAGCTTTCATTGCGTTTTTCTGTTCTTTATCTCCACACACCCTAAGCGTCTTTCTTTATGGGTGAGGTGGGGATCAGAGTTGCAGTTAGCGTCCATCTGTACGTTAGTGCTTCCTTTCTTCGGCTTATGTGGTGGTGATCGGAGCTGGGCATTAAATGAGCTGCGAATATGAGTATATCTCCAGAGATGAAGAGCAGTTCGTCTGCTGACATGAAGGTTGTTACCTATCTAATGGGTTGTCTGTGTTGTAGTTTTAGTTTTAATGGTCCTCCCGGCGTGTTGGGATCGTGCTCCATTCTATCTGCATTCTTCGGGCAGGTAACTGTTGCTTTTCAGCTGGGTGTCCCAGGATACCCCATGTTTGAAGTAGTTTTGTACCTGCTTCAGGGGATGAAATCACATGCAGTGCCCCTTCCCGTGTGACAAGCATTTTAGTGGGGAAGCCCCATCGGAATCGGAGACCATTAGCCCGCAGCCTATCAGCAATAGGGGCAAATTCTTTCCTTTTCTTCAATGTAGAAGCGGACAAATCAGCAAATATCTTTACCGTCGGGTATTCCTGGTGAGGAGTAGATTTATTCCGGCAGGTGCGTAGGACCATTTCCTTAATGTGAAAGTAGTGTACTTTGACTAGTACATCTCTTGGAATATCATTCGAGAGGTGTCGCGGTTTTGGCAGCCTGTGTGCCCGGTCTAGGATAAGCATATCTTCCGGTACGTCCGGTGCATAGGCCCTCAGCAGGCCTCTAACATACAGCTGCAATTCCTCCTGAGGGGTAGATTCAGGTATCCCTCGTAGCCGCAAATTATTCCTCCTTGAGCGGTTGCTGCTAGCTTTTGTTCTAGCTGTTCCACGTGGGTTGCGAGATCGTTATGCGCTGTGGCAAAATCGTCCATCTTGGACTCCACGTGCGACGTCCTTTTACTGATCTCCTGTACATCTCTCCTCAGGGAATCCATGGAATGTTGCCAGGACATGATGAGCTTCTGGGAGAGGGTATCCAGCGCTAATTGTAAGTGGCTTTTGGTAAGTTGATCACCCGATGTGGCTGGGTCTGTTTCTGTCTGTGAGTTTTGTAGATTGTCAGGGCTGCCGGCGCCATCTTGGGAAGGCCGGAGGTGCTCCGAAGTTTCTGCAGGCTGTTTATTGCCAAAGAAATTTTATTTTTTATGTTTGTTTGTGCCATCTGTAGTTTGGCTGGTTTGCAGGTCCTAATCGAGCAGAATCGAGTACGGATTTTAGGCCTTGGTAGCCGGAGCTAAAGGATCATGCGACCATCAAGCTCGGCAGTTAGCCACGCCCCCCCCTCCAACTGAATTTAATCAAGCGAGATTGGAGTCTGAGTAGGAACGACTGTGGTAAGGGTATCTGCAATGAGCGGAACAGATAGAGGACCTTCGGCAAAAGTCATTTTGATGGCCGCTATTCGGCCTAGCCAGGATAGGAACTTGTTTTGCCAAGAATGCAGTATGTGCTCCACTTCTTTGCTTAGTTTAACGTAATTGGCTACAAAGAGGTCGGTGTGTCTTTTGGTAAGTTTGATGCCTAAGAAAGTCAAGTAGTCGTTCCTCCAGTCATATTGGAATTTGAGTCTGTACCTCTCTTCTTCTGTCTTTGGGGTGTTTATGCACATGGCTTGTGTTTTAGTTAGGTTTAGCTGGTAATATGATTGTTTGCTGTAATCTTGAATTTCTTTGTGGAGGTTTGGGAGGGAGATTGCTGGGTTGGATAGCATGAGAAGGATATCATCCGCAAATAGGTTTAGTTTATATTCCTTGCCCCCTATGGAGATTCCCTTAATGTCTTGATTGTTCCGGATCGCTATGGCTAGTGGTTCTAGGGCCAACACATAGAGTAGCGGGGAAAGAGGGCATCCCTGCCGGGTGCCGTTGGTGATGGTTAGTGGGGTGGAACTGAACCCTGAATTTAGCACTGTTGCTGAAGGGGTGCTGTATAGGGCCTTCACCACGTTGAGGAAGGCAGGGGGGAAGCCGTACCCCTTGAGCGTTTCCCGCAAGAATTGCCAGTTAAGCCTGTCAAACGCTTTTTCAGCGTCTAGGGATAGAAGTTTACCTTGTATTTTGGAGCTATTGAGGTAGTGAAGGATGTTTAACACCTTCCTCGAATTGTCTGGGCCCTGTCTGCCGGACACGAATCCCACTTGGTCTGTTGTGATCAGGTCGGGCAAAATTGTTTTGAGCCTCTCCGCATATATTTTGGCGTATAGTTTGGCATCTGCACTCAACAGGGAGATGGGTCTGAAATTTGGGAAGGTCTTGGGCGGTTTGCCCGGTTTGGGTAAGGTGATGATGTGGGCTGCGAGGAATTCACTCGGCAGGCTGCTCTGAGTCGTAGCCAAGTTAAAGGCTCGTACTATGTATGGGCTCAGTGTGTGTTTGAATGTGTTGTAATAGAGGTTGGTGAAACCGTCTGGGCCTGGTGCCTTTCAATTCGGCATTAGTTCTATTGCTTGTAAAACCTCTTGGGCTGTGATGGGGTTCGTTAGACTCGTGAACTGTTGGTCACGGAGCTTGGGCAGATCAACTCTGCGCAAATATTCTGTGATTGATGTCAGGGTGGGTTGGTGTACTTGGGGATTGTTTTTCAGGTTGTAGAGGGAACTATAGTAGGACGCAAATTCATTGCAGATGTGCGTGGGTTGGGTCAATTTTTGTCCCTGTGGTGAGAGCAAGAAGGGAATTCTAGTTTGGGCCTGTTTGTCCCTAAGTCTCTGGGCCAAAGCTTTGCTCGCCTGGTTACCCAGGACAAATGTGTTGGCTTTCAATTTTTTCAGTGCGTAGCTCGCTTTTCGAAAGTTTGCTACATTTATTTGATTTTGCATTTCTTGTATCCATTGTTGTGTGATCGCAGAGGGGGTGAGTATGTTATCTCTGTGGAGGTCTTGCAATTTTTTGAGATTTTGGGCGTGTATGTGGTTCTGCTGTTTCTTGAGATAAGAGGCTCACTTGATAAGAATGCCTCTGATAACAGGTTTGTGGGCCATCCATAGAGTGAGGGCATTTATGTCTTGCATGTCATTGGATTGAAAGTACGTGTGCAGGTCTTGTTCTAGCGTCTGGACAAATTGGGGGTCATTGAGGAGTTGTTCATTTAACCTCCAGGGGCCTCTGTTCTTGTAGTTATAGTGGTCTTCTAGGTGAAGTGTGACCGGGTTGTGGTCTGACCAGGAGGATGATCCTATCTCACACTCTATCATTCTATTCAGGTGTGCGCTCTGTAACAAAAACCCGTCTATTCTTGAATACGTGTTATGTACCTGGGAATAATGTGTGTACTCCTTCCCCTGAGGATGCAGTGTGCGCCATGCGTCATATAATCCGTATGCGTTTAACAGTTTGTTTAAGGCTTTGCACTGTCTGTGCAGTAACTTTGCTCTTTTGGTTGAGTGGGTTGCTGAGGAGTCTCTAGGGCGGGGTCTTGGAACTGATTAAAGTCCCCACATATGATTGTGGTACCTGTTTGGATCTGTTTTATTTGTTTTAGCAGTTTGCTAAGGTATGTTCCCTGGTTTACGTTTGGTAGATATGTGTTGACTATGGTATAGGTGGAGCTATTGATAGTGCAAATCAATATGATGTACCTGCCCATTGGATCCTCCTTTACCAGGATTTCATCAAAGGCTAAGTGTCGGCTGAGGAGGATAGAGACTCCCTTCCATTTTGTGGGTGCGGTGGCGTGGTATTGATGGGGGTACATTGACTTCCCCAGGACAGGAGTTGTATCTGCTGAAAAGTGAGTTTCTTGCAGGCATATCACGTCGGCTTGGGTGCCTTTGAGCTCTTTAAGGAGTGTGTGCCTTTTTTGTCGGGTATTCAACCCTCGAACATTATGGGTGTATATTTTCATATTTTTTATCAGTTTAGGTGCGTAGTGTGGGTTGTGGCTCACGTTTGTCCGTGTGGATGGTGGCTGGTGCCGTGTGCAAGGGAGTGTCGGCTAGCCTGTAGGGGCATCGAATTTGGCTCTGAAGCTCAGGGCTGTGGTTCGGTCGGGGATGCCAAGTGGTGGTGAAATGCTGTTGTCTGGACATTTTCTTGTGGTATCGGTGCAGTGCAATAGTGTAAGCGGCTTGATGACATACAACAAGTAAACATAACATAAACATTATAAACCATAAACAGTAGTGGAACACCACTATTGAGGTGTTCAGGGTTTCCTGTCGAAGGTCGTGACTTAGGCCTTCTTGGTTTCGGGGTAGGTGGTCGGGTCTAACCATAGTCGGTCCAGGGTCGGGAACTAATCATACGACTGGGCTCTTTTTCTGCAAGCACATAGTAGCGGTCTAGCTCTCATATCTGTGAGGGCTTCCTCCCAGGTTTTTTTTTTTCGGGGGGGATGGGTTTGGTTTTTGGTTTTATGTTGGTACAAACCGGGTGGGGTATGTGACGTTCCATGCAGTCTTTGGTCCAGTCATCATCCATGAGGAGGGGGGGGGGGGGAGAGGGGAGGCCACGTCAGTCTGTGGGTTAAGTCAGGTGGATGCCGCCCCTGTCGTCAAGGCTCTTAGAGCAGGGGTTTAGAGGGATGTCAGGTGTCCCAGGTTGTGCTATATACCCCGCTATATTCTCATTCCACCTCTGTCTTCAGGCGACAGCTAGTGAATGTCTCTGGTGCTTCACTGCATGGTGCGCGGGGTGGTCTGCCTCGTTCTGACTGCTCTCCATTCCCCTCATGGTTTGCTGCTTCGAGGATGACCCGCGCTCTGGGTGTTGTTTACTTGGATGCCCCAGGACTGGAGAAGGTCAACACGTGATCACATGCGTTTTGCTGTCTTTGTTGATGAGCAGCTTTACCGGGTATCCCCATCGGTACTGGAGGTTGCGCTGGCGGAGTGTCTCTGTTATGTTTCTGTATGTTCGGCGTCTCCTTAGTGTTTCTGCTGATAGGTCTGTGTAGACGCTGATGCCTTTAACCCCTTAAGGACCAAACTTCTGGAATAAAAGAGAATCATGACATGTCAGACATGTCATGTGTCCTTAAGGGGTTAAACTTCTCCAGGACGTTGCTGTTGGTGCGGTGGGTTCTCAATATTTGCTCTTTTATGTGAAAATAGTGAATCCTCATGAGGACGGGACGTCTCGCGGTGTGGAGGGAGATGCGCAGGCTTTGCCACTCTATGTATCCTGTCTAGGATCAGCTCATCGGCTGGGATGTCAGGCAGCATGGAGCGAAAGAACTCTATAGCGTAGGCCGTGAGCTCCTGTGTGTGTACCTCTTCCGGTATGCCCCTCAGCCTTAAATTATTGCGGCGGGAGCGGTCCTCCATATCCATAATTTTATTTTCATATTGTTCCAGCCTGCTTTCTATGTCCTTCATTTTGTCTGCCATAGAATCATGAGCTGTAACAAATTCTTCCATTCTGTCCTCTAGGTGGGAGGTTCTATTGCCTAATTCCACCATGTCCCTTCTCAGCTCTGTTATTGTTGTGTGGAACGTGTTCTGCACTTTCCCTGCTAGTTCATATAGCATGCACTGCAGGGTGTGTTTGTTTAGCTCTGTACCTGCTGCTTGGTCACTGTCAGAGTCAGATTCGGCGCCATCTTGGATCGCCTGACCCGCGGTTTTTGCTTGCGGCGTGCGGGCTGCAAAGAATGCCTATTTGGCTTTGGGGTCCGCCACTTTTTCCCCCGGTGCTGGGACATCTCTGGGGTAAGTATCTCTCTTGTTTAGTGCTTTTTTTCGCTGCTTATTGCTCCGTTATTGAGCCCTGTCGGTGGAGCTCCTTCAGACCGCGACCATACGGCTCGGGTTCCGGCCACGCCCCCGGGACCGCTTCTTTTTAACATATTTATAAATGATCTTGAAATGGGCATTGAAAGCCATGTATCAGTGTTTGCAGATGACACACAACTTTGTAAAGTAATAAAATGTGAGCAGGATATTGCCTTGCTGCAGAGGGATTTGGATAGATTGGGGGACTGGGCACTAAAATGGCAGATTAAATTTAACGTAGAAAAATGCAAAGTTATGCACTTCGGGGTTAAGAATGCACAAGCAATTTACATCCTAAATGGTAGTGAACTAGGGATAACCACACACGAGAAGGATTTGGTAATTGTTATAGACAACAAATTGGGTAGCAATATGCAATGTCAATCTGCCATTGCTAAGGCCAGTAAGGTTTTGTCATGTATAAATAGGGGCATTAATTCTCGAGATGAAAATATAATTTTGCCTCTTTATAAATCGCTGGTAAGACCACACCTTGAATATGCTGTGCAATTTTGGGCACCTGTTCTAAAGAAAGATATCATGGCACTAGAAAAAGTGCAGAGACAAGCTACACAATTGATAAAAGGAATGGAACATTTTAGTTATGAAGACAGGTTAAAAAATGTAAATCTCTTCAGTTTGGAAAAACGGCGCCTGAGAGGGGATATGATAATATTATACAAATATATTCGGGGCCAGTACAAACCATTATCTGTAAATCTATTCATAAACAGGGCTATAAATAGGACACAAGGTCACACATTTAGGCTTGAAGAAAGGAGATTTCATCTAAGGCAAAGAAAAGGTTTTTTTTTTTTACAGTAAGAGCAATAAGGATATGGAATTCATTGCCTGAATAGGTGGTTTTGTCAGAGTCTATACAGATGTTTAAACTGCAATTGGATAAATACTTGCAAAAACATAACATACAGGGATATAATTTCTAATTAGTGGGGTAATAGCTGCTTGATCCAAGGAGACATCTGACTGCTATTTTGGGGTCAAGAAGGAATTTTTTCCTAGTTTGTTGCAAAATTGGAAGCGCTTCAGACTGGGTTTTTTGCCATCTTTTGGATCAACAGCAAAAGCATATGTGAGGAAGGCTGAACTTGATGGACGCAAGTCTCTTTTCAGCTATGTAACTATGTAACTGTGTAACTATGGGAAACCAACTATTGGTTGGGATATGTTATAAACCACCTAATGTTAATATTAACGAGGAACAACAGCTGTTTGAGCAAATTGAGAAAGCTGCAAATCTGGGTAACACTTTAATTATTGGAGATTTTAATTCTTGATTTAATTTTTGAAATAAACTAAAAAAATCTAAAGCACAGGGGGTATACTAAAACATGTAATTTTAAAAAGGCCAATTTCAATAAGTTAAGGGCAGCTTTACAATATATTGACTGGCATAAACCCTTTAGTGAAAAGAACACCGAGGATAAATGGCTCATCTTCCAACAAATATTAGAAAGGTACATTTCTCAGTATGTACCATTGGGAAATAAATATAAAAGAAACAAATTAAAACCAATGTGGCTTAGTAGAGACGTAAAACAAGAGATTAAAAATAAGAAAAGGGCATTTAAAGCATTTAAATCGGACAAATCAGATGCATCTTATAAAATATATAAGGAAGTAAATAATGCGTGCAAAACGGCAATTAGACATGCTAAACTTCAAAATGAAAAAATGACAGCTAAAGAGAGCAAAACCATCCCAAAAGCATTTTTTTAAGTATATAAATTCTAGAAAACCCAAAAATGAAAGTGTAGGTGCACTAAAAACTGAAACAGGGGTGTTAGTTAATGAAGACCAGGAAAAGGCAGGAATTTGAAATAACAATTTCTCCTCTGTATATATTAACGAAGAACCTATGGCAATAGATGTGCAAATGATTGATACTAAAAACTTGCAGAATAATTGTAATTGGTTAACTCAAGACAAGGTGCTGCATCAAATAAAGAAATATACACAAAGCTCCAGGGCCTGACGGTATCCATCAATGTGTACTTAAGGAACTAAGTGTAGAAATAAGTGAACCTCTGTTTTTAATCTTTCAAGATTCTTTTCTATCAGGATGTGTTCCGGAGGATTGGAGGAAGGCAGATGTGGTTCCTATATTCAAAAAGGGTTCAAAATCCTTGCCTGGAAATTATAGACCTGTGAGCTTAACTTCTGTGGCTGGGAAAATATTTGAAAGTTTATTAAGGGATAATATTCAAGAATTCCTTTAGAAGAACATGGTTATCTGCACGGTTTTATGAAGCACAGGTCATGTCAAACTAACTTGATTGCGTTCTACGAAGAAGTAAGTAGAAGTATAGATCAGGGTGTTGCAGTGGATGTGATCTATTTGGATTTTGCCAAGGCATTTGATACAGTTCCACACAATAGATTAGTGTTCAAACTCAAGGAAATCGGTCTAGATGAAAATGCTTGTACTTGGGTAGAACATTGGCTTAAAACAAAGTACAAAGAGTTGTCATTAATGGTAAATTTTCAAGCTGGACAGAGGTGGCAAGTGGTGTCCCTCAGGGGTCTGTTCTGGGACCCTTCTATTTAACATGTTTATAAATGATCTTGAAGACAGCATTGAAAGTCATGTTTCAGTGTTTGCAGATGACACAAAACTTTGTAAAATAATACAATGTGAGCAAGATATTACTTTGCTGGAGAGGGATTTAGATAGACTGGGGGACTGGGCACTCAAATGGCAGATGAAATTTAATGTTGAAAAATGCAAAGTTATGCACTTCGGCGTAAAGAATTCACAAGCAACGTATACCCTTAATGGAAGCGAATTAGGGATAACAACACACGAAAAGGACTTGGGAATTGTTATAGACAACAAACCATGCAACAATGTGCAATGTCAATCAGCAGTGGCCAAGGCCAGTAAGGTATTGTCATGCATGAAAAAGGGCATTCATTCTCGGGACGAGAATATCATTTTGCCTCTTTATAAATCACTGGTAAGACCCCATATTAAATATGCTGTGCAATTTTGGGCACCTGTTCTAAAGAAGGATATTATGGCACTAGAAAAAGTGCAGAGGCGGGCTACAAAATTAATAAAAGGAATGGAACATATCAGCTATGAAGAAAGGTTAACAAATTTAAACCTATTAGTTTAGAAAAACGTCGCCTGAGAGGGGATATGATAACATTATACAAATATATTCGGGGCCAATACAAACCATTGTGTGGAAATCTATTCACAAACCGGACTTTACAGGACACAAGGCCATGCGTTTAGACTGGAAGAAAGAAGATTTAGTCTAAGGTAAAGGAAAAGGTTTTTTTACTGTAAGAACAATAAGGATGCGGAATTCTCTGCCTGAAGAAGTGGTTTTATCAGAGTCCATACAGATGTTCAAATAGCTACTAGATGCATACTTGCAAAAACAGAATATTCAAGGATATAATCTTTCAATGTAGGGTAATAACTGCTTTATCCAAGGATAAATCTGACTGCCATTCTGGGGTCAAGAAGGAATTTTTCCCTAGCTTGTTGCAAAATTGTGCTTCAAACTGGGTTTTTTTGCCTTCTTTTGGATCAACAGCAAAAAACAAATGTGAGGAAGGCTGAACTTGATGGATGCAGTCTCTTTTCAGCTATGTAACTATGTAACTATGTAACTATATAACACACATAGAGCCTTCAGGGACCCTGTAGTTCTGTGTTTTAAGCGGTGATATAAACACTTATGAATGAACAGATTAACAAAAAAAATAAACACTTATGAATGGCAGATGGCCAATAAACAGACTTTGCTTAAAATATATATAAGTTTAATAATACACACTATAAAATGCAAAGCAACAAAACAATACAACTATAATCAATTTGCTACATTATATATGAGTTTATATCAACAAGTCAATTAGTCAACATTACACTTTGTCTCATCTACAATCTTATCAGCAAAGGACAATAAAAGCTATTACAAACTTCACAGCAGAACCAGTATACAGAATTAACCATATGACACCCCTTGCATTAATGATAAATTATGCATTAAGTTAAATATCAACCAACCCTGCCAAGCATATACCATCAGTTTAACTACAGTATGTTTATATACGGTTTCTGATAGCCTTAGTATATATATATAGAAGGCTTGGCCTGGAATTGTGGGAGGTAAAACTTGCCCTATATAACAATATATATATATATATATATATATATATATATATATATATATAGATATAGAAGAGAGAATTGACAGCACTCCAAGGACTTCTTCATAAAAAATAACCTTTATTGTTCCAAATAAAAATATCGACGTTTCAGTCTAGAGATTCTAGACTTTCATCAGGACATCTTGCCCTGTCCTGATGAAAGTCTAGAATCTCTAGACTGAAACGTCGATATTTTTATTTGGAACAATAAAGGTTATTTTTTATGAAGAAGTCCTTGGAGTGCTGTCAATTCTCTCTTCTATATTTCTGCCGATCAAGCACCGGGCATTCAATTGGAGCAAACAGTGAGTGCAGCACCTTTCGAATTTTTTTTATATATATATATATATATATATATATATATATATATATATATATATATATAAAGGGACCCCCCACACATACTCACAGGGGGCACGGCGCATATAGGGTCCTCTGCATACTTGCCGCATACCGGCTTCGTGGTACCGACCAAACGCTTCAAATACACTTACCCTTATACTTACGTGCGATCCTAGTTAATGATTCCAGGCTGTATTCGGCTATTTCATTCATAGCACTGCTTTTCCCGCATATAGGCTGGTTTTACTGTTGGTATGTAGTTTAGTCAATGTGTATGGCTGAATATCGCCACCTTGTGGCTATGTTCAATATGTGTTGATTTCATTCATTTAAATGTTTGTATAACTTTCAATGAATTTTCAAATTGTTCACTGTTTCAAAACTGAATTTAATTATCAGATGGGTTATAAACTGACTATCATTTTAACCTGCTACTCTTTTCACTCGCACGCCAGTAATAGACACATCATTATTAAATCCTGTACTTTAATCTTTTAAGTGTTTTATAGGTTATTTTATGTTATGTTATTTTATGACTTTGTTTCCCGCCTGCCGACAGTCAGTTAAAACCTCTCAAACATTATACTCGGATAATTAACACTTTTAGGATGATGATAATAATAATAATAATAATAGTAATAATAATAATAATTTCTATCAACCATTTTGTGTCAAACATTTTACCCCTCCGTTACGGCAAACTAGTAATTCATGGGGTATAAACGCTTGTTGGTTCAAATTGACTTTTCACTCACATGTTACCAGTTCCATTTAAAATAACTTATATGTTGTCAATCATATGTGGCGTAGCCTGGTTGGTTTTGGCTTTAGTACCACCTGGTGGTTGGCCAAAGCTCAAGCGGATAAATGCTGCTAAAGGCGTAATATATATGTGTGTATTTATGTGTGGGTTCTTTATTCAGTACCTTCAATTGGGGTACTCAAAGTGCCCATGGCTACAGACTACATACAGTTATTTACAGTCTCGTGGTTTTCGTATTTATAACTACATTATACAAGATTGTTTAAATGGCGTTGTTTTATATGTTTCTCCCCTCCATAAAAAAACACTATATACGACACAGCATACAAGTGGAACCTTTGACTAAAAGCAACTAATACATTGTTAAAGTGCTGGCTATCACCCGCTGGTTAGTATACAACTTTTGTTGGAAATAAATAAAATAAATATATTTCTACGGCTGCTAACAGGGATTAGGTGGTAATTTAAATTTGTGAAATATTCAAGGTTCAAGTAAGAATTTGTTAACTACTTCAGTATACGTCAGACAAGTCATTTATCAGGTATGTATACGGGTCAAACACAAACAAGGTTACCCTTTAATCTCTCGCCAAATTAGGTAAATCCCATAGGCCTCTTCGCCTAACAATCTATTGGTCCCGCAAGGCATCCCATCTACCGCTACGTTCAGAGGTTCAGGCCAATCGTCCCATTTCATAGTTAGAGCCTTGCATCAAGTCATAGTTAGGGCCTCACCCGTCACGGCCATTCGTTATTACTCTGTTAACCGTCACCGAGAGGCCAACACCCCGCCACCCACCTCAGTGGCACAAAGGCCCCACGAGCCAAATCATAGGTAGAGCCTCTCATAGCCACTTGGCAAGTAGTCAGGGCTTCACCTGTCACCAAACTAAGATAGTTAATACAATTTCGCCAGTAGGCACTAGCCTAGTAAGCTGGGTCACTACCGTTCTATACGGTACTATACTAACCTTACCCATCTACCTCACTTCCTAGCAAGTCTACACAAGGAGATGATTTGTCGGTGGCCAGCACCCCACTCAGATCAGGCTCACAGAGACGAACCGATCCACCAAGTCCAGCTTCCAGCTATCATTCCTGGACTATCCCCAAGATCACCTCAGAACTTAAAAAGAGGAACATTCCTTTCCCGGCTACAGCCAGAAAAGCTGAACTGTTTAGGTTGTTAAATGTTACTGATGACAACGAAAGGCCAGGCCCTAGTTCTGATTTCAATGTGCCTGGCAGAATTACACAACATGATGGCCTCCCTTGTTTCCTCAGTAGCAACGATTAACAATAGGTTGGATAATCTGGAGTCAAACAATATCACAACCGTTCCAGAGGTTCCAGTGCCAGTTACTCAGCTCACAGCTAACTCAGGAGGTAAAGATAACCCTCTACCAGCTAGTAGAGCTACTAATAACATTAACCCTATTCATCTCATTCCTCAGTCTCTAAGACGGGACATTAGAGGGGAAGGACATAAACTTAGCATCACTACTGATTGCTTCGCAACAGGGCCTATACCTTCAAGGACCTGTCAGTAGTGATGAAATCTAGAAATCTAGACTTAATAGGAAACTCAATATCCCCGAATTTGTCCTCGCATTCGGCTTGTACAGAGATGTGATCTGTACAGCTTTCCCACTACGGAGAGAGGAGCTTGACTTATACCTTTATAAAGTGATTGATTTAGCATATAAGTACGGCGGCTATGCATTTTATGACTATCATAAGTCATTTTCTTCAAGATCCGCTGCTTCTCTCTCCCAGTACAATACGATTACTGATTGGGCTCAGCTAGACACAGTTGTTTCTGATGCATTTTGCAGGCCTTAAAACCCCTTCCTGCGCTATATGCTCTTCTGCTGCTCATTCAGTTAACTTCTGTCCTGAAAACGTAGCGACCCCTTCTACCAGTAATGCCAATTCTGGTTATCAATCCAACACATCACAGAGGGAAGTGAGAGACAAACTTGGTAGGCCTATTGTTTTTCTAGGTAAAGCACAAGTCTGCAACAATTTTAATGCAGGTGGTTGCAGTTATAGTGCTTGTAGGCTGTTGCACGTATGCTCAATGTGTTTTACAGCACATGCCAAAACAATGTGCCCCAACAGACTGTACCCTAACAAATCTTCCACACCAATAAACGTACCTAAGTTGCAACGCTACCTGTCTAATCATCCTTCTGTTCCTTTGGTTGAATTTCTCACAGCAGGGTTTACTAATGGGTTCCACACAGGGTTTGAGTCACTCCCCACAGGGGTTTTAGAATGCCCCAACTTACAGTCGGCACTTACAGATCCAGACAGTATAAGCAAACTTTTACAGAAAGAAATCACAAATGGTTTTATGATAGGCCCTTTCTCTACTCCTCCTTTCACTTCCAGGAGGACAAACCCACTAGGTATCGCCACAGGGAAATATAACAACAAAAAACGACTGATTATTGACTTCTCCGCTCCACACTCATTCCCAACACCTAGCCTTAATGCTCTGATTCCTTAAGATGACTTTTCCCTGCAATACGTCAGAATTGACGATGCCATCCAAGCAATAATTCATGCTGGGAAGGCTGCTTGGTTAAGTAAATCAGACATCACAAACGCGTTTAAACTGCTTCCCATCCACCAGTCACTCTGGCATCTGCATGGAGTTAAGTGGGAAGTAAGCTACTATTTCGCGACAAGACTGACCTTCAGGTCCAAAAGTAGCCCCAAGTTATTTGATATATTTGCCGAAACTTTAACCTGGCTCCTACTCAACTCTTGCAGATGTCCAGTAGTCATTCACTACCTAGACGACTTCCTCACCATTGAACCTCACCAACACACACCCCACAGCCTTAAGCACATGCTTACTCTTTTCAAAGACTTAGGAGTCCCCGTTGCACAAGACAAAACTGAAGGTCCTAACATGGCGATCACATTCCTGGGTATTACACTCATTTCAGTTTCTATGCAAGCCAGCCTGCCCCAAGAGAAAGTAGACCGGATACTTTCTTACATAAACACTTGCACGTCACAAGGCACTTGCACTAGGAAACAACTACAATCACTACTCGATTCACTAAACTTTGCTATGAGAATAATTCCTCAGAGTAGGTCGTTCATTTCCAGAAACCTCTCACTATTGCACGGCCTACCCGACGACGACTCCACAACTTCCCTTAACGAATCAGCTAGAGCTGATCTTCAAATGTGCCAGCTATTCCTAACTTCTTGGAATGGCAGGTCGCTATATGTTCCACCCATATCTGACGATTCCCCTGTAATTTGGACCGATGCTTCAGGTGCATTAGGGTATGCAGCCATTTTTGGTGATGAGTGGCTATATGACTCTTGGCCAGTTGAGACCACCTCACTCGAAAATTTCAATAACACCTCCGCTCTTTTTGAAATTTATCCTATAGTAGCAGCCGCACACGTTAAAGAATGTGGTAAAGAATGTAGTGGTCAGTCAGTCAGATGTTTTTCGGATAACATAGCTACCTGTGATATAGTTAACAAAGGCCGCTCTCAGTCACTAACGATTATGAAATTAATAAGGAGACTGACCTGGCTGGCGGCTAACCTGCAATTCTGCATAACATGTTGTCACATTCCGGGTGTTCAAAATAACGCTGCTGATGCTCTCTCACGCTTGAATTTGCAGGGATTTTTCAGGAATCACCCATCAGCAAACCCGCAACCCAGGGGATCTCCAAGCTTCTCAGAACTAATTATGATATAAGTTCTCTTTTACAGCATAGTAGAACTCTCGCACAAGCAGGCTTGTCCACTAATACAAGGAAAGCCTACTCTAGAGCTTACAAATTGTTTAAAGATTTTGTTCGTGATTATCACATAATAAATGTTTTTCTGTTGAAACTGTTGTTGCATTCACAACTTTTTGCCATATTTCTCTTAATTTAGCATACAACACTATCAAACTCTAATTAACAGGCATACAACACTACATGTTAACCAGCCATCCCAACAAAACTCAATTTCTAACGTCTTACCCAGTAAAAAGCATCTTAAGAGGTGTTCACAGATTATCAGCACACAATCCCATTAAGAGACTTCCCATAGACAGTAAACTATTTAAAAGTATCTCCGATATTCTCGACACAACCCCTTTCGAACACACCACAAACCTAATTATAAAATCGGCAGCTTACTTGGCTTTCTATGTTTTTTTGAGACCCAAAGAGTTCTCGGTGGAGAAAGCAACCGATTCTAAGCTTTGCCTCCAAAAGAAACACCTAAACAAAGAACAAGTCCACTATATCCTATCCATTACCTATACCAAAACAAGCCAAACAGGTCCTCCGGTAGAAATTAAATACTATCCTACCTTTAACAAATGGTGTCCTGTACTACTTTTAGATAAACTAGTGATGTCCCAAATCACTTCCAACCCAGATTGTCCACTGTTGGCCCTTCAAGGGAAGCCCCTAACAACCAAACAATTTATGTATTACATTCGTACTTTATTGCTCAGGCTAGGACATAACCCACACGCATTCACGGGTCATTCCTTTCGCATTGGTGCAGCTTCAGCTGCCTCAGGTAACCACGTACCGACACACATCATTAAAAACATGGGAAGATGGAAATCGTCTGCATACAATAGGTACATTCCTAACCCTGAAAAAGAAATAAGAATGGCTTTCCATAATATGTCTAAATAATGTTTGTATTTAAATAAACTTATATGTATTTTGAGAAATCGCTTCTAATAATTTTGCCCTTTTTTACAGGCCTAACCTCACATCAGTTTCGGCACACCTCAACTGACTTGCTATTACCAATACTGCTTCTTTTATTATCATTGCCTAACATCCTCGTAATGTGCCGTACACAAATAGAAGGCTTGGCCTGGAATTGTGGGAGGTACAACTTGCCCTATATAACGCACAACAACCCAGCTTACCTGTCATCGACGTTCCCGGAAGTGCCCCTCCCACCGCACCCTCAATTCATTAACATTTCTCCTAGGTGGGCCCTCTTTTACAGGCCTAAACTCACGTCAGTTTCGGCACACCTCAACTGACTTGCTATTACTAATACTGCTTCTTTTATTATCATTGCCTAACGTCCTCATAATGTGCTGTACACAAATATATATATATTGAACTGATCTACGTCTAAAGAAGGAATCAAGAATGTTCCGACTTAGGAAGTTATATCTGACTCAGGCTGCAGGTAGAATGAGATATAAGTGTTCTATCAATAGGGATCAGTTCACAATATAGAAACATAGGGCGTTCAATAGTCCCGTTTATTTAATATAAAGTAAAGAGAAACCTGTATACATTACCAAGAGTCTAGGGTGAAGGAATTCAATTTTGGATTCTCCTCTCTGGGTGCTCTGGTCTGTAACTCAGTCTATTGCCCTTAGTCAGTCAATCTCCTCCTTTCTTAGCCCTCTGTTTTCTCCTTTGATCTTTTTGTAAGATGATCTGAAGATCTGGCCTCTCTTCCTTATTTGTCTCCCTATTTAACCATTATTTCCCCCTTATCAGTTCCTGCCCCTTGTTTGTAAATGGGCGGTACCTGGGACTTAAATCTGGCCTTTGATTGGTTATGGGTGTATCTTAATATTTAATTATTAATGTGGCCCTTAGGGACTTTCATCAATAGATGGCACTATTTCCTTAGCTATGAAGACCTGAATTAGATCATTGATGACCTGGTTAAATAAATGAATTGACCTTTAATTCACCTATATTGGGGATATTTCAAATTACGTTAAATATCTGTTTTTGGTTATGTATATTCTTTAATTAAAACAGGGTTGGTTATATTAATCATCATGCAATATGTCTATATCCTGTATCAATCTAACCTGTATGAATAACTGATTGATACATTCATCTTCACAAAGAAAAATAGAATCTAATTATATTAGTATATCTATATTACCTTTCACCCCTAAATCAGTCAAGGATGCAGTTATAGACATCACTATAGCAATCACACATTTAGTTTACATTTGTATATCATGCATGATTCCAATAGATTCATTTAAGTTCTAAAATCCTGAAAATATGGAAGCAACCTCAGACTTTGGGTTCATATGGCTGACAAACACTCTGGATTGTCTGTGATGTTTATGCCTAAACAATTGCATAGTTTGTATACCCTTTTGAAGCTCTGTGAGTTTTAAGTATCTCGGATTGTAAAGTCCCATTGAGTAATAAACCATTGTTCTCGTTACCCTTGTACACATATAGCTCACAAATTAAACTGTAGATAAGTATTCCTCCTGTTTACTTCTTAAGGTTACAAAATACAAAGTTCCTTTGACCTGTGTTGAAACAGCATTACGTAATGTCCAGGCCAAGCTCACCAGCATCAATATTGTTTTTCTTTTAATATTAAAAAACTATGGGGCACCAAATTGCACAACAATATATATATATATATATAGGAAACATGGGGGGATGGTTGCACTCACCTAAACATGCTTAAATGGGGTGCTGCTGGGGGCCATATTATACAATAAACAATACACAAGATCCAGCGCACTCTCCTATCTACTAAACAGCAACTTCAATGTTGACAGATTTTATTAGTTTGTAAAAGTTTTTTTTAAAAAAAACACCTAATCTAGGCAAAAAAAAATGGGGATTTAGTTACATTATATGATCATACATTGCATAAGCCTGCCACAACGTAGGCATGTTTAGGTGAGTGCAACCATCCCCCCATGTTTCCTATATATATTTGGGAGTCTAGCCAACTCCTTGGTTTTGCACCCCTCCCTGTTACAGGTGCCTCATCTCAGGTCCCTATTTAGCCTTGTACTGCAGAGAGCCTCATATGGAATTTTTTCCCAAGTAAGTGGTTAATCTCATAAGAGCAGACATTAGACTGTGAGAGTAGGACCTGCCAAAGATGGGGTACATTGACGTTGTGGCAGGCTTATGCAATGTATGATCATATAATGTAACTAAATCCCCATTTTTTTGCCTAGATTAGGTGTTTTTAAAAAAAACTTTTACAAACTAATATCTGTCAACATTGAAGTTGCTGTTTAGTGGTCAGGAGAGTGCGCTGGATCTTGTGTATTGTTTATTGTATAATATGGCCCCCAGCAGCACCCCATTTAAGCATGTTTAGGTGAGTGCAACCATCCCCCCATGTTTCCTATATATATTTGGGAGTCTAGCCAACTCCTTGGTTTTGCACCCCTCCCTGTTACAGGTGCCTCATCTCAGGTCCCTATTTAGCCTTGTACTGCAGAGAGCCTCAGATGGAATTTTTTCCCAAGTAAGTGGTTAATCTCATAAGAGCAGACATTAGACTGTGAGAGTAGGACCTGCCAAAGATGGGGTACATTGACGTTGTGGCAGGCTTATGCAATGTATGATCATATAATGTAACTAAATCCCCATTTTTTTGCCTAGATTAGGTGTTTTAAAAAAAAAAACTTTTACAAACTAATAAAATCTGTCAACATTGAAGTTGCTGTTTAGTGGATAGGAGAGTGCGCTGGATCTTGTATATTGTTTATTGTATATATATATATATATATATATATATTTATATATATATATATATATATATATATATATGTAAAGGCTTGCCTGGAGTTGTGGGAGGGGCATGTGGATCCTATCTAAACTCACCCCCCTTTACCTGCATCAACGTGGATTCTGACATTAAGCAGGGGGGGGGGGGCTCAGCTTACTTAGTACACTACTAAAATGAAGCTTACATGCTGCTGTGAAAGTTATTAATTAAACTGTAATTACACACTGCTGTACTGAATACTGGGCTGCAGAAATACTGTTTAACATACCACAGTACAACTACTGGGCTGCATAATGTATACTTTTATTGCATACTGCTTGCTGCATACTACTGTATACTTGTCACATCCTACTGAGCTGCATACTAATATATACTTTTATTACATACTACTTGCAAAATACTACTGTATACATAGAAAAATTGACTAATAGGTGGCAGATGTGAAACAAACTGCCTCCCAAAAAGGCCTAGTATCTATCTAAAACAAGCTCCTCTGCGAATATCAAATGTAGAAGTGGAACGCAGAGAGCAGAAAAACAAAAAACCCTTTAATGATCCCTCATGAGGGAGAAACTCAAGACAAACATACATGAATAAAATAGGATTAAATCAATGGTTCTGACAGATCTAAAGTAGTTAATCACTGCAGTAACTTAGAAAATATATGCAAAGTTGCTAAATATTGTTACAGTTCCAATGATCAAACAAATTAGATACAATAATGATTGGGAACTACAGAGTCCTTAGATACGCAGTCTATAAAATGAAAGGACAAGTGCCCCAGATACAGAGTAGCTAGAAAAAAGCATGTAAACTAAGCAGTTAACCAGTAGGTACACTAGTGGTACAGATGCACCTAATAAACCTATAGTGCTATAGGATATTTGGGGGAAGGAGTCCCTAGCATAGTATTAGTGGTAAGCTGATTTCTAATCCTCTATATAGTGAATAAAGAACCAAAGTAGTCCTAGATTAAAATCATCCACAAAAGTAAACGCTCAACGCGCGTTTCGGCGAAACAGGTCGCCTTTCTCAAGAGCAATTTGCGGAGTGGATGGGCGCCTCTTTTTAAATGTGCTTATGACTCCGCCTCTAACTATGACGTAAGTGGGTATCGAAGAATCATTGGACGTGAGGAAAATGGGCGGGGGAGCTAATGAAGCTCTGTAAGTGTGAAGTGAAATTAACCCTCACGGACTGGGAGTCTCACAGAGAGTATACCTCACGCATACCAGCAGGATTACAGTAGGGCAGTGACATAGCGAAAATAGATTGCATAAATGGAAATATCGGCACATGAATACCAGGGTAAATAGGAAATAGATATTAAATCAGAGTGAATGTTATCGGGCTGTCTCAATCTGTATAATATAGTGGGGCACATACTGTTTTCAAATATCAAGGATTGCCAAGTTGAGACCAAATAAGGTAAATTTAACCCTGATAGTGCCAATCTATGGTGTAAATAATACACTGAGCCCTTTTTTAAAGAAGCAGCATGTAAGAGGAATGCAAAAAATAAAAATGAGTAAGAATGAATAATTGGGACACATAGAGATATGCCCCCTTCTTTAACCCCTTAAGGACCAAACTTCTAGAATAAAAGGGAATCATGACGTGTCACACATGTCATGTGTCCTTAAGGGGTTAAACTCCAGACATAAGAGGGAGAAGAATTATTAATTCATAGAGAATTTGTTAGAAGTTGTGTTGACACGACCAAAATGATGGCAAATAGGAGAATACTCCATTATGAGTGCCAAGGGATAAAGGAAATAACTAGATGGTACTAACAAAGAGAAACAGATAATGTTACAATATTAGATGGACTTAAAGGTGAGTATATACATATATACAACAAAAGTACTGAATGATAAGTACCAAAATGGCTACTGATGATGGTATAGTAATAGACGCATTTGAAACATATTTAAATAAAGGGAGCAAAAGAAAAACCTTCGCTGAGGCCTTTTGGTTGGAGCGTTCTAAGTTGATAAATCCAGGAGCTTTCCCTTTGTCTCAGGGATTTATCATAGTTGCCCCTACGTTTGTCCCTTCGCCCCAGTTCCAGTCCGCAGAATCAAAGACCTTGTGGATTGCCCGCATGGCATTCCTTGAAATGGCGACCTATGGGGGTATCAGTGGGCAATTTAGGAGATCTTACATGCTCCTTGATACGCTCCTTAAAAGGTCTAAATGTTTTCCCTACATACTGTAGCTTGCAGGTGCATGTAAGGAGATAAACTATACCAATGGTATTGCAATTAAAGAAGGATTTAAGGTCTTTTTCCCATCACTGTCCATGATGGTCTTGGAATCACGTCTGATATATTTGCACGCAACACAGTGGCCACATTGGTACGATCCCACCGTAGGGGCATGTAACCAGGTACGTATAGGTGGGAGATGAAAATGACTGGGAACTAGAAGGTTCCTAAGATTTTTGCCTCTGCGTGCGGTCATGTCCACTCTTGGACCTAAAAGCTTTTTGAAATGAATATCTTCCAACAGAAAAGGCCAGCATTTTTGAATCTCGGACTTAACAGCCTCCCAGCCTGAGTCATACGTGGCTATCATACGTGGGTCCTGAGGTTTGGTAGAGGTATCAAGTTGTTTTGGGGATAAAAGAATATCTCTATCTACCTCTAAGGCCCTCCTCTAGGCTTTTTTCAGGCATTTATTGGGATAACCCTTCATTTTGAACTGTTGTCGGAGTATGTTAGCTTAAAGCTTAAAATCTTCAATGTCACTACAGTTCCTACGGGCTCTAAGGTATTGCCCAGTCGGAATGCCACGTTTAAGGGGTTGAGGATGGAAGCTCTCCCAGCGAAGGAGACTGTTGGAGGAAGTGGGCTTTTTGTACAGAGTGGTAGTGATGGAATTGTCGCAAACCGTGATAGTAAGGTCTAAAAAATTGAGTTTGTTGCCCCCAAACTCTGAGGTAAAGTGTAGGTTACACTCATTGACATTGAGATACACATTTATCAAAATACTGTATACTTATCGCATACTACTGGGCTGTATACTAATGCATAATTTTATTACATACTACGTGCTACATACTACTGTATACCTTTATTACATACTACATGCTGCATTCTACTGTATACTTATCACATACTATTGGGCAGCATACTACTGTATTCTTTTATTACAGACTACTTGTTGTATACTACTGTATATATTTTATTACATACTATGTGCGGCAACTACGGTAGTACATACTACTGGGCTGCACTACGGTATTACAAACTACTGGGCTTCCCACTACGGATTCATAGGGTGTTACATACCATGGTATTACATACTACGGTATTTCATGATACTATTTGACATGTTGCATACTATGAGTTATGTGCTGCTGTGTGGCATGGGTGTTGTTCGGCGTGCTACTGTATTTCATGCCACTGTACTTATGAGCGGCATACTGCGGCATGCCAGGTGGCGGTATGGCATACTACTGTAATACATGATCAAGTAGGCACGTGGCTATAGAGCATATTCTGGGATACGTACTACGATGATACATGCTGATAAAAGGCGTGCGGCCACTTACATGTTATAGCGGTATGTGCTGCAGCCTCTGGAATTACACTATGTTCACAGGCATTACGTTCAGTTGATCTCCATATTTCAGTACCAAATAACAATGCTAAATGGTTAACTAATTTGCTAATTACTCACATAGGTACTGGACACCTTACCCCCATAACACATATTTTACAAGGGAGGCAGGCCCAGCATATACATATTGTGTCATGGAGCATGGTAAAAATAAAACAAAACATGCATCTACTGTTTTCACTGTTTGTCTGCATTTCAGTAAACATATATGTATGGTTCATCTACATTAGACATGGATCAGCTTTAGGTTAAAAGGTTACGTGGTTACTAAATCTCTTTTTTTTTTGCCGTTCTATGGCGCCATTTCCACAGTATTGTTTAAAGGCTAGCATGTCAGTGATCACATTACTTATTTCTCTATGCTTACTTTTCAGGTTCAAGTTGACTCATATCAACTACGTTCATTACTATCAAATCTTTATTTCATATTATCCATTAAGAAGGTGTTAAGTAAGGGGTACTCTCAGCGTTAAAGGGAAGTACGTTTAGTACTCTGTATGACATATACTTCTCCCTACTATCACTAGGTATAAACATTGTTTCCATTAGATTAGTGGTGGAAGCCTCAGGTTCTCTGTTGGGTTGTGACCAATTTTCTGACCTAACAACAACAACAACAAGTGGGTCTCAGGTACGTTTCCCTAAACAAGGTCAACGATAGACTGGATAGGATCGAGGCTCAGAGGCCTCCTGTCAGGTCTTCCAGGCCCTTGACTGCTTTACTCCCCAATGCTCCACTGTTGCAATTGGGTAATTATGTACCTTTTGGTTCTGAAACCCACATTATCAATCCTGTGCACATGGTCCCAGATAAGATTAAGAAATACATCTTGGAGGGGAAGGATGTCAATCTTGTGGCTTTACTTATTGCTTCTCACCATGTAATTGATAATCACAATTATGCTTACGGGACCCTAGACAGGGACCCTAGACTGAATAAGAAACTGTCCATAACCGATTTTGTCTTGGCTTTTGTTATCTATCATGATGTAATTTGTTCTGTTTACCCGCATAGACGAGAGGAACTTGACCTCTACATGCACAAGCTGGTGGACTTGGGAAGCAAATATGGTGGGTCATCCTTTTATGACCAGTCCTTTTCGGCAAGAGCATCTGCAAGTGTGGCTCAGTATAACGTCAAAACTGACTGGAGCCGCATGGATACTGAGCTATTTTGTAGACATTTTGCCGGTCTCAAGACACCAGCTTGTGCGGTTTGTGCTTCAACATCACATTCCTCGGACTATTGTCCCACTATGCCAGAGTCCACACCTGGGACTTTCCGTGAACCACAAACCAGGTTGGACAGATCTGGCAAGGACAAACTCGGTCGCCCTATTGTTTACCTGGGAAAGTCTCAGGTGTGTAACAACTTCAACGTAGGTACCTGTAGTTATAGTGCCTGCAGATTGTTACATGTGTGTTCACATTGTCTTAGGGCACACGCCAAGTCCATGTTTCCCAATAAAAGTCATGCTAAACCATACTTGACATCTGTAAAGATTGGCTCTTTCACTCACGCATTCAAACACCTAGTGGAATTCTTGATAAATGTTTTCACAGAGAGATTCCATACAGGGTTGGTTCATATTCCCGCTGGCATTTACGAATGCAACAATTTACAATCAGCATTTTCAAACGTGGAAATGGTTGACGATCTCTTACACAAAGAATTGGAGGATGGGTTCTTATTGGGACCTTTTCGTGAGCCCTCATTTTCCAATTGGTGAACCAACCCCATAGGATTAGTAACTGGAAAATACTCAGGTAAAAAACAGACTTATTTTAGACCTATACGCACCTCACTACTTGGCCATACCAAGCCTTAATTCCCTAATTCCATCTGAGGAATTTTCACTTCAGTACGCCACTATAGACAACGCTATACACACCATAATTACAGAGGGCATAGGGGCTTGGCTCAGTAAAACTGACATTGTCAATGCGTTTAAATTACTACCCATACACCCGTCACTATGGCATCTGCATGGTTTGAAATGGAAAGGTGTCTATTATTTTTTCACAAGACTCACGTTCGGGTCAAAAAGCAGCCCAAAAATATTTGATACCTTTTCTGAAACCCTATGTTAGCTGCTGTTAAACAATTGCAGATGCCAGGCCGTTATACATTATCTTGACGACTTTCTGTTAATGGAGAATAACTCCTCTTCCCCCAGTGATCTGACAAAGGCCAAAGGACAAAGGACAAAGGCCCTGACACGTTAGTTAATTTCCTGGGTATCATGCTTGATTCAGTAAACATAGAAGCGAGCCTACCCCCAGGTAAAATTGACAGCACACTACGAACCATCAACACATTTTTGGTCAATAGGACATGCAATAGGAAGGAATTGCAATCTTTGTTGGGATTTTTAAATGTTGCTATATGCATCATCCCACAAGGTAGGGCCTTTATTTCTAGACTTCTTTGCCTCCTCCCTCTCATACCAAATTACGTTGTCCGTATCAGCTTGGATGCGCACGATACGGCTGATTTGCTAATGTGGCACAAATTCTTGTTGCAGTGGAATGGCAGAAGCATGTTCTTGCCTCCATTGTCTGTCCATTCTCCGGTCATTTGGACGGATGCGGCAGCATCAACGGGTTTTTCTGCCATATTTGGAAATGAGTGGATTTGCAATGGTTGGCCAGAGGAGGTCCAGCACATTGAAGGTTTCTCACGCACCTCGGCCTTATTTGAGATATACCCCATAGTTGCAGCAGCCGTGGTGTGGGGTCAGTCTTGGGCAGGTAGCTTGGTACGCTGTTTTTCCGACAACCAAGCTACCTGCCACATCATAAACAAAGGCCGTCCGGAGTCTCTGACGATCATGAGATTCATGAGAAGACTGACCCTTCAATCACTTTTATTTGGTGTGTTCTCATGTACCAGGGGTCTTTAATACTGCAGCTGACAAGTTGTCTCGCTTTGAATGCCAGGCATTCAAAGAGACGTCAGCCACGACCTCCCCAACGGCCACTGCAGCACCACGTTTTCAGGAGCTGGTAATGGACTGAAAGAATTGGCAAGGCATAGTCTCGCCTTGGCTAGTCTAGCCCTGTCCGACAATACTAAACGGTCTTACGATAGAGCCTTCAAACTATACAAGAGGTTTATGGTAGAACATAAGATGGTGCAGTTTTTTGCCATTTCCACACTGGTAGCTTTTGCTTAATTTTGTCATCTAAAATTCAAACTGTCACACAAAACTATCAAATTATATTTAACCAGCATACAACACCACATGTATACCTTATACCCAGATAACTCTAGTTTCTTATCATCATAAAAAATATCCTCAAAGGAATACAAAAATCCGGTACCACTCCTCCAACCACAAGATTACCAGTACATAAGCAGCTATTTAAGGACATGTCTGACTTGTTGAACACTGCCCCATTTGAACACTATACAAACCTGGTAATGAAAACAGCCATCTATTCGGCATATTTCGGTTTTCTTAGACCAGGCGACTTTACCATACACGATAAGAAATACGCACAAAACTGCCTCAAACGGTCTCCTCTCACCAAACTACATGATCATTATATATTGTCACTACCAGTTATGAAAACAAGGAAGCTGGGCAAGATAGTACCAATTATATATTATACTACTGCCTGGTGAAAGTACTGGATACATACCTCCAATCTTTACCACCGCAGTCTGACATTCCGCTGCTAGTCTTAACAGCTAAATTCATGCAATACGTCCGCATGTTACTGACCAGACTAGGTCTGAACGCTAGCAACTTTTCTGGCCATTCCTTTCGGATAGGGGCAGCCTCCACAGCCTCCAGTCAAAATATTCCAGTACATGTAATTAAGTCTTTGAGCATCTGGAAGTCCTCAGCGTTTGCTTTGTATATACCTCAACCTGTGTTAGAAATGAGGGCGGCTTTTGTTAAACTGTCATCTTGAGGTATTTTCTTTGCACTATGTTAATCTACGTAATACATATTTTCTTTGGCAAGACACTGCTTATTTTTGCCCTCTTTATTACAGGCCTACCGCGTACGTCGGTTTCGGCACACTTCAACCGACTTGTTCATACCTATGGTTACACCATACTATACATACGTTACGTTACGTTACAAGAATAGCACCGAACACAAATATATAGTGATATATACATATATATTTATGTGTATATATATATTTTTTTTTCTTTTTTTGTATTCTCCCATAGGTTCCCCCCTCCCATCCTGAACGGCTGCGGTCCAGTTGCCATGGCATCATATGAATACATTTGAAGGGCTTAAGAGGTGTGTCCTATGCCGGCGCCTGTAAGCAAGGGATCAACCAAGGAGACATTGGCGTCTCTGGTTGCCCGGCAACGACGCACGGCGAATCACAATCCTCTAGTCCGGTCATGTGGGTCAGGGACCCGGAAGTAAAATTCAGCATTGCGGAAGCAATCGGAGCGCACCCGGCGGCGGGAATGGAGGGGTTACACCTGATTTCGTAAGTACCCTAATCAAGATATTTCCTATATAAGTTTGCTTATTCTATTGTTTATGTTGTCCTGATGAAAGCTCCATGAGGAGCTGAAACGTTGACGTCCTGTATCGAATAAAGAAACTTGTGTGATTAGAAAATTCCTGGAGTGCCGGTATTTACTTGGATGTATAGATATATATATATATATATATATATAGATATCAAAATACACTTAGAACGAAATTACATATACCGTATATACTCGAGTATAAGCCGACCCGAATATAAGCCGAGGCCCCTAATTTTACCCCACAAAACTGGGAAAACTTATTGACTCGAGTATAAGACTAGGGTGGGAAATGCAGCAGCTGCTGGTAAATTTCTAAATAAAATTAGATCCTTAAAAAATTATATTAATTGAATATTTATTTACAGTGTGTGTATATAATGAATGCAGTGTGTGTGTATGAGAATGCAGTGTGTGTGTATGAGAATGCAGTGTGTGTGTATGAGAATGCAGTGTGTGTATGAGTGCAGTGTGTGTATATGAATGCAGTGTGTGTATATGAATGCAGTGTGTGTGTATGAGAATGCTGTGTGTATGAGTGCAGTGTGTGTGTATGAGTGCAGTGTGTGTGTATGAGTGCAGTGTGTGTGTATGAGTGCAGTGTGTGTATGAGTGCAGTGTGTGTATGAGTGCAGTGTGTGTATGAGTGCAGTGTGTGTATGAGTGCAGTGTGTATGTATGAATGCAGTGTGTGTGTATGAATGCTGTGTGTATGAATGCTGTGTGTGTGTATGAGTGCAATGTGTGTATGAGTGCAGTGTGTGTGTGTATGAATGCTGTGTGCATGAGTGCAGTGTGTGTGTGTATGAGAATGCTGTGTGTGTATGAGAATGCTGTGTGTATGAGTGCTGTGTGTGTGTATGAGTGCTGTGTGTGTGTATGAATGCTGTGTGTGTGTATGAGTGCAGTGTGCGTGTATGAGAATGCTGTGTGTATGAGTGCAGTGTGTGTGTATGAATGCAGTGTGTGTGTATGAATGCTGTGTGTGTGTGTATGAGTGCAGTGTGTGTGTATGAGTGCAGTGTGTGTGTATGAATGCAGTGTGTGTGTATGAATGCAGTGTGTGTGTATGAGAATGCTGTGTGTGTGTATGAGAATGCTGTGTGTGTGTATGAGAATGCTGTGTGTATGAGTGCTGTGTGTGTGTATGAGTGCTGTGTGTGTGTGTATGAGTGATGTGTGTGTATGAATGCAGTGTGTGTGCATGAATGCAGTGTGTGTGCATGAGTGCAGTGTGTGTGTGTATGAGTGCAGTGTGTGTGTATGAATGCAGTGTGTGTATGTGTGTGTGTAATGCAGAGTGTGATGCAGAGCCTTGGTGGGGGGTGGGCATTTTTATTTTTTAATTATTATTTTAATATTTTTTTGTTTCATTACATTTTTTTATTATTATTATTTTTTTATTTTATTATTATTTTATTATTATTTTTATTTTATTATTTGTATTTTTTTTATTATTATTAATATATATACATGTTTTCGTCCCCCCTCCCTGCTTGCTAGCTGGCCAGGGAGGGGGGCTCTCCTTCCCTGGTGGTCCAGTGGATGGGCACTGTGTAGGAGGGGGCTGTGGGGGCTGCAGAGAGATGTTACTTACCTTTCCTGCAGCTCCTGTCAGCTCTCTCCTCCTCCGCCGGTCCGTTCAGCACCTCGGTCAGCTCCCAGTGTAAATCTTGCGAGAGCCGCGGCTCTCGCGAGATTTACACTGTGAGCTGACAGAAGAGCTCAACGGACCGGCGGAGGAGGAGAGAGCTGACAGGAGCTGCAGGAAAGGTAAGTAACATCTCTCTGCAGCCCCCACAGCCCCTAGTCTGTATTATGGCAATGCAAATTGCCATAATACAGACAATTGACTCGAGTATAAGCCGAGTTGGGGTTTTTCAGCACAAAAAATGTGCTGAAAAACTCGGCTTATACTCGAGTATATACGGTATATATATATTTATTTTTTTTACATATAT